>NC_084612.1:31418487-31788487 GCF_033978795.1 Nerophis ophidion
GAAATCTTTCATTCTCATGGATGAATTTGGAAGAGGTATAAGATAATCTTTTCAATTGTTTTATTAGTTCTTTAAATAAACCGCTATTTAAAAAAACACACATACTTACACAATCCAAGATCAAATTGGATGTGTTAGGGGTCTGACACAGGAGTAAGCCTTCCATCCAGATGAGAGACACAGTTAGCTGGAGACCGAGAGACACGACATAACAGAGACAAAACTGAGAGGGACAAAAGATTCATAAAGATTAAAAGTAAACAAGCATTAAATCAACAAATTATCAACAGCTCAAGAGAGCTAACCTTGACATTTTATGAGCTCTGCAAATAAATCTGCACTAACAAGTTCTACAAAAATGACAAAAGACATCATTTAAACACAAAAATGAAATGATGAAAACAAACACATACTGTAAAAGTGTGTTTACTTTTTTGGGGACATGTAAGTCCATAGTATATTTTGATAAACCTTGTATTGGAAACAAAAGGGAAACTAAATAATAAACATTGTATTCAAAACAATGACAGTTTAAGAGCTCTGTGTCACTTGAGGTGGACATGTCCAACTTGGCTCTATGTACAATGTCATCAGGCGGCAGTAAGTACAACACGACAGTGACAGAGCTGATGGAGCTTTTGTTAAGAAGGACATCATCAATGGGGCCGCTGATGCTTTTTATGTACAGTAGAGCTGATATTTTGCAGGGCTGTCGTGAACCTGAAAAACCTGCGTTTGTAGACCAAAGTCATCATATTTAAATAACAGGACTGTAAAATGCGAAACAATCACTGCTTTAGATATGGGGACATCCACGTGTGTGCCTGAAGGTGCTCGTACTGCCAACACTTTGTTGCCTGTAGGCAGAAGAAGACAGTTGGTTATGTTTGTGATGACAAAAAAATTACAAAGCAAAAGTAAAAATTGGGAATTGTATCACACTTTTAAGCCAAAAATGGTTAATACCCTCATACTTGCCAACCCTCCCGGATTTTCAGGAATAAATTTTCTCCCGAAAATCTCCCGAAATTCAGCCGGAGCTGGAGGCCACGCCCCCTCCAGCTTCATGCGTACCTGAGTGGTCCCGGGACAGCCTGTTTTCACGTCCGCTTTCCCACTATATAAACAGCTTGCCTGCCCAATCGTGTTAAAATATCTACAGATTTTAATAAAAAACTGCACACACAAGGAGACGAAGCAGAAGAACGAGGAAGTTACATTCATGGCGACGCCGTCTGTAATAGAGTGATCTATGTTGTCTGTTGCCATCTCCTGGTGAATGTTGGCTATAGCATTATGGGGTTGCTTTTTGATTGGACAACGATTTACATGGTGTTGTGCACCTGACGGCAGGTGAGGGAGTCTGTTCTGAAGCCCACAGTAAAGAGACGTAACTTCGTCACCTTGCCTTGTTATTGACTCCAACCCAATATATTACACCGTCGACGAGCAAAATGAAGAAATACGCTTGCAAGTTCCAAAACAAATGGAAACAAGAATTTCAGTTTATCCAGGAGAGTTCGAAGGGGAAGCGGTATGTTTCCTGTAAATTTTGTAGAACGGATATACTCAGTCATGAACGGTCAGCGAAGCACAAAGCGTCTGCAGCGCAGCATCGTTCATAACCCAGTACTATGGGCCACCTCGTAAAATGGAGACCCGATGGTGTAACTTATGCTGAGACAAAGATGGCTATGCTGATACCTGGAAGCAACATCCCGTTCTCCTTTGCGGATGCCTACAACAAATCCGTAAAGGATATTTTCCCAGATTCGGAGATCGCTCGCCAGTACACAAATGGCAGAACAAAGTTTACTCAAATAGTGAAAGGTAAGTGTTGTTGTTGTTTTTTAGTAACCAGCAAGCACAGTACAGTTAGTAGAACAACTGTGTTTTTATTACTGTGTATTTGATAGGTGCCGTCTGAAATTCAACTATTTATTTTATTTATATATATATATATATAATAATATAAATATATTTAGCTAGAATTCACTGGAAGTCAAGTATATCATACATATTTATATATATATGTATATATTGGTGAATTTTAGATGTAAATATACTCCTCCCCTCTTAACCACGCCTCTGCCCCACACCCGACCACGCCCCCCAGGCTCCCACCTCCCGAAATCGGAGGTCTTAAGGTTGGCAAGTATGAATACTCTCCAAATACAATCCATTTCAATACACCTTTTGAAAATGACATTTCCCGAGAAGATATACTAGTACTAATTAATTTTGATTTGTACCTATTTTTCGGGGGAGGCGCAGCGGGCGGCACTCAGTTTGTCGGCAACGTCCAGAATGCGGTTCGTGGACCTGAAGAAGGCGGTGCTGGAACAGACGGAAGGTACCGCTGAAGATTACCGCCGCCAGTTCCGGTCCATGCGCCTGGGGGAGGAGGACCGGCCATTCATCCTGGGTCAGCGGCTCCAGGACGCAGCGACGCGCTGGCTCTACCTGGGAGAGTGAGATGGCAGACTGCTGGACCAAATCATCCGGGAGCAATTCCTGGAGCCAATCCCAAAGAAGACGGCCGACTGGGTCCGGTACCACCGGCCACGTGACCTGGCGGCTGCGGTGACCCTTGCCGAAGACCACCTGACCGTCCACTGGGAGGCGCAATCTGCACCAATGGCGCACAGAGAGAACAATACATATTCCCCGCCTTAACCCACGTGACTTCCCTTCTGCTCTTTCCCCGCAGGTCCCGACTGCTGTCCCCAGAACATCTCCCGCGCAGACGGTCCCTCAAACGCTTGGGCAGGCGTGCTGGAGGCGTGAGCGGCCCGGTCGCGCGCGTAAGGGACCTCAGCAGGTGGAGGTGGGCCGCGTGGCCGGCCCTTCAGTGCCGTCCCCGACCCAGGCGAGACGTACGGTATCAAAGTAACGATACAAGGGAGTACATACCAGGCGATGGGTGGATTCGTGATGCGGGCAGACCATGATCCACCAGAACCTGGTTCGACCGGGGCTTTAAGGCATGCAACGGCTAAAAATCAGGTGTGTTCATGTGGATGTGCACAAGTACCCTATGGCAGTGGTTCTCAACCTTTTTTCAGTGATGTACCCCCTGTGAACATTTTTTTAATTCAAGTACTCCCTAGTCAGAGCAAAGCATTTTTGGTTGAAAAAAAGAAATAAAGAAGTAAAATACAGGACCATGTCATCAGTTTTTGATTTATTAAATTGTATAACAGTGCAAAATATTGCTAATTTGTAGTGTTCTTTCTTGAACTATTTGGAAAAAAAAGATACAAAAATAACTAAAAAATAAACAAGTGTTTCGATTATAAATAAAGATTTAAAGTGCCCTCTTTGGGGATTGTAATAGAGATCCATTTGGATTCATGAACTTAATTCTAAACATTTCTTCACAAAAAAAGAAATCGTTAACATCAATATTTATGGAATATGTCCACAAAAAATGTAGCTGTCAAGACTGAATATTGCATTGTTGCATTTCTTTTCACAGTTTATGAACTTACATTCATATTTTGTTTAAGTATTATTCAATAAATATATTTATAAAGGATATTTGAATTGTTGCTCTTTTTTAAATATTCCAAAAAAATCTCACGTACCCTTTGGCATACCTTCAAGTACCCCCAGTGGTACGCGTACCCCCATTTGAGAACCACTGCCCTATGGTGCCAGTAGAAATGTGGTATGAGGGCTAGCAGCATAGGATTTAGGTAGCTGTAAGTACGCACCTCTAGCACCCCGTAATTTAAGCCACAAATTGGCCGGGGTTTAGTCGTTTACTGACACAATGCGTAGGGGTGCATTCACGGATCGTAGGAAAAGGGAGTATCCACGCGAGTTCTCAGTGGCGAGGCGGGGCCATCAGACACTGCCGAGCGGGAACCTGCGGGGGCTTCGCGGTAAGCCTCCCCGGCCCCCTATTGGCGTCCTACGTAGGATTTTCCCCTCGAACAGTCTCGAGACGAAACTTTGCGCGCGGCCTGGGACCAAGTAGATTACATCGACGGTCAGTCGATGCGCCCGGGAACAGCGCGGGTATTCCCTCACTTCTCAATTATGAGAGATAGACTGTACCGAGTGAGCCGTGACACTTAAATAGGAGAGGAAATCACCCAGTTGTTGGGTCCGAAACACCGCCGGGAAATAGTTTTCCAGACGGCGCATGTTAACCTGATGGCTGGACATTTAGGGTATGATAAAACACTCCATCAGGTCATGGTCCGGTTCTATTGGCCGAGCATCCGGGCACACGTGCGCCGTTGGTGAACGGCCTGCCCGGACTGCAAGCTGGTGAACCCAGCCGCCACCCTGAAGGCCCCTTTGCGCCCATTACCGCTCATGGAGGTCCCATTCGAGAGAATTGGGATGGACCTCATCGTATCATTTCACCCAAGCTCACGGGGGTATTGCTTTGTGTTAGTCCTGGTGGATTACGCAACACGCTACCCCGAAGCAGTGCCCCTGCGCTCCATCTCTGCAAAGAGTGTGGCGCAAGCGCTGTTTCAGGTCATCTCCCGAGTTGGAATCCCGAAAGAGATTCTGACTGACCAGGGCACGTCCTTTATGCCACGCACGATAAAGGTACTCTACGGATTATTGAGAATTAAAGCGATCCGCACCAGCGTGTACCATCCACAAACAGATGGGCTGATGGAGCGGCTAAATAAAACGCTAAAAACCATGATCCGTAAGTTTACACACGAGGACAAACCAAATTGGGATAAATGGCTGGATCCCTTAATGTTTGCGATGCGGGAGGTACCCCTAACCTCCGTTGGCTTTACACCTTTTCAACTATTATACGGCAGAAAACCACGCAGAGTGTGGGACGTAATTAAAGATAGTTGGGAGGAGGGTCCAAGCTCCAGCAAAATAGAAATGCAGTACGTTATGGATATGCGAGTAAAACTCCACCCGGTAGGGCACTTGTCACGTGAGAATTTGCTCCGTGCCCAGGAACGGCAACAGCGCACGTATAACAAGGGAACTCAGCTAAGAAAATTTTCACCGGGAGAAAAAGTGCTTGTATTACTCCCAACATCCAGCTCGAAATTACTTGCAAAGTGGCAAGGACCCTTCGAGATCACACGGCAAGTGTGTGATGTGGATTACGAGGTTCGACGCTCTTACTGGGGCGGAGACACTCAAATCTACCATCTGAACCTACTGAAGGCATGGAGAGAGACGGAGCTTGTATCCATGGTAACAGTAGTGAGAGAGTAGGAGGAGTTGGGACCAGAAATCCCACGCTCTGTCCCTCCCTCTCCACTCCTCTGTGACAACCAGCTCACGTTAGCACAGAAGGCGGATGTTGCTAAACTGCAGAGGCGCTTCTCTGACGTGTTCTTCCCTCGACCCGGCCGCACAAATCTCATCCAGCATCATATCAAGACCAGCCCAGGGATTACGGTGCGATCTCGGCCATACAGGCCATACAAACGCAAAATAGTTCGGGAAAAATTAAAATCCATGCTGGAATTGGGGGTAATAGAAGAATCCCACAGTGCGTGGTGCAGCCCCATAGTTCTGGTTGGGAAGAATGATGAGTCTGTGCGGTTCTGTGCGGATTACCGCAAGGTGAATGAAGTATCATGTTTTGACGCGTACCCCATGCCCCGGGTCAACGAGCTCCTGGATCGGCTGGGCACTGCTCGTTTTTTCACGACACTAGATTTGACTAAGGGCTACTGGCAGATTCCCTTGGCACCAGAGTCCAAGGAAAAAAAACGGCCTTTTCCACTCGGGAAGGGTTATAACAATTCGTAACACTTCCGTTTGGCTTGTTTGGTGCGCCCGCCACGTTCCAGCGCCTCATGGACCGGGTGCTGCGACCCCACGCTGCATACGCGGCCGCCTACCTGGATGATGTCATCATCCAGAGTAGCGGCTGGGAAGAACACATGCAGCGGGTGGGGGAAGTGCTCGAATCCCTGAGGCAGGCGGGGCTCACCGCCGACCCGGCGAAGTGTGCAGTTGGCCGGAGGGAAGTACAGTATTTTGGGTACCAATTAGGATGAGGGCAGGTGCGGCCGCAGGTAGATAAAACAGCGGCAATTGTGGCCTGCCCAACCCCCAAGACGAAAAAAGAGGTGAGGCAGTTTTTGGGTCTGGCGGTTTACTACCGGAGGTTTATCCGGCGGTTTACTACCGGAGGTTTATCCCCCGGTTTGCGGACCTGACCAACCCAATAACTGACCTCACCCGAAAGGGTGCCCCAGATCTGGTCCAGTGAACGCAGCGTTGCCAGCAGGCGTTTGAGAGGGTTAAGAAGGCCCTCTGCGAGGAGCCGGTCCTACACATGCCTGGTTTTTCCCTCCCGTTTTGTCTGCAGGCTGACGCGTCAGGCAGAGGTCTGGGAGCGGTTTTGTCCCAGCAGGTGGAGGGTGTCGACCGTCCCATCCTCTACATCAGTGTTTCTCAAATGGGGGTACACGTACCCCTGGGGGTACTTGAAGGTATGCCAAAGGGTACGTGAGATTTTTTCAAATATTTTAAAAATAGCAACAATTTAAAAAAACTTTTGTAAATATAATTATTGAATAATACTTCAACAAAATATGAATGTAAGTTCATAAACTGTGAAAAGAAATGCAACAATGCAATATTCAGTGTTGACAGCTAGATTTTTTGTGGACATGTTCCATAAATATTGATGTCAAAGATTTCTTTTTTTGTGAAGAAATGTTTAGAATTAAGTTCATGAATCCAGATGGATCTCGATTACAATCCCCAAAGAGGGCACTTTAAGTTGATGATTATTTCTATGTGTAGAAATCGTTATTTATAATTGAATCACTTGTTTATTTTTCAACAAGTTTTTAGTTATTTTTTATATCTTTTTTTCCAAATAGTTCAAGAAAGACGACTACAAATGAGCAATATTTTGCACTGTTATACAGTTTAATAAATCAGAAACTGATGACATAGTGCTGAATTTTACTTCCTTATCTCTTTTTTTTTAACCAAAAATGCTTTGCTCTGATTAGGGGGTACTGGAATTAAAAAAATGTTCACAGGGGTTACATTACTGAAAAAAGGTTGAGAACCACTGCACTACACTATCAATCAAAAGTTTTGGAACACCTCATTTATAGTGATAAGTATGTCCAAAACTTTCACTGGTGCTTCAAATTACAACCACCGTTCCTGTAAACTAAGCGACAAGGTCCACAAATATTTGGAAAATAACACTTTATTAAAATATTTTCTGCCAGGATAGCACCAACACAATGATTTAGAAATCAATCAGTAATTCAATATGCTTGCAATTGAAATAATTTAAAAACTATGGCAAAATAACGTCATTTAGCATTTAGGAATAAAAGACACAGGTAAAAGAAAGCATTGTGTGCCCAAACACATTGACATATAACTACCTTTTTGACACATAGATGTAAACCATTTGCATTAAATGAAGCCCATGGCCATCATTAAATTATGAGTATTAAACATAATCAATATACAAACCCCGTTCCCATATGAGTTGGGAAATTATGTTAGATTTGAATATAAAAGGAATACAATGATTTGCAAATCCTTTTCAACCCATATTCAATTGAATGCAATACAAAGACAATATATTTGATGTTCAAACTTATAAACTTTATTATTTTTTTGCAAATAATAATTAACTTAGAATTTCATGGCTGCAACACATGCCAAAGTAGTTGGGAAAGGGCATGTTTGCCACTGTGTTACATCACCTTTTCTTTTAACAACACTCAATAAACGTTTGGGAACTGAGGAAACTAATTGTTGAAGCTTCCATGTGTAGAAATCTTTATTTATAATTGAATCACTTGTTTATTTTTCAACAAGTTTTTAGTTATTTTTATATCTTTTTTTCCAAATAGTTCAAGAAAGACCACTACAAATGAGCAATATTTTGCACTGTTTTACAATTTAATATATCAGAAACTGATGACATAGTGCTGTACAAACCCTGTTTCCATATGAGTTGGGAAATTGTGTTAGATGTAAATATAAACGGAATACAATGATTTGCAAATCATTTTCAACCCATATTCAGTTGAATACACTACAAAGACAACATATTTGATGTTCAAACTCATAAACTTTATTTTTTTTGCAAATAATGATTAACTTTGAATTTCATGGCTGCAGCACGTCCCAAAGTAGTTGGGAAAGGGCATGTTCACCACTGTGTTACATCACCTTTTCTTTTAACAACACTCAATAAACGTTTGGGAACTGAGGAAACTACTTGTTGAAGCTTTGAAAGTGGCATTTTTTCCCATTCTTGTTTTATGTAGAGCTTCAGTCGTTCAACAGTCCGGGGTAGGGCTGGGCGATATATCAATATATACGATATATTGCAGGTTTGTCTCTGTGCGATATAGAAAATGACTATATCGTAATATTCAATTATATGTTCTCACACCGTTGTTTTAAGCTGCATGCATTACATTACTGGCGAGTCTCACTCTTTCTCGTCTGTCCTTCTCACAGAAACGTAAAATAACCCCGCCTTCTTACATACGCAACATACCGTTGCGCATGTAGCGTCACACGCTCTCGCCGAGAGCTAACGTTAGTATATGGCTAACGTTAGCCGAGGCAGGTTGAGTTGCTTTTAGCTGCAGGCTTTACACAACAGTCTCACTCCTCGTCTCTCATTCTGACAGGTACGGAAAACAAGCCCGCCTTCTTACATACGTCACATACTCTCGTGAGTCTAGCGTCATAGCTCTTGCCGATTAGAGAGAGAGAGAGAGAGATGGTGCAAAACTTATCCCAAATGGAGGAAGAACAATAAATGCCCAACATAAAGAGCAGGGGGTCCATCATCTGGCGGTGGTTTGGCTCCAATTGGGAAGATATTCAGCAGACAACAGCAATATGCTGTTCAATGTATATACTCTGATGATTAACCTGTGTGATGACTGTATTATGCTGATAGTATATATTTGTACCATGAATTGACTAACATGGACCCCAACTTAAACAAGTTGAAAAACTTATTCGGGTGTTACCATTTAGTGGTCAATTGTACGAAATATGTACTGTACTGTGCAATCTACTAATAAAAGTTTCAATCAATCAATGCAAAGTATGCAGCAGAAGTGGTACTACAAAAAGGTAGCAACACTATTAATTTGTTCTTTCATTTAAAAAGTCACCCGTGAGAGAATGAAGAGTATTTAATGAATACAGTTTTGGTCAATTGACTTCCCAGTGGGCATCCGTCCTTAGTTCAATGTGGAGGTGACGTTGAAATTACGTCGCGACGTCACTCAACCATATCCCGACCAAATCGTAACCAACTGACCCCACCACACCATGTGTTGCAAATCTGGTTTGTTTTCATCATTGGGGGACATCGTCGTTTCAACGTCATTTCAACGTATACAATTCAACTTGCCAACCATTTTGCGCGCGCATTGACCATTTGCAACTGAAGTTTATGACAGTTTTCAACGAAACCGCTGCTTGATGGCAGCGTGCTGCATCACAAACCCCACCTAGCGTATCACGGTGAACTATTAGCCAAGCTTGTGCGCATGCGTGCTGAAGTACTTCCTTTCCAATCTAGCAAGCAAGACAAAGAGCTTTGAAGGTTTTGAATTTGAAATCGAACTATTTCACTGCAAAATCACACCATCGACGTCCATAAAGATTCAGGTTTGTACCTTGAGATAATACTGGTTATTTATATCGATATAATTTTGGCCCTTTCACAAGAGGGATGCAGGAAAACGAGAAATGTATCTTACGCCTATTCTCAACGCTCGATGTAGTCACAGGTGAGTTTGTGTGTGTTTAATAACTACATTAACTTGATAGAGATAGGGATCACTCTGTATTGCAGTTACTTGTAAATAAGTATACTCTGAATATTGCACAAGATAATAATATTTGGGTAAATCACATGCACCCTTAATTAATTTGTATTCTTTTTGCCTGTTTACAGCTAGTGTCTTGGATACCCAGAAGGGGACCGAAACGATGGTCCATGATGCCATAAAAAATAAACTCAAATATGCCCCAGGATGGAATGCAGGAATAGGATGGGCATCACAGGCCAAATAAATAATAATATTGATTGACATTCTCGATTTTCTTTGTACTTAATTTTAAATTTGCATAAACAGGATTCTGCCTGGAGCTATATATGCACTCTGTTTTGTTGTCTTTAATTATATTGATGTATTGGTTGAAATTATGTTAATAATTGGTTGGTTGATATTGGGTTGATCTAAGGTTGAAACTGAAAGTTGAATCAACGTTGAAACATTGATGTTGATTCAACGTCAGTATAGGTTTGCAAAAAACATTTATAACCCAAATAGGTGAAATTAGATAATCTCCTACGGCACACCAGACTGTATCTCACGGCACACACTACTGTGCCGCGGCACAGTGGTTGAAAAACACTGTACTAAATTACCAGTTTACGAAACGTCAAATGTGATTGACCAAATTGTAATGTCCACTGTTCCGTTCAATGTTAGTGTTTTCTTAATTAGTAATTAGGGGTATGACTTACCTGGCGTGTGCTTTCCCGGGTGTCTACTTTCTTACCCTTCAAAATAAAAGTACCGCCACATACATTTACTGCCTCGCAGCCTCTGTCACGTGCTGATCACATGACTTATACAAGGAAGTCACAAGCTAGTGCATAAAACACGCCCCTCTGTCGGCTTTCAAGCGCACGGAGTTTCATTTTATTTCGACACCTTGTCAGTGAGGCTTCAAAATGATAGCCGCTGGCCGTTTTTTGTCCTTGTTAGCCGCTGTCCAGCTCGGCTCTTGGGCTCACTACGCCCCCGACGAGGTGAGCTATCTCCCCGGCATGACGTTCCAACCCAAGTACAGGCAGTGGTCGGGACACCTCCAGGCACGGCCTGGAAAGTTTTTACATTACTGGTAAGTACACTTTTACGAACATGTTAACTATTTTTAGATGCATAGTGTGTACATGTGTGTAAAACGGCGTCGCTGAAAATCATCTTAATTCGTAAAGCAATAAAATAGTGATTTCCTTTGTTTTTCTTTTCCTGAATCGTGCTGACCGAGTTTATCTTTAAGTGTGTGCTGAACGAGGAAATGAGCAGCAAAGTACACGCCTAACCACCTAAAGTAGCAGCTATACTGACCTGTAAGAGGCAGCAGTGAGTTATGCATCCTGCTGGAATGTAAAACGTACTTGTGGCAACTTGATGCAAGCCCATCCATCCATTTTCTACCGCTTATTCTCTTTGGGGTGGCGGGGGGCGCTGGCGCCTATCTCAGCTACAATCGGGCGAAAGGCGGGGTACACCCTGGACAAGTCGCCTCCTCATCGCAGGGACAACACAGATAGACAGACAACATTCACACTCACATTTACATTGATGCAAGTGTCATAGTTTAACACTTATTTGCCATAACTTAACATGTTGATCTCAATTTCTAAAGTCTCTCAGGTCAATGTTGTGTTGCTTTATCAATCAAAAAATATTCAAAAATTCAAGGAAGTGGGCAGTTCGGAGTTACAGGGTTTAGTGCATGTGCCTCACAATACAAAGGTCCTGAGTTCAATCCTGGGCTCGGGGTCTTTCTGTGTGGAGTTTGCATGTTTTCCCCATGACTGCATGACTCCCACTTCCAAAGACATGCACCTGGTGATAGGCCCCTCCCACCTCCAAAGACATGCACCTGGTGATAGGCCCCTTCCACCTCCAAAGACATGCACCTGGTGATAGGCCCCTTCCACCTCCAAAGACATGCAGCTGGTGATAGGCCCCTTCCACCTCCAAAGACATGCACCTGGTGATAGGCCCCTTCCACTTCCAAAGACATGCACCTAGGGATAGGCCCCTCCCACCTCCAAAGACATGCACCTGGTGATAGGCCCCTTCCACCTCCAAAGACATGCACCTGGTGATAGGCCCCTTCCACCTCCAAAGACATGCAGCTGGTGATAGGCCCCTTCCACCTCCAAAGACATGCACCTGGTGATAGGCCCCTTCCACCTCCAAAGACATGCACCTGGTGATAGGCCCCTTCCACCTCCAAAGACATGCACCTGGTGATAGGCCCCTTCCACCTCCAAAGACATGCACCTGGTGATAGGCCCCTTCCACCTCCAAAGACATGCACCTGGTGATAGGCCCCTTCCACCTCCAAAGACATGCACCTGGTGATAGGCCCCTTCCACCTCCAAAGACATGCACCTGGTGATAGGGCCATTCTACCTCCAAAGACATGCACCTGGTGATAGGCCCCTTCTACCTCCAAAGACATGCACCTGGTGATAGGCCCCTCCCACCTCCAAAGACATGCACCTGGTGATAGGCCCCTCCCACCTCCAAAGACATGCACCTGGTGATAGGCCCCTCCCACCTCCAAAGACATGCACCTGGTGATAGGCCCCTCCCACCTCCAAAGACATGCACCTGGTGATAGGCCCCTCCCACCTCCAAAGACATGCACCTGGTGATAGGCCCCTCCCACCTCCAAAGACATGCACCTGGTGATAGGCCCCTCCCACCTCCAAAGACATGCACCTGGTGATAGGCCCCTTCCACCTCCAAAGACATGCACCTGGTGATATCAATCAATCAATCAATGTTTACTTATATAGCCCTAAATCACTAGTGTCTCAAAGGGCTGCACAAAACACCACGACATCCTCGGTAGGCCCACATAAGGGCAAGGAAAACTCACACCCAGTGGGACATTGGTGACAATAATGACCCAGTGGGACGTCGGTGACAATGATGACTATGAGAACCTTAGAGAGGAGGAAAGCAATGGATGTCGAGCGGATAGGCCCCTTCCACCTCCAAAGACATGCACCTGGTTATAGGCCCCTTCCACCTCCAAAGACATGCATCTGGGTATAGGCCCCTTCCACTTCCAAAGACATACACCTGGGTATAGGTTGATTGGAAACACTAAATTTGCCCTCTTGTGTGAATGTGAGTGTGAATGTTGTCTGTCTATTTGTGTTGGCCCTGTGATGAGGTGGCGATTTGTCCAGGATGTAACCCCCCTTCTGCCTGAATGCAGCTGAGATAGGCTCCAGCAAACCCTTTGACTCCGAAAGGGACAAGCGGTAGGAAATGGACGGATGGATGGATTCAAAGAACTTTGTCAGACCAGAGATGGCATACATTTAGTACCCCAGATCTGAGATTTAGCCTAACGAGTACAAACAAGAACACTAGTATACATACTAATCAAAGTAGAATAGGACAGTCATTCTCAAAACGGTGGTATGCGGGTTCCCCTAGTGGTGCAAAGAATCACTTGATTAAAGTACATTGTTGTTGTTGTTTTTTAATGTTCAATCACTGTTATTGTTCAAACTGTATATAATTTTACATAGGCCAACAATATATAATATGGATATGTAGGCCTACTACGCTACTGTATTTTAATGTCATTATGGTGGTTCTTTGAGAGCCAACGTTTTCTGAGGTGGTACTTGGCGGGGATAAAAAGTTTGTGAAAAAACACTGGAATAAGATATAAAGTTGGTTATAAATTGGGTTGATTAATATGTATATATTATAAATGCATAAAATATAAAAATTTTTTTATCATTTTGCCGGAAAAATGGCATGTATTGCATACAATTGCATGTCTTGTAAACTGTAATAATATTCGGATCATGCAAACAATATTATATTAACATACAATCCCAATGGATGACAAAAGGAATTAAAAATGCTTGTAAGAAGAAGAATACACTATATAGAAAATTTATAGTACAAAGAACTACAGAGGCAGAAGTTAAGTACAAAAAGTATAAAAACAAGTTAGCAAACATACTACGTTCATGTAGAAAAGAATATTACAGTGAATTATTGGACAGGAACAAAAATAATATGAGAGCAACATGAGTCATTCTCAATAGCATTATTAAAAATGGCACTAAGAGGGATTACCCCCAATACTTCTTAGACGGAAATAAACATAATGACAACATAAAGGAAGTAGTTGAAAGCTTTAATAACTACTTTGTAAATATTGGACCAAAATTGGAAGAAATTATTCCAGACCCAGTTTCAATTGAGGACTATAATGATACCATAGAGCGAAATCCCAACTCCATGTTCCTCAGTAATGTGACACAGGAGGAAATAGTTAAAATCGTGAAAAAAATGTAAATCTAAGACTTCAACTGAATGTAACGGAATTGATATGGAAACGATAAAAAAGGTTATTGATGAGATCTCAGGACCATTAATGTATTTTAGTAACCTATCATTTCAAACAGGTACATTTCCAAACAAAATGAAAATAGCTAAAGTTGCACCAATTTATAAGACTGGAGACAAACATCTATTTACAAATTATAGACCTGTTTCTTTACTTCCACAATTTTCTAAAATCATTGAAAAACTGTTCAATAACAGATTAGAGAGTTTCATAAATAAAAATAGAATACTCTGAGAGAACCAATATGGATACAGAGCTAATGTTTCAACTTCAATGGCTTTAATTGAAATTACAGAAGAAATTACCAATGCATTAGATGGTAAAAAATGTGCGGCAGCAGTGTTAATGGATCTAACTAAAGCATTTGACACAATTAATAACAATATTTTAATCAAAAAACTACAACGATATGGCATCAGAGTGTTAGTCTTAAACTGGATAAGAAGTTATTTAACGAACAGGAAACAATACGTGAAACTAGGCGAACACACTTCTACAATGCTAAATATATCCTGTGTTGTACCTCAGGGATCAATACTAGGACCTAAATTATTCAATCTCTATATAAATGACATTTGTAAAGTTATAAGAGATTTAAAGTTAGTATTATTTGCAGATGATACAACAGCGTTTTGTTCAGGAGAGAACACACAGTGGATAATACAAATAACAGAAGAAATGAACAAATTTAAAAAATGGTTTGACAAAAACAGACTATCATTGAATCTCAGTAAAACTAAAAATGCTATTTGGTAACAGTAGAAGAGAAAGTCAAACACAAATACAAATAGACGAAATGGAAAGTGAAAGAGTAAATGAAACCAAATTTCTAGGTATAATCATTGATGATAAATTGAACTGGAAATATAATGTCAAAAATATACAACATAAAGTAGCAAGAAACATGTCAATAATCAATAAAGCCAAATATGTTCTAGACCAAAAATCACTTTATATTCTCTACTGCTCACTAGTGTTACCATATCTGAGTTACTGTCTAGAAATATGGGGAAATAATTACAAAAGTACACTTCATTCACTAACAGTGTTACAAAAAAGATCAGTTGGAATAATACATAATGTTGGATATAGAGAACATACAAACCCTTTATTTATTGAATCAAAGATACTGAAATTCCAGGACATAGTGAAATTGCAAACAGCTAAAATTATACACAAAGCAAACTATAACCTGCTTCCCAAGAGTATACAACAATTCTTCTCAACAAAAGAGGAGAAATATAATCTTAGAAATAAATGTTATTTAAAACATTTGTACGCACGTACAACACTTAAGACCTTCAGTGTATCTTGTTGTGGAATTAAATTATGGAATGGATTAAGCAAAGCAATCAAACAATGTACTAACATGATCCACTTCAAGAAACTCTTGAAACTGGAAGCGTTTACAAAGTACAAAAAAGAACCATGATAAACACTGGAAGTGTTTACAAAGTACAACAATGAATAACCATGATAAACATTCTGATTTCATTCACCCATTCATTCTTTCATTCTCAAAATAATCTTACTTATCTCATCGTATGGAATAAAACTTACTTCACCAATTATTTATTTATTTATTTTTATTGTGATTACTTATGGAGTATATTGTGAATACATTGAGAACAGGAAGTGAACAAAAGTTTTAGCAACTATTATGTAAAAGAAAAGGGGTAGGATTAAATAAGCTCTGCTTCTTCCTACTCCTTTTCGAACATGTTGAAAAGAGAAACTGGAAATTGTGATTGCATGTTCGAAATAAACTCAAACTCAACTCAACTCAACATGCTTGTTAAATGGGACTTATCATGGAAAACCAACATTTCCTGCCTAATGTTACCTATTTATGTGTATGTAGGATCAAAATAAGTCCCAAAAATGTGAAATCAAACCATTAAGGCATGGCAGAGATGTAGTGAAGTGATCTATATTTATATAGCGCTTTTCTCTAGTGACTCAAAGCGCTTTACGTAGTGAAACCCAATATCTAAGTTACATTTAAACCAGTGTGGGTGGCACTGGGAGCAGGTGGGTAAAGTGTCTTGCCCAAGGACACAACGGCAGTGACTAGGGTGGCGGAAGTGGGAATCGAATCTGCAACCCTCAAGTTGCTGGCACGGCCACTCTACCAACCGAGCTATACCGCTATAAAAAAACAACAACAATCTAACCTTTCGTCATGCTTCCTCCAAACGAGAAGTTTGGAATTTGCCCCATTTGTAATGGTATTGCATTGTGACATCAGTGGATATCTCCATACATGTTAGATATATACGTTGCGCGAGTCCGCCATTGTAGTCCGACACTGACATCAAAAGGTATCTAATTTTTCCTCTATCCTTTTTGTTGTAGGACAGATTGGCTCGTGCATACATCCTCCGCTGCTCCCATTTCTAATACAAAGTAGCATGTTGTTGTAACTTATATCCGTCAGGAAACTCCATATAGAAGCGCTAATAAATTAGAACATTGCTGACTGGGAGAAGCCTTAGTTGAAGTGAAGGCACGTAAATAAGATCGCCCACAAAACGACGCACCCTGAAGCAACGGTGAGAAACTAGCTTGAAGGTGGTCTGTAAGACATCATCTAAGCAAAATTTTGACCAGAGAACCACCGTTACATGTAATGTAGACCACAAGGAAGTGTTTTAAATGTAAAAAAAAAAAAAAAATCATAGCACAACCCCTTTTTGAGTATATAAATACTTAAATATTTGCTTTTCACCTTGATTTATGATTTTAAAGCAAATTATTCATTGTGTGTATGTATGTGTATATATGTATATGTGTATTTAATATTAATAACAATCAAATGTGGAGGCAATTGTGTAATAACATTTTTATGAGGTGATTATACGTCAAAATGAATTAGAAGCGACTCTCTGGAGGCAGCCATAACTGCAATGTGGCTCTCAAGCAAAACAAGTTTGACAACGTTGTATGCTTGCATGTTCTAAATAAACTCAACTCAACTCAACCCTGCGGTATCACTTCCAGCAGTTAGGTTGCTGTGTTACTCTGAGCCTCTAGGGGGTGTAATTACATGGTACAGTGAAACCATTTCTGGTTTTGATCACAGTGCAATTCAAATCTGCAGCTGATATTTGATCTTGTGCAGGTTTGTGACCTCTCAGAGGGACCCGGTCAAAGACCCGCTGGTGCTGTGGCTAAACGGCGGCCCAGGCTGCAGCTCGCTGGATGGATTCTTATCAGAGAATGGACCCTTCCATGTGAGCATTCTCCCAAGTGTGGACAAGTTAAATACACTTAAATGGATTTGTTAATGGATTCCCCCCTCAGGTAAAAGATGACGGAGCCACTTTGTACGAGAACACTTTCAGCTGGAACAGGATCGCAAACGTGCTCTATATAGAGTCTCCTGCAGGGGTCGGCTACTCGTACTCCAATGACGGCAACTATGCCACTGACGATGATCAGGTGAGTTTATTTACTCATTGAATCATTGTGCAAAGTAATAAACATTCTTTTAACATCTCGTACTGCCATCTGCTAGGTCGCCGACGACAATTACAAAGCGCTGCAGAGTTTCTACGCCAAATTCCCAAGCTTTACTCGAAATGATTTCTTCATATTCGGAGAAAGTTACGGGGGAATTTACGCACCAACTCTTAGCTTGCGTGTCGCTTCAGGAAATACCAATATCAACTTTAAGGTGAGTATTTTCATCGTTCAGCCTTTTACATGGAGACTAATATTTCATACGTGATGCTACTTTATGTGAGTACCAAGTATGTGACAGTATTTCTCCCCTAGAAAGGCTGAAAATACATCTTATATTCTATAACTTATGATATTAGTTGGTTTAAAACAGGGGTTTTAAACTCATTGTAGCTCAGGGGCCGCATGAAGGAAAATCTATTCCCACGCGGGTCGGACTGGGAAAATCATAGCGTTATAATGTTCGAATTAAAGATGATTTCAGATTGTTTTAGTGGTCTTACTTTGGCAAAAAATAGAAGAAGCACATTCTGATAATATACATATTACAAAGAATCCTCTTAGCAAAACACTTCCAAGTTAGTTGAAAATTCTGAAGAAAAAATTGGTGCAGTTCCAATAACACCATGACGAACACAATGAACTTAGACTTT
Source organism: Nerophis ophidion (assembly GCF_033978795.1). NCBI lineage: Eukaryota > Metazoa > Chordata > Actinopteri > Syngnathiformes > Syngnathidae > Nerophis > Nerophis ophidion. Next base: position 31,436,760 of record NC_084612.1, read on the forward strand.
GTCTCACTGTTTTTACAAAACCATTAATTGTCATGTTTGCAGTTCACCATTAAAAACATTTGTAAAAGTAATCAGATGTTTCCTCAAACCACCGCATTGGTGATATCCGCAACTTCAACAACACATGCATTTATCATCATTAAAATATTACAATATAATCAAAACAATTATCAAAATGACGCCATAGCTGAAATCAAGGTAAAAAAAAACTACAAACTTAACCAATGTGAACATAGTGTATTTAAGCATTAAATAAAACAGAACGAACAACAAATATAAAAACATACATTTTACAATGGAGTTCAGGGTGCTCATCGTGCATTCAACCAATTGCAAGTGGTGCATGGATCTCTTACTAAAAAGATGATGGTCAAACTGACTTAAGTCTTTGCATCTTACCATTTTGTTATTTTATCCGTTGAGTGGATAATTTACAATAGGGGGAAAAAAAGTATTGTGCGTCGATTTTGCCACCATCCACAACAGGAGCAGCCGATTGCTTGCACCTGAGCTGATTGGAGTAGCGGCAGCCAATCCAGAGGACGCTTAATGTATGCTGACATGTCATTTTTAAACACTGTCGTGTCATGTGGGTTACACCTGAATTGCTATTGCGACATCCAGTGGACACATTTATAACAGCAGTTTCTTTCATTAGAAAAATGCAGCTCATTGTTGTATTTTGAAAACTCTTCTTACGGGCCGGGTTAAACCTGAACCAGACCCGCACGTCTGACAATTCTTTTTAGAGTGACCCAGCTCTTAACTCAAAACACTTCCATCTTACTTAAGTCAATGTCTGCCATTGAAATACATTCAAATCACTGTCAGGGTATCCCCCAGATTGTCAATATACTTGTGGGGGTGTGGTCAGTGTGCTGACATCTTAATAAGTATATGATGCTTTTTTTCTTTTAAAAGGCAAAAAAAAAAAAAATAAATTGTATTAGCAAATATTTTTTTATATAATTTTCAATTGTTGCTGCAGTACAATGCATTTTATCAATAATTATTTAAGTTTCTAGAGACTTTTCAAATCCTTGGACTTTTTTTGTAATAAAAACGACAAAAAAATCTTTTTGCATATTTTTCTGGTGTTATTGGAGACCGCTCGTATTTAGAGACGCTTTACTTCTGTGGCTCGATGTCCGTGAACAACAGCGAGCGGAGCCTGACGTCGCACTTGCTCCGCACTTGCTCTGCACTTGCTGGTCCAACTGCATTTTCTCTCTTTGAAAGCTGCCACTGTCCTCTTAATATTTGCATGTTTTGTAGATCTGTCCGCGGGTATATTTCGGCTATAATAAAGTATGTCCACATCAGATATAAAGCCTCCGCTCCAGTCAATCGCGTGCGTCTTGGCTACGTCATCACAACATACGGTTTCGGCAGTGCTGTTTCGGTTGTCAGTCTTTTTTATTTCTTTTTTTTTTTTTTTCTGTGGTAGATTTTTCGGTGCATCACTGTCAGTAGTGATATAACAATATCAAAATCTGACGGTATGATATTGTCACAGTATTAATTTTGGTATTGTCCAAAAAAAGACTTGATAAAAAAAGAAGGTGCAGGAATGTTTTGGATAAACACACCTACTGTAATTGCACACAAACCTAATTCTCAAACGTTTTAATCATATTTGTTACTATACTAATATACATTTTTTAAGTTCATAGAAATGTGCGGGAACATCCTCTTAAGCAAGTAGTTAAAAATAAAACACTTGGTGTCGGGTGTCTTAAAGTGACAATGTAAACACCCGGTGTAACAAGTGTAAATCAATGTACAGTTTAGTGTCTTTCAAATGTTACTTTCTGAGAAGTGTCCTCTGCAGTTGACAGTTTTTGTATCAATTTGGAAAATGCTGTTTTTTAGAAATGTGAACAGACCATTTAAATACCTCACAAATTGTTGTTTAGCCTCGCTATCTTCAGATTATTTTCCGGGTGATAGTTTGTCAAGTAGCTTCTCATATTACCTGTATTCCCCATTGTGTGCAGTATCTGCACTCCCACTGGGCACTTTCCCTTCACACAGTGCTTAGCATTGCAGTACGCAGACTTAATAACCTCTGAAAAAGAGGTTATGTTTTCGCCAGGGTGTGTTTGTCTGTTAGTAACATAAACCAAAAACATTGACGGATTTTGACGAAATTGTCAGGAAATTTCCCCCAGATTTTTTTTTTATCTACCGTAGTAGATAAGATATCTACCGTGTCCCAACCTTGCCGGTCCCTGAGCTTCACAGAGGAATTAGTGAGCTTTTTTTTTTTTGGCGGGGCGAGGGGCTTCCAGACCGGCCAACGGTGTTTCATGTTTTTCATGGTGTTCAACCATGTTTTGGATTATTTTCTTAATTCAATAAATATCATCCACTTCTTGTTCTCAGCACTGTCCTTCACATTCACTTTTTTCCTTAGAAAGATGGACAAAAAAAATGTTGTCCGTCTCTAGCTATAAGTTAATGCTAGCAAGTAATGCCAGATGTTTTATGCAGATCTTGCAGGGTTCACTGTTAGATTTACTAAGCCAACTACAACAAGGATGCTCACGTTTTTGCTTGCAACATAAAACATACTACTTAGCCGAGATACAATGCTTGTCTCAAACCAAATTGAGGTACTATGGTACATACAAACATCTTCCTGAGTGAATCAGAGCTTTTCTTCCTCACAGCTGGAGAGATTCAAGTAGACATTGCAAACCACACACGAGGAGTTAAGTTGCCATTTTTAAAATAATGGTCATCAAATACCTTTTGAGCAGAAATATACATACTGTATTTCCTTGAATTGACGCCGGGGCGCTAATTAATTTAAAACCTCTTCTCACTCATGTGCTTACCAAAGGCATGCGGTAAAAGTAAGCATGCGCTAATTATTTTAAAACCTCTTCTCACTCCGGCACTTACCAAAGGTATGCAGTAAAAATTTGAGTATGATGTAAGCTTGGACATTAAATCCTATTGAATAGCTCTTAATCTTCTTCCCTTTTATGCGATTTCAAATTACCGGTATTGAAATCAGCCTCCTCCATTTTGAAAATGATGACAGGGGAAGTGTCACTCGTGACGTCTCGAGTTTGACCAGGCGGTAATACTAACAATGCGCTAATTATTTTGGGAAGCGAATTTGACCCTGCAGTAATTCAAGGCAGGCGCATACTATATGCCCTGCGGAAATTCAAGGAAATACGGTATATATATTTTTATTATTAGCAGCTGTTTTTTAACGGATACTAATACATTTGAAAAACTTTTGTCCTGAAAATATATTTTTAAAAGGGGTTGTTATATATTCCGGGTGGTGTTACAGTATATTTGGCTTGATACAGTTGATTATCTATCAATCTATGACATTATTTTGTTTTAGGGTTTTGCAGTGGGAAACGGTCTCAGCAGCTATGCCTTCAATGACCAGGCGTTGATATATTTTGGTTACTACCACGGCCTCTTTGGAGAAGAGTAAGTTGTTTTTTTTATACGATTCATAGATTGCTGAAGTAATTGAACACCTGCCTAAGCACCTTTTTTTAATGTCATATTGAAAGCTGTTTCTAATTTGTCGTTTTAGAAGGTTGACAATATTTTCTACAAAAGTAAGACGCAGTTGATTAATACAGAATGAATACCGAGCATTGTTACCTTTTGTAAATGTGATTATTTCCCATTTGCTGTGTTGGAAGTGTCCATAATGTTGTGACTGATCAATGTGGATCCAAGCATCCATTATTAAATACAAAAATAACTAAAGAAAGATGCTTTATTGGTTTTAGTAAGTGGTCAAATCAGGATAATGGTTGTTGCGTTAATTAGAATGTGTGCTCCATATGCAGCTTGTGGCGGGATTTGAACCATTACTGCTGTGAAAATCTAAGGTGTGACTTCTACAACTCAACTTCAGACAAATGTGTGATTCTGGTACGTGTGCGTTTTTTATTTCTCAAAAATGGACATGTTGCCATTTTGCTTTTACAAAGTCTTCTTCTGCTCTCCTTGTCATTTCCCTGTAGGTGAATGTTGCCTTCAACATCGTTTATGATAGCGGCCTTAACGAGTATGCGCTCTACTTGAACTGTGAGGGTCGCCGAGGGTTTCACAAAGGCTACGAGAGGGCCATGAGTCACCTGTTCAAGGGTTACAGAAAACGCATCACACAGGTGAGTCTGTCATAAAAGGTGGGTACATAAGGAATAGTGATGAGAATCTTTTTGCAGATTTCAGGCGCAGCGTCGTTTTCGATTTCTTTGGAAGAAGTGCCGCCCTGCATCAACAGCACAGCTCAAGCCAACTGGCTCAACAGAGGCGACGTGAGGAAAGCTTTGCATATTCCTGACACGCTGCCAAAGTGGGAGCTGTGCAGGTAATCAGACTTTTTTGTTTTGTTTTTTTGGTCCATTCCTCTATGCATGCAAGACATAAAGAATGGAAATATAATTTCTCTCTCGCCTTTACTCTAAAACGAATCACCCAAGGTCAGGGAGAGAGGATCAGACAAACTGTGTCATTACAAAAATTATGCATACTTACAGTGGGGTTTTCGAACAGGGTTTGTAAATCAAAAAGTTCATGTAGTGAAACAACTTTCTCTAAAAGAAACAAAGTAAAGTAAACATGCATTTTTGGTTCCAGTCTCAAAAGTCCATATTTTAACTGTTTGTACCCAATAATAAGTGCTATACAGTACTGTTTATCAAACAAAGGTGATGATTGTACTTTCTCTTTATTTACAAGACCAAACAAGCTGCTGTCTTTAATGTGTTAATCTGCCAACACTCGCACAGTCACTATGGTGCTCTCACAAACGATCAGAAGTCACACAAATGATTAACTTTAACAAGCATATTGTTACAATAACCTTTTAAATAAGTATAATCCTCTTACAGTACATAAAGTTGTTTCTGATTATCATAGTCAAAGTCCTCTTAAACTGCGCCCCATGTAACTAACGGCGAGAATGAAGGGATCCGAGAGGCGTGCGTGTGCACTCTTGAAAGAGGCTATGCTTAACGAAATGTAGTCTTATGTTACATTCACCCTGCAGGGTCGAATGTCCAGTTTAGATTTTTTTTTGTCAAATCTGATCTTTTAGTGGCCGTTCACATTACTAAAAAAATTGGATTTCTAATGTGAATGCAATCTGATTTAAACTGACTCTCGCCAGATCCTTGTCGTTCGCTGAGCTCCACACAAGGATCTGGGACTTCTCAATAGATGTATTTCAGAAGGCGATGCCTTGTAAAAAAAAAAAAAAATGGTATGTGATTGGATAAACCACTTGTTCGTTATCTTGAATGAAGTGCTACTTCAATCAATCAATGTTTATTTATATAGCCCTAAATCACTTCAACCACTCACATCGAAATCAACCCGTTACGCTGATGAGAGCAAAAGCTGGGAAAGCCAAACCTGGTCGGAAGAAGAGCAAAAACATCCTCACCACCAATAAATGCCTTCAAAACCATTCTCGATTCATCTTTTTAAAGAATTAATATTCGACAAAACAGTTGCAATAGCAGAATCAATGTCTGCACACGACTCCTACCTCCATGCCACTATTGTTGTTTGAATCAAACTGTCGCTTCAGCGCAACGTAACATCTATAAAATCCCGCCTGGCGATCCTGATTGGTTCATTATTTTTTGCTATCTTGAAGGAGTTTGCAATAGCCTCGAGCCGAGAACCTTGTGTGGAGCTCAGTGAACTAAATTGGTCTGGCGAGAGTAGGGTTAAATCTGACCCGTACGTGGACAAGATGTCACATGAACTGCAAGGTTTACAGAAGTAAACATTGCATTTTCTGAACCAAATTATGGTGTGTAGAAAATTTAGAAGAGGGCAAATATTTTGGCTCTGGCCTTTACGGGATACTTTGCTTTGATGTCTGCTTGAAGTGTGTGTACGTAGGCAAGTAGTCGGAAACAGTTGGTGGAACTTTCACATTGGGTCATAAAACATTTTTTTTTTCCACTTGTTTTCTGCTCTGTTGTAAAGTACTTATTTTTTAACAGTCTATTTTGGCAAATAATATTGAGGCTTATCGCTTGTTGACGTTCTGGTTAGATGAATGCAACCTGATCGCGGCAGCGTTCACATTGAGCACATATTTATTTCCACATACGAAAGAGGCTTGGGTCGGATATGAAAAAATCGGAATTGTACTGTTCACTCGGACATGGAAGAAATGTGATACACATGGGCAAAAAAATCATAATTGACCCTTTTGAGACACTTGTGATTTAGGGCTATATAAGTAAACATTGATGGATTGACCTGCAGTGTGAAAAAAAATATTCTATGCCGATGGAGAATAAGTCCACTTTGTATTTGTTTTCTATCCATCCATTTTCTACCGCTTGTCCCTGACAGGGTCGTTTTCATTATAATTAAAAACTAGCTGTGGTAGGAAGCCGGCTTCCTAAATCTTCTCAATACGAGCAAGCACAAAATGGCTGCCAGCAGCACTTAAAAATTAACAAATGAAGCACTCTTACTCAAAGACATGGTTTGCACACAAAGGCATATTTGACTTCACCTAAAAAAATTTAACTTTAAAGTTGCCAAATAGGGTGGTTCGCAAATCAAGGTGCACTGTAACTTAAAAGATGTGCATAAAGAGGTCATTATGCAAACCCACTTTTTTGTCTTTCTTTTTTTGCGCATGCGATTTGGATTAAATGCGCACAAATACATGTTTGCAAATAATTTTGCTTCCATAATACTTCCATATGTGGCAAAGCTTTTTATTTTCTTAACAAAGCTGTTCTATGGTGGATGTATAAAAGGAGCTTATTAATTTTGTGAAAACACAGAATTTCAAATGCAATTCAAGCAAACCAGTGATGGAGAATCAAGTTTGGTGTTAAAATAGGGCATATATTAGTCCAGTATTTTTCAACTTTTTTTGAGCCAAGGCACATTTTTTCATTGAAAAAACGCAAAGGCACACCACCAGCAAAGAACATTAAAAAATATTACCTCAGCAGCTGATATTGACAGTAAAAAGTTGTTCTAGCAATTGTTGGATATGAATTTAAACCTTAACCAAGCATGCATCACTGTAGCTCTTGTCTCAAAGGTCTTGACACGACCTGTCGCATCACGCCGCGACTTATTTTGAGTTTTTTGGTGTTTTCCTGTTTGTACCTTTTCCCCCTTGGTTCTATTTTTAGGAAGTACGGTTATGCATTTCATTTTTATGCTGATGATTGCCAGATCTATTTTCCCATGGCACGAAATAACACGGTTCAACGTCTCATTGACTGCCTGCACGACATCAAAGCTGGCTTTCAGCTAACTTCCTGAGCCTAAATGACGACAAAACAGAAGTTATGTTGTTCGGTCCAAGTCACTCTCCCTCCCCCAATGTTGACCTCAGCACTCTGACCCCGTATCTCAGCGACTGTGTCACAAACCTGGGGGTAAAGTTCGACTCAGATTTTAAATTAAAAAAAAAAATCAGCAGCGTCGTTCAAAAAAGCTTTTATCAATTACGCCAAATAGCGAAATGAAATGGCTTCTATCAGGACATGATCTCCAGAAATTAATCCACGCCGTCATCACAAATCGTTTAGATTACTGCAATGCCCTGTATGTAGGCATTAGCCAGGCCTCCCTTGCCCGCCTGCAGCTCGTCTGCTAACAGACCCGCAGACGTGAGCACATCACCCCTATATTAGCGTCCCTTCACTGGCTCCCTGTGCGTTAACGAATCAACTTTAAACTCCATTTGTTTTTAAATGTCTAAACAACCTTGCGCCAACATATCTCTCCGACCTCCTTCAGCCTTACTGCCCCACCTGATCCCTAATATCAGCCGATCAGCTGCTACTGACGGTCCCTGACACAAGGCTGCTGCTCCCAAGCTCGGGAACGACCTATATGAGTGTTAGACATGCCTCCTCTCTTCCTGCTTTTAAATCTCTCTTAAAAACATACTTTTATTCCTTGGCTTTTAACACTGAGTGATATCCATCTTGCAATGGCGCCCCATAATACACCTGCTATGAACCTGTTTTTATTGATTTTATTTATTTTTTATCGTGTTCTGTTTGTGTTGTTTGCTCGGTTCTCGTATTATCTTTTAACCTGCCCATTTTACAGCACTTTGGCAACCCCTGTGGTAAATTTTAAATGTGCTCTATAAAAAGTAAAGAAAGTGTAGTGTTTTAGTTATTGTCTTTTGGTGGCTTTTCCTGTTTTGTTGGTATTTTTCCTGTAGCGCTTTCATTTCTTCCCTGAGTGCTATTCCCCGCACCTGATTTGTTTTAGCAATCAAGAATATTTCAGTTGTTTCTATAATTCTTTGTGTGGACATTGTCATGTCATGTTCGGATGTACTTTGTGAACGCCGTCTTTGCTGTCGTCCAGCATTATGTTTTTGTTTACTTCGTAGCCAGTTAAGTTTTGCATAGCCTTCCCTAAGCTTCAATCCCTTTTCTTAACGGCAATTGCCTTGTTTATTTTTGGTTTAAGCATAGGGTACCTTTTTGACCTGCACGCTGCCTCGCGATTGTGATCACGACATAACAATTATCTACCTCCTGCCCCCTACTGATATGGAAGAGTATTACACGGTTACTCTGCCAAGCTCGAGACAGTACAGACAATCAACGGCACATTTATTGCAGATTATAATTACTGGTTTGCAAAAAATATTTTTAACCCATTTACATGAAATGACAATCTCCCATGGCACACCAGACTGTATCTCACGGCACACTAGAGTGCCGCAGCACAGTGGTTGAAACACTGCATTAGTCAATGTCCACTCGAGGACCTTTAACCTAATTTTGCTCGGGTGATGCACAGTATTAGTTTGTTTAAAGTTACTACTTTCCTTGTCTTTAGTGATGTTGTCGGGCAGAGTTACACAAACTTGTACCCGTCCGTGAAGGAGGTCTATCTGAAACTGCTTGCTTTGGGCCTCCGAGCGCTGGTTTACAACGGGGACACAGACATGGCCTGCAACTTCCTTGGAGATCAGTGGTTTGTGGAAGACCTTGGAATGAAGGTAACAACCTATTTATTGAAGATAATTTTGCCAAGATAAATAAAAAAATATTTTTCCCAGGCCACAACAAAGTACCAACCCTGGCACCATGACCAGCAGGTTGCAGGTTTCTACCAGCAGTATGGAAACATCACTTTCCTGACAGTTAAGGTAAGCCAGGTCAACAATGCATGGAAATTCCAATACTGAGCACGTGTTACTTTTTCAGGGTGCAGGTCACATGGTTCCACAGTGGGCTCCAGGTCCAGCTCTTCACATGTTCCAGTCCTTTCTAACAAACAGCTACTACTGAGCCATCCTTGATGGAGATGTGGAGTTGTCACTTTTTCAGGGATTTTGAGGGGAAAATACAGTTTTTGTTGGACATATTTTTGGTTGTGCAGAAAACATACTTACATTTTATGCAGTGCAAAAAAATGTACACTCAAATCACAGTTTGCACTTTATAGTGATGCAGAGGGACTTGAAGCTGGTTTCATTCAAATTGTATTTTTAAGAAACCTATGTAATAAATACATTCTCATGTTTGTTAGCATTCATTGGCTGTTATTTTAATCTGAACTATAGTGTGGTAAGGAAAACATGATAAATGCAGCTATTTATTAATTTAATTCAATAAACAGTAGACTGCAGCACCAAAGGGACAAAAAAAAAATCAATTTGACACCAATGTTTAAAATTCAAACCATGAAAATGATTCCCTTTTTAAATGTGATTTAAAAGACATAAGTTCCCTTGTCAGTCCCAAGACAAATATTGCTTTAAAAAATCCAACATGAATGCTGTAGTGTTGAGTTGAAAGAGGAGCTCAAGACAAAAGCGTCCCACTTTGGTTTGAGCCTTCACACAAATATTTTGTACACCGAGAAACTATCTTGTACATTAATGGCTTCTTAAATGTTAACATTTTGTTTTGTCACAGTAACATTATCAAGCCAATATTGGTCTGACATTGTGCTTGTCCTGCACAGCACTTCTGATTGCATCAAGGTATCGACCCTGCACATTGATGTTTGCTTGGAAGCACCTAACCAAGTTAAAACAATACCATGATGCATTTAACTCTTACGTGATTTCAACTTGGACCGTATTTAGATGGACCTGTGATTACTACACTTGTTCCTGAAGGATAAACATCCACTTTGACATGCAATATATACAATTGGTTCAATTCCATTAAAAAAAAGTCTTCAATACAGAGTCCCTTTTTAGGAATGATTAACTAGTAAGGAACCACAGCCTAAGTTGCTGTGGGGTGACTGCATTCACAAAACCGCTTCAGTTGCAGGTATAAATCAGCACTTTGAAAAAAAACCATACAATTTTTAAACATGACCCTCAAAAGAAAAAAGTGTCCAGAGTGTCTTCACTTTACTCCTTGTCCTAAAGTACAGATGTGCAATGACGTGGATCATAAGAAGCATCCATGTTCCCAAAAGCAGCGCTGGATAAACAAATGTTCCTTTTAGCGGATAATGTCCTGATAGATGGAGTTTGTTGTAGTGAGGCCAAAGATGAACGCTCCCAGCGTAACCATGACGATGCCAAGCACCAACTGTCCGTGCCAGCTGGGAATGAAAAGACCAGTCCATCATCCATACAGTATTATTTACCATTAACCGCACAGGTGTGTGGTCTACAATAGCAAATAACCACTGAGATTTCATGACATATTTACATGAGTAGATATGGCTGTAGGTAGTAGCTAAATGTGAAGTGTCATTACTGGTCAGCGTCCAGCAGACTTATCTACCTCTGCATGTTCTTTATAATGTTGGTAATGCTGCTAAGCTGTGTGTTACACTTGCAGTATGTATGTGAAGAATAAACGCTACTTTTACTTTGTTACTGACTTCCATATGTATTTATAATCCATTAATTACTGCTTGCAAAAAAGTATCCACCTGGCTTATTAGAGAACATTCTTTAAGCGGGCACCTTAACATGACTCCAATCCAACGTAAGCACTAGTGACCTTTGACTTCTTTTCGCCGCTCAACCTGAGCCTGGCAGTCACGTGACCGCACTCATGCTATACACTGTAAAAAAGGACATGACAGCAGCACAACTCTTCAGTGTTTACTTACACACTAGAAAAATGAACATTTATATCATGCGCTGTCATCTATCAATAAAAATTAGGGCTGGGAATCTTTGGGCACTACACGATTTAATTCGATTCTTGTGGTTAACGATGTCATTCAGGATCGATTCTCGATTTAAAATCTATACTTTTCTAGTATCATTGGGTGCTACTTATATGAACTACATTCGTATTTCTATATTACTAATAATAAAAAGGGTTATGTTTAATAAAGTTCTAGCCAAACCTTTAATAAAGTCACATACAAATAAGGCAACAAGAGAAGTACAGTGGGGCAAAAAAGTATTTAGTCAGCCACCATGCTTCACAGTAGATATGGTGTTCTTGGGATGCAACTCAGTATTCTTCTTCCTCCAAACACGACGAGTTGAGAGTATACCAAAATGGATACATGGATGATACAGCAGAGGATTGGGAGAATGTCATGTGGTCAGATGAAACCAAAATATAACTTTTTGGTATAAACTCAACTCGTCGTGTTTGGAGGAAGAATACTGAGTTGCATCCCAAGAACACCAAACCTACTGTGAAGCATGGGGCTGGAAACATCATGCTTTGGGGCTGTTCTTCTGCTAAGGGGACAAGACGATTGATCCGTGTTAAGGAAAGAATGAATGGGGCCACGTATCGTGAGATTTTGAGCCAAAACCTTCCATCAGTGAGAGCTTTGAATGGTTGACCAAATACTTATTTTCCACCATAATTTACAAATATAATCTTTACAATTCCTACAGTGTGAATTCCTGGATTTTCACATTCTGTCTCTCACAGTCTCTCACTACCTATGATGAAAATTACAGACCTCTGTCATCATTTTAAGTGGGAGAATTTGCACAATCAGTGGCTGACTAAATACTTTTTTGCCCCACTGTATCCCACACTTCTCTTTTCTAAAGTAAATATGTACAGCAGATATGGGCTCATACATCAACTATATGATTTGGTTGAGTGGCTGGCTGGAGAGGACAGATTAAAAATATACACATATTTTTACAAATCAATTTTTTTTCAATTGATTAAGAATCGTGACCAATTTGAAAATACATTTTTTTTTACACCCCTAAAAAAAAAGGTTCACATTTCAGCCTACAAGAATTGCACTTCCAACTTGATAAGCATTGGTAAGTTGTAGGTGTTTTTATGTTTTAGCTGGTCATATGCTAACATTAGCCCTGTTATAAAGATCTAGGGTGTGCATCTTTTGTAGTACATGCTGTAGTACGCTCTTTCTGTCTCCCTGGCACACCAACTGCAGTTGTAGTGCAAGTAACATAAAAAAAAAACAGCTACTAAATAATTCAGAAGTTATTTACCACTTACTCTGTATTTTTTCACTTAATACTAACACAAGTAATTGGTTGGTGGCTACTTTTGACTTTTACTCTACAGTACTTTCACTTAAGTACAATGGGCTACTCAGTGGCCTTTTGGTTAGAGTGTCCGCCCTCAGATCGATAGGTTGTGAGTTCAAATCCCGGCCGAGTCATACCAAAGACTATAAAAAAAAAATTGGACCCATTGGCACTCAGCATCAAGGGTTGAAATTGGGGGTTAAATCACCGTAAATGATTCCTTGGCGTGGCACCGCTGCTGCCTACTGCTCCCCTCACTACCCAGGGGGTGATCAAGGGGATGGGTCAAATGCAGAGGACAAATTTCACCACACCTAGTGTGTGTGTGTGTGTGTGTGTGTGTGACAATCATTGGTACTTTAACTTTACTTCACCTACCAATGGCAATGTATTTGTTTAATAAATGATAAAGTGTGGGCAAAAACAGTTACATCTCCTCAATTTTTTTGTGCAGTAAAATATTTTTATATTTATTTTTTAATTTGGAAATAACAGCACCTATCCAAGTATTGCCAGCTTACTGGAACCTTAACCTCAGCAAACAGTGTGTACATTCTATCCAAGTAGTGACCGCGCCATAAGCAGCATTGTTATATTTGAGGTGATGTAAAACTTCGAAGCTGTATTCTATGAGGGTATGTGTCATTACAACATGTTATTGTGTATCATTGTTTACCAATGTGAAAAATGAACAAACAACACACCTGCTAGTTCGACGATCTGTTTCTGACAGTTTGACTTGCATTAAACACATACCTGTGAAATAAAGGAGCACTTGAACATTACTATACTGTATTTAAGATGCACACACAAATAAACAAGGAAGCGACGATACCTGGAAAGACAAATATAAAGCAGGCCGCCAATCCTCCAATGAGCGAAATGACGCGGCCGATGTCGGGGATGAAGAGTGCAAGAATGAGAGTGACGAAGAACCACAGGAGCGTCTGCAGGATCCTCCGCTTCTGCTCACGCCGCACGCACACCTCCACCTGCTCGCCTTGCAAGCGCAACCACAGACCCTCTATGACTGCCCTGCAAAAGACGTAATACTGTAAGTGCGCACATGAAACAAAACAGCAACATGCTGACGTTAATTTGTATTTGACTATTATCAGTACTATTATACATTCTTCGTGCCATTTACAGTGTATACATTACAACCTATAGTTGGACCTCTTGATACACAAGCATCAAATATGGATGTGCAAGTTAAAATGTCTAGGCAACCAAAGGACTTTCCATGGTAACTCTAATGGTCAATACTTATGGTTTACAGTGTAAGTTTATTTCAAACATGCATACATCACATATTTCCGGTATTCCTGGTACAACTTGTTCGAAAAGGAGTAGTAACAAGCAGGGCGTATTTAATCCTATCCCGTTTCCATATAATTGTAATTATGAACACATTTGTTTACTTCCTGTTCTGAAGTTGTACACAATTTAAAACCATAAATAATAAAATTCTTAATAAATTGTTCAAATTAGTTGTAATTCACATACTTCTCAATGTAAATGAGACTTTCAAAAGTTAACGTTTGAGCTCACTTTTGAAAAGTTTCTATTTTTCTTCTTCTTTTTGATAATTGTCATTATGCATCATGGGTGGTTTTCTTATTGTTGCTGTATGATAATATAATATCAAATTGTGAGGAAGGACACTTCATTATGCACATATACATAAGCTAATAAACCAAAACCTGCATCACATAGGCAGATGAATATGTAAACCATATCACAAACAACTCTATGTGTGATGCAGTGCATTTGCATAGTAACATACATCCATCCATCCATTTTTCTACTGCTTGTCCCTTTTGGGATCACAGGGGGTGCTGGAGCCTATCTCAGCAAGTCGCCACCTCATCGCAGGTCCAACACAACATACAGTGACATAAAAACAACAGTGACAGTGTCCATCAAAACAGATTTTTTTTTTTTTAAATTTTTACATACAGCTCTATTTCTTGGATTTTATTAGGATCCCATAACTTCGTAGTAGCCCTTCAAACAGGTTTATGTTCCTACCTGCCACAGAAATGTAAAATAGGGTAGGATGTGACCACGCAGACCACAATGAAGGCTCTGGCGATGGCCACGGCGATGTCATCAGAAGGATATGACATCAGCACATCCTGGCTGACAGTGGAGCCAAACGTTAGGAAGCCACAGACACCTGACCAAAGGGGCACAAAGCAATACTATAAGAATAAGTAAATATGAGAAAGAATAGTTCTGCCATTTTACTCCTTATTCTGAGCCTTAAAAAAGTTATAGTGACAGTACCTGTACCCGTGTAAACAAAGAGGCAGATGATCATGCTGAAAGTAACAACAACTCCCCAAGGTTTGATGGCTCTTTTGCTCATGCCGTTGAATACGGGCACACAGCTGACGTGGCACTGTAAAGAAGATGACATGTTATCCACTATAGCGTTTAAAATTCCAGTGCCAGAAAGACTGCATGATTTTTATGAGCTTAGTTGGGTTGAATTACCTGGAAACCAAAGCATATGGTGGGCATTGCATTGAACACTGCAGTCCATGACGCAGAACTACAAGCACATTGACAAAGCAAGCATAAAAGAAGTCAACACTGTCTTCAAAAATGGATCAAAAAATACATAAATAAATAGGAAAATGGTATGCAGCAAGAACATTTTGCATGGTGTTAGTGGTGCCCTCACCTGGTGGGAAAAACTCCTGGCATAAACTCCTTATCAGGCCAGATGTATTTAACGATCACTACTGTGGTAACATACCAGGTTCCCATCACACTTAGAGCACTGCAAAAAACAAGAACTACAGTTGGGATTCACCAATAAGTTGCTAATAAAAGACATTATAGCTCGTAGAGATCAGCAGAGCAGCCAAACAATGGTTATTTAGATCGGGAGGAAATTCTATTTTAACCTGAATAAATAACCACCCCCTTCATATGCCTGTTTTGGTGTAATCTTGACTGAGAAATGTGAATTAATATCTGAAGTGCAAAAAAATACTTAAGAATGTTGTTAAATAAATTAAAAAAGTACCCATTTCGTGCAATTTTTTTTCTAAATTGCATGATTTTTTGGGTAAAATCATTTATTGCTGCAATTTATTTTTGACTGTAATAGCTCTTTTACCTTAACTGCTAAACGTCAATTATCAGATCAATGCATACGTCAGTACAACAATGAGTGAGGAGACTCCAACTTGTGTGCTTCCTGGAAAATGTTACTCCAAAATACAGCATATAATAACTTTATTTTCACAAAACTTGCTAACAGTTTTATGTAAAGGACATACATTCAAGTAAGACGTTTACAAATGTTCCTGTATGACATTCAGACAATAAAATTACATTTGTGTATGTTGAGTAAATGTTTACCATGAATTGATTAACGTGGACCCCGACTTAAACAAGTTGAAAAACTTATTCGGGTGTTACCATTAAGTGGTCAATTGTACGGAATATGTACTGTACTGTGCAATCTACTAATAAAAGTATCAATCAATCAATCAATCAATCTCATTGTTATTAATGCTGTTTCTGTGTATCAAGAGAGAGGCTTGCTGTTGTTGTTTTGCGCCTCCAACAGGTTATATAAGGTAGTGCAGCCTCGCCTGTGTTATCATCACGTGATTTCTTCCGGTTCACTTCGCGCGAGAGAATATGAGAGGCTCACAGAAAGAAGCGCGATGAAGTTGTGTTCTATTTTCCACAGTTACCGATGTTTTGTTTCCCGGTGCTGTGAGGCATTGTACTGAACCATCCTTAAAATAAACCATCATCTTTCTTTTATATTCAACTGGAGTATTCATTGAAGATGAGTGAAGAAAGAAGAAACCCAACAGTGTACAAATCAGGGGCGTCGCCACACATATTTCACTGGGGCACGTGCCCCACTGTTGATCTGCAGTGCCCCAGTAAAAAATTCACCAATAAAAAAAAACGCTTCAGAGTTTTAAGACTACATAACATAGACAACAGCGCACATACTACTTAGTATGGTAATTGATTGCTACTGTATTCACTCCACGAAACAGTGAGCACATGGCTACTTAATATGGTAATTTATTCACGTGTCGATCGAGACTTCGGTTGAGAGAGAAAGAGAGAGAGAGAGAGAGAGAGGTGGGGGGGGGGGGGATTCGAATCACTGCGTGAGGTAGGTAACGTTAGCCAACAACAATTTGTTAATTACAATATTTTGATTTTGATTTGACTCAAACTGTACCTCCTAGATGGATTTAAGAAAGTTATTCGCCCGCAGCTGAGAAGAAGCGAGGAATGAGAGATGTAAGTGAAGTCCTAGCTAGCTAGACAACATCATTGTCTTAAGTTGATGCTAAGTTAGCTAACATTATTCCTTGTATCAAGACAAACATATTCATTTGCTGTACGAGCTGTCGGGGGAATTTCCAATGAACATGAAACATAATGTTGGTTATTGTCTGCTGGTTCTGCATCAATGATGATTTGGAGTAAGCATGTGTGAGTTGAGTGCTTCTCAAATGGTTTATCTTCAGGAAGAAAAACATTTTTCCATATCATCAAGTCGTGAGCCACATTTTTAAATCATTCAAGTTTATTTCACAGAAAAATAGCACAGCAGACTTGTCTTGTTAATCGGTGTGACTTTGACTAAAATAATCTTGTTTTGTCACCAGAAAAATGGCTACAGCTAAAGCATCTGCTTTTGTTTCCAGAAAAAATAGTAAAATTTCTGTATTTGTTTTCAGAAAGATGGCTGAAAATATCGGTGGTTTTTTTGCCCCATTTAGATTTTAAAAAAATATATTTCCATGTCTGTCCTGAGTCCTCCTCCAACTTGTTAGTCGGTTTGCCTTTTGCTAAAATACTCACTAATAGTCACTAGAAAAATGGCTAAAAATATCTGGTTTTGTTGCCACAATTTGATTTTTTTCTCCATAAACTTTTTTTTTTCATGCACACCATCTGACTGCGACTCACTGAAAATGACACACAATCCACTTTTATGTCACGACTCACCAGTTGGGAACCACTGGTCAACTGTATAACAGTTACTGGAATATTTCCATGTCTGTCCAGAGTGATTGACCACTTTGCAAAAATGAAAAGGAGACGTTACAGTTTACTTCTCAGAAAATGATTCCCTGAACAGACACACAACAGTTGTTCATTTATTCTACTACTGTGGCTTTATTGTTTTGTGTATATTTTATAGTTTTGTGTATCTGAAATAGGATTAGCCACATTGCCATAAATGGAAATTAAATAATATAAAAGAACCCAGAGATGTAGGGGTGCTTTATTTTTTGTTTTACTTTTGTAGATGTTAAATTTGCAGATGATTACTGAATATATATTTCAAAAAGATTCATTGCTCTTCCTTTTTGCTTTTACCAGTAGCAGTTTGGAAGTCTGGAGTAAAAAAGTGCACAAGTAGGTCAAATGCATTAGTTAATTTCAGGTGGTTAATCAAAGATCCATACAACATCATCTGATATGATTTCATAGTTTAAAGCACTATTTATGTATTTTTTATGATAAATAAGGGCTAAAAATGTTTTTGCTTGCGCGCTTTGCACGCTCACATAAATTATTTGTGCCCCAGGTGTGCCCCAGTACAGTATTAGGTCTAGTGACGCCCCTGGTACAAATATTGAAATGTTTTTATAAGCACATTTTAATCATGTAAGTGAGTAATCATCTGGGATTAACACACCTAATAATAATAATAACAATAATAATTACAATAATAATAATAATAATAATAATGGATTAGATTTATATAGCGCTTTTCAAAACAATCAAGCACCCATCATTCATTCATTCCACATCTATACAATGCTGATGGTACTGTAAACTCTGTTTGTAGCCACAGCTATTCTGGGGTTGACTGACGGAAGTGTGGGTGCCAATTTGCACCTACGGCCACTCTGAGCTCCACCAAACATGTATTCACATTCATAAACCAGTGTGTGTGGCATTGAGAGCAAGGTGAGTGAAGTGTCTTGCTCAATAACACAATGGCCATGACTAGGATGGCAGAAGCTGCAATCGAACCTAGAACCCCCAAGTTGGTGGCATGGCCTATTATACTATTTATTTGTTCATTCCCCCCACCCTCAAATCTCATAAAATTAGAGAAAATGTTTGGGAATAAAATAAAATCACACCAAATTCCATAATATTTGAAATTTTGTTTTTGGAAAATTCTTACATAGTTGTGGAACTAAACTTTAATTTGGTTAGCACAAGAGTTAATTGGACTCTTCTGTGCCTTAACTCCCACCCTTCACAAAGTCCTGTTGCAATTATCAAAAAATCAATACTTTTATTTTATTTTCTATGGAAAAAAAAAAATCTGACAAAATTGTTAAAAACAATTTGGAAATTTGAAGAAAATATATGAATATTTTTTTACCCATCCCAAAATTCCTGAATATTTTAGAAACAAATCTCATAAAATTCTAGAATATGTCTGAAAAGAAATGTCACAAAATTCCTTAACATTTGAAAAATACTTGCACATAATTTCTGCAACTGGACCCAAAAAGAAAACACACTTGTCCATGCCTTAGCTCTCACCCCTATAAAAAGTCTAATTGAAATTATCAGAGGTTTTAGTGTTTGAGTTTGAGTTTATTTCGAACATGCAAGCATACAACATGATACATCACAATTTCCATTTTTTCTTTTCAACATGTTCGAAAAGGAGTAGGAAGAAGCAGAGCTTATTTAATCCTACCCCTTTTCTTTACATAACAGTTGCTAAAAGTTTTGTTCACTTCCTGTTTTCAATGTATTCACAATGTATACTCCATAAGTATTAAGTAATCACAATACAGATAAATAAATAAATAAATAATTGGTGAAGTAAGTTTTATTCCATACGATGAGATAAATCAGATTATTTTGAGAATGAATGGGTGAGTAAAATCAGAATGTTTATCATGGTTCTTCATTTTTGTACTTTGTAAACACTTCCAGTTTGAAAAGTTTCTTGAAGTGGATCATATTAGTACATTGTTTGATTGCATTGCTTAATCCATTCCACAATTTAATTCCACATACTGATATACTGAAGGTCTTAAGTGTTGTTCGTGCATACAAATGTTTTAAATTACATTTTTCTCTAAGATTATATTTCTCTTCTTTTGTTGAGAAGAATTGTTGTATATTCTTGGGAAGCAGGTTATAGTTTGCTTTGTGTATAATCTTAGCTGTTTGCAATTCCACTATGTCGTGGAATTTCAGTATCTTTGATTCAATAAATAAAAGGGTTTGTATGTTCTCTATACCCAACATTATTTATTATTCTAACTGATCTTTTTTGTAACACTGTTAGTGAATGAAGTGTTCTTTTGTAATTATTTCCCCATATTTCTACACAGTAACTCAGATATGGTGACGCTAGTGAGCAGTAGAGAATATAAAGTGATTTTTGGTCTAGAACATATTTGGCTTTGTTCATTATTGATGTATTTCTTGCAACTTGATGTTGTATATTTTTTACATGACATTTCCAGTTCAATTTATCATCAATCATTATACCTAGAAATTTGGTTTCATTTACTCTTTCAATTTCTATTCCGTCTATTTGTATTTGTGTTTGACTTTCTTTTCTACTGTTACCAAATAGCATTATTTTATATTTACTGAGATTCAATGATAGTCTGTTTTTGTCAAACCATTTTTTAAATTTGTTCATTTCTTCTGTTATTATTTGTATTATCCACTGTGTGTTCTCTCCTGAACAAAACGCTGTTGTATCATTCGCAAATAATACTAACTTTAAATCTCTTGTAACTTTAAAAATGTCATTTATATAGAGATTGAATAATTTAGGTCCTAGTATTGATCCCTGAGGTACACCACAGGAAATATTTAGCATTGTAGAAGTGTGTTCGCCTAGCTTCACGTATTGTTTCCTGTTCGTTATATAACTTCTTATCCAATTTAAGACTAACCCTCTGATGCCGTATCGTTTCAGTTTTTTTATTAAAATAATGTGATTAATTGTGTCAAATGCTTTAGTTAGATCCATAAACACTGCTGCCGCACATGTTTTACTATCTATTGCATTGGTAATTTCTTCTGTGATTTCAATTAAAGCCATTGAAGTTGAAACATTAGCTCTGTATCCATATTAGTTCTCTTCGAGTATTCTATATTTATTTATGAAACTCTCTAATCTGTTATTGAACAGTTTTTCAATGATTTTGGAAAATTGTGGAAGTAAAGAAACAGGTCTACAATTTGTAAATAGATGTTTATCACCAGTCTTATAAATTGGTGCAACTTTAGCTATTTTTATTTTGTTTGGAAATGTACCTGTTTGAAATGATAGGTTACTAATATACATTAATGGTCCTGAGATCTCATCAATCACCTTTTTTATTGTATCCATATCAATTCCATTACAATCAGTTGAAGTCTTTGATTTACATTTTTTCACAATTTTAACTATTTCCTCCTGTGTCACATTACTGAGGAACATGGAGTTGGGATTTCGTTCTATGGTATCATAATAGTCCTCAATTGAAACTGGGTCTGGAATCCTTTCTTCAAATTTTGGTCCAATATTTACAAAGTACTTTTTAAAGCTTTCAACTACTTCCTTTATGTTGTCATTATGTTTATTTCCGTTTAAGAAGTAATGGGGGTAATCCCTC
This sequence comes from Nerophis ophidion, assembly GCF_033978795.1. Classification (NCBI taxonomy): domain Eukaryota; kingdom Metazoa; phylum Chordata; class Actinopteri; order Syngnathiformes; family Syngnathidae; genus Nerophis; species Nerophis ophidion. The sequence continues at coordinate 31,457,874 of NC_084612.1, forward strand.
TTAGTGCCATTTTTAATAATGCTATTGAGAATGACCCATGTTGCTCTCATATTATTTTTGTTCCTGTCCAATAATTCACTGTAATATTCTTTTCTACATGATTGTAGTATGTTTGTTAACTTGTTTTTATACTTTTTGTACTTAACTTCTGCCTCTGTAGTTCTTTGTACCATAAATTTTCTATATAGCGTATTCTTCTTCTTACAAGCATTTTTTAATCCTTTTGTCATCCATGGTTGATTATTCTTTCTCTGTTTACTACTGAGTTGTCTCCATGGACAATGTTTGTCATAAAGTATTATGAACTTGTTTAAGAAATGTTCGTATGCTTCATCAACCTCTTCTTCATTGTACACATTGTCCCAATCTTGCTTTTGTAGCTCCATTTTGAAAGCAATCATCCTCTTCTCTGTGCACAGTCTTTGAAATGTCCTTTTGTCTTCCGTGTTCTTTTTGCTGTTTCCATCATATATTGTAAAAACTGGCAGATGATCACTAACGTCGGTTATAAGTAAACCACTTATAGTGTTATTATCAAAATCATTAGTAAAAATATTATCAATAAGCGTGGCACAGTGTCCTATGATTCTGCTTGGCTTTGTGATTTTAGGATATAAACTGATGCTGTACATTGTATCAATGAAGTCATCAATAACCTTTTGCTTGTTAGGGTTCAATAAGTCAATATTAAAGTCACCGCATAAGTGTAGTAGCAGTAAAGGAATAAAACATTTTATTGCATATCGTATGCTTGAATAATGTTATTGCATATCGTATGCTTGAATAATGTTATGATACATATTTCAACCCAAAAAAATAAATACTGGTAATATGAAAAAAACTTAAAAAAAAAAAAAAAGACTATCAATGTTAAGAAAGGTAAAAAAATAAAAATTAAACCAGGGGCGCTGAAAGCGGTGACCCACAGTCGTTTTGTTTGACCCATCAAAAGGTGGCTTCCTAAATGTAACACATTCATTCTGCTTTCTTTCAAGTTTACACAATAATTGATGGCATGTCCACAAGGCTGATTAGTTGTCATCCATCCATTGTAGCAACCTACTACCTTGTATATACATGGCCGTATGGGCATAATTACGGTACTTTAAAATCGCTAGGTCTAGTGCCCATCCAATTGGCGCAATTTCCCATTGGCCCTTAAAGAAGTTCCAATTGATGATGAGAACATAACTTTCTTGGCTCAGGTGTAAGCAGTTTATGAGGTGAGGTACAGTACCTGGCATATTTTTGGAATCCAATCTCTTTGGGGATGGACAAAGGGAGAATGACCAAGACTGCGGTGACAACGATGGTAAACTTGCGGTCGGTGTACCAATAGTTGGTGACGGCATCATCTCCCTTGTGAGCCACACCAGCAATCACTGACAACAAAAAAGAAAACACATGAGAAGGATGAGCATGTAAAACATCCCACTGTTTTAAAGATAACTACAAAAGGTCCCAGGCTATTTTCAGACACAGGCAATGAGACAGCTTTTGTTGCTGTCAGCATGTTAGGACGCAATGTCACATGACGTGGTCACATGAGGGATACCTTTGGATGAGTGGTATCGACCTATGTTAACACATATACATATAGCTCAGAGTTAACTTCCTGTTTAAAGGAAATAGAGGCAGGATGTATGAATCCTGTTCTAAAAAAGAAAGTTGTTTTCTAACATATTGCTGTGACAAGTTGGGAGAGTGATACGTATTGTTATCTTCAAATGTTGGGTCACCAGCAGTGTCACTGTACTTTGGCAGTCTCAAGTAGTTTATTGCATGGTTTTAGTGTTATAGTTGTGAAAATCACACAACCAAATTCCCATCAATACTGATATCAGCATTGAGATGATTCCTGATAGAATAAAAGGTGAGCTGTGAGCAAAAACTCTCAAGAAAATTGTAACAGTAAAGCAACAGCATGTCACTATACAGTAGGACTGTAACAATCTCTTGGCAGACTTCACACATGCGCTCGCCCACTTATCGCCAATATGGAGATATGTTCAGTCAAGTGACCAGATTGGCTGTCGCCATACTTCTGCTCCGAGCAGTTTGGCAGACTCCGCTTTATAAAGCCAAACTGTCAAAACATTTCCTCTTTGTAATGAAAAAAAGTGTTACTGCACAGCATGGCCAAAATACATTCAATAGTACCAAATAGACGGAGAGATTAGTTCACTTACAACGATCCAGCTGGTCTCCAATTACGATGAAGAAAGCGATGCATGTGCCAAAGGTGTAAACGGCGATGGCAATCTCACACAGGACTCCTGTGACTTTTCCACAAGTGGCTCGAACAACTTCCTGATAGGTGCTCTCGTTGCTGACCTGAGGTATACAAAACAGATCGTGACGTCACACAGACAGCAATGTAGTTCTGCAAAATAAACTGAGATCCGATGCAAGAGCTGTAGAGAAGAACACTGTCATACTGAATTGTTATTATGGTGGTGTGGAATTTGTAATGCAGATCTTGTTTTGGCCCTAAATAGATGGTGTACCGAATGTTGTGGCCGGTGTCATCGTAACAAACCCAATCACAGTTTCATCCTAAAACATGAATTACTATCTACTCCAACATTAACATGCTTGGAAAATGTGACACATTTCAGTCAATGTGCTGCTGAGGAAGTGAAAGTCTTTGTTGGTCTTGCACAATGCTGCTTTATACATTTTATTACTAATGGTGAGGTGGGGGAGAGTATGTGTGAAGATGTGAAGAGAATATCACAATAAAGAGGACACATTGAAAAAATGTCACTTACCTGGGAGCAGTAGCCTAAGATCACTAGCCCACTGATGATGAAGATCAGCATAAACTGATGGAAAAAAGACATGGAGAGTTGCATTATAAGGTTAGAATTTTGCCAGCTCTAATGATCGGTTGAAATTTAAAGTGTAAAAATATGATGAATCGGTTTTTTATTGTCCTTATGTGGAATTGCATAAAGACAATTAAGGGTGGGTCTCACCATTTGAAGAATCACTCCCGCCGTGACTCCTCCAGCCATATTAAAGGCTGCTGGAAAGTTAAGCAGACCTGCTCCCAAAGCTGCGTTCACCACGATGAAGACTGCTCCCCAGGACGACACTCCTCCGTCGGGCCTTCTCTCCAACTCAAGATGCTCTGCAGAGTCCACGCTGGGGCTCTGCAAAAGCCACGCTCGCTCTCCTGAATCATTATTGCCTACCTCTCTCCAGTCCTCATTACTAGTGTTTATTGCCATCGGTTAATGAGACGTAGTTTGGCTTGCAGAGTCCTTTTCACCCCAGAAATGTAGTCTCCAACTCTGTAATACAGGTTGAACAATAACTGTTTGGATTGACAAATAAATCAGGAGTGTCCAAAGTCTTTCACAATACGCCTTAGTATTAGTGAGCTAGTAAATCCGTTTGGTAATCTGGAATGAAATATTTTCCATTTAGACATTAGATATTTCATCCATCCATTTTCTACCGCTTGTCCCTTTCGGGGTCACAGGGGGTGCTGGAGCCTATCTCAGCTGCATTTTTGCAAATAATCATTAACTTTAGAATTTGATGCCTGCAACACGTGACAAAGAAGTTGGGAAAGGTGGCAATAAATACTGATAAAGTTGACAAATGCTCATTAAACCCTTATTTGGAACATCCCACAGGTGTGCAGGCTAATTGGGAACAGGTGGGTGCCATGATTGGGTATAAAAGCAGCTTCCATGAAATGCTAAGTATTTCACAAACAAGGAAGGGGCGAGGGTCACCACTTTGTAAGCAAATTGTTGAACAGTTTTAGAACAACATTTCTCAACGAACTATTGCGAGGAATTTAGGGATTTTACCATCTACGGTCCGTAAAATCATCAAAAGGCTCAGAGAATCTGGAGAAATCACCCCACGTAAGCGATGATATTACGGACCTTTAATCCCTCAGGCGGTACTGCATAAAAAACCGACATCAATGTGTAAAGGATATCACCACATGGGCTCAGGAACACTTCATAAAACCACTGTCAGTAACCACAGTTGGTTGCTACATCTGTAAGTGCAAGTTAAAACTACTATGCAAAGCAAAACCCATTTATCAACAACACCCAAGAACGCCGCCGGCTTCTCTGGGCCCGAGCTCATCTAAGATGGACTGATGCAAAGTGGAAAAGGGTTCTGTGGTCTGACGAGTCCAAATTTCAAATTATATTTGGAAACTGTGGGCGTGGTGTCCTCCAGAACAAAGAGGAAAATAACCATCTGGGTTGTTATGGGCGCAAAGTTCAAAAACCAGCATCTGTGATGGTATGGGGGTGCATTAGTGCCCAAGGCATGGGTAATTACACATCTGTGAAGGCACCATTAATGCTGAATGGTCCATAGAGGTTTTGGAGTAACATATGTTGTCATCCAAGCAACGTTATCATGGACACCCCTGCTTATTTCAGCAAGACAATGCCAAGCCACGTATTAACAACAGCGTGGTTTTGTAGTAGAAGAGTGCGGGGACTTTCCTGGCCCGCCTGCAGTCCAGACATGTCTCCATTCAAAAATGTGTGGCGCATTATGAAGCGTAAAATACAACAGCGGAGACCCTGGACTGTTGAACAACTAAAGCTCTACATAAAACAAGAATGAGAAATAATTCCACTTTCAAAGCTTCAACAATTAGTTTCCTCAGTTCCCAAATGTTTATTGAGTGCTGTTAAAAGAAAAGGTGATGTAACACAGTGGTGAACATGCCCTTTCCCAACTACTTTGGCACATGTTGCAGCCATGAAATTCTAAGTTAATTATTATTTGCAAAAAAAATAAGTTTATGAGTTTGAACATCAAATATCTTGTCTTTGTAGTGCATTCAACGGAATATGGGTTGAAAAGGATTTGCAAATCATTGTATTCTGTTTATATTTACATATAACACAATTTCCCAACTCATATGGAAACAGAGTTTGTAAAAGTAGTAGAAGTAGAGCTAACATTACAGGGGGCGTGGTTATTGGCTGAAGACCACCGTGATTAAATCAAAACATGAAATGTAAATTAAATGTAGCTCATCACCACCGTAACAATGGAGAGCTGTCAGTCCACTCAACCCCTGTTTTTAATCAATTGTGGCTGTGTGTTGGTTAAGTTACATTGCTCTACCCCTAAACGTCTAAGTTTACGTTTATTCATTAAAATTATGACAAACAAAACGTTTAAAAATACTTACAATGTATATCTTAAAGAATACGGGGCCTCTTCAGCGGCATTGAAGAGATGAAATAGTCAACAATTATGCAACTATATAGGTCCGTCATTCGGAAAGATCTCTCACGGGTAACAGCTCGACTAAGCCATTGTTTAGCAGGCTGATAGCGCATTGAGGGCCACGTGACACTTTCTCACGTGACCGACCGGGGAATTATGGGTAATGTAGTCTTAACAGTATTCGCTGATGGTTTACTCCAAATAAGTCGAATCTGCCACATAAGTACAGTTAAGCTCAAAATTCTTCATATACCAGGAACTTTTGTAATAACCTTTTTGATAAAATGTAAATTAACCTTGAGAAATATTGTTACCAAAATGATGCCTCTTCATCCATCCATCCATTATTCTACCACTTGTCCCTTTTGAGATCACAGGGGTTGCTGGGGCCTAGCTCAGCTGTATTCGGGCCTCTTCAGTCTTATTTTTGTCTGAGACACCGGTGTCAACTCTATCCAATCAAGAAATACTTTGTGGTCCAATGAAAATAGCCATTTTATAATTCTTTATTCCATCCATCCATCCATTTTCTACCGCTTATTCCCTTTTGGGGTCGCGGGGGCGCTGGCGCCTATCTCAGCTACAATTGGGCGGATTGCGGGGTACATCCTAGACAAGTCGCCACCTCATCGCAGGGCCAACACAGATAGACAACATTCACACTCACATTCACACACTAGGGACCATTTAGTGTTGCCAATCAACCTATCCCCAGGTGCATGTCTTTGGAAGTGGGAGGAAGCCGGAGTACCCGGAGGGAACCTGCGCAGTCATGGGGAGAACATGCAAACTCCACACAGAAAGATCTCGAGCCTGGGATTGAACTCAGGACTGCAGGACCTTCGTATTGTGAGGCAGACGCACTAACCCCTCTGCCACCGTGAAGCCCCTTCACTTTTTATAAAGAAGAAAAAAGACAAAACAATCACAAGAGCAGATACTCTACAATGATTTATTGTAGTTCTGTTAGGAACATGACCAATGTTTTAACGTGCAGAATACAGAGGCGAAAGGTGACTTTCAATTATACTCTCTACATTCAAAATGACACCAAAAGGCCCGCACTGAGACACCATAACTGTACCAATATTAAATACAAAGTCATGATAATAGAAATTAATCAGAGTAAAGAAGAAGTGAATGAAATGAAGAAAACATCTCAATGTTTGTAATCATTATATCCACTTCTATGTAGTGAGCTCAGTTAGTATTTTTGGCTTACATGATGTTTGTTTTGAGACAGAACATGAAACTGAAAAACTGCTGTTCTGCCAACAACTACAATTGAAAGGCCATGTGAATACTACTCAGGATGCAGATTACTTTCCAAAACGACAGCAATAGAGTAGTGAATGATTGATTAGTTCAAATAATAAACTAATTCAATTACCCATAATACATTACAGCAGTGCCAATTTTGAAATTCAATTAGTGCATTACTTTGAATAAAGTGCATCCACCTTCTAAAAAGACATTAACATTTTCTCAGAACCAAGGAGCTCTTTACTTGTTCTTGAATCTTATACAGCTGAATAGACAGTTGACATTTAAAAGAACCAGCAGAACAGCCAAGTTTTTTCAACATAATAAATAAGTACACGTTTAATTTAGCAGGGGACTTGCATTTAATGAGATTTCTTTCTGAGGAAACAAGATAAGTAAACCATTTTACCAGCAACAATAGTTGGACAGTAGACAGATAAAAGTCCAACAAAAATGTCTAACTGTATACTAGAAGTAAAATGGAGTAGAAAGTGATTCATCAAATCTCCTTCAACCTCACTGCCTGGATGTTCTACCAACAGGATCCACTCTACTTGGACACGGCATGGATGGCCTCTGCCAGGTATCCCACATTCCCAGAGGACACGCCTGCCATGGAGATCCTGCCGTCCTTGGTCATGTACACTGAAAACTCTTTTGTCAGGCGCTCAACCTGCAAAATAAATAATAAAAAAATATTAATATTAATAATTAGGGATGGCTGGTATGGCCTGAAATCTATTTTGTTTATATATATATATATATATATTGGGAGTGTAACGGTACGGGGGTTTCGGCTCGGTTCGGAGGTGTACCGAAAGAGTTTCCACACGGACATATTAAGTAGCGTACCGCACGTTGTGTAAACAATGCACAAGGCACAACGCACGGCATGCTAGCAGCGACCGGGCTACGATCGATAGACTGACCATACCTCCTCTTTTCACCGGATATGTATTCTTTCCGGGTGGAGTTTCTTAAATGCCTCAAATGTCCGGCATTTTAAGTTAAGGTCGCGTGTATTTTCAATGTACGTTCGGGGTTAAGAAGGGGTTAAAAACAAAACAAATTGTGCACGCAGCAGCATTTGTGAGGGAGGGGCAGAGACAGAGAGAGCGACAGAGTTATGATAAACGCGCATGCGTCACCAGGCTTTGCTTTTTATCCATGGATTTATTAGAATTTATTTTTTATAATCTATAGCAGGGGTGTCAAAAGTGTGCCCCGGAGGCCATTTGCGGCCCACAGCGAATGTTTTAAAGGCCCACGATACATTCTAAAAATAATATTAAAATAAACAAAAACATAACAAAAATGAAATAAAAAAGCTTAAAAGTTAAATGTAATTTAGAAAAAGTTGCAATGTTGACTAATAAAACAAAGCTGTTTCTTTTCTTTCAAATTGTCATTGATCAAAACATAATATTGAATCAAAATCTATGTTATCATGAATTATTGACCTATCCAAGGTTCCCATTACTTCATATCAAATATTCCACTAAGAAAAATATTTTGGTGGAAGATTTTGCAAATTTGGTAAATTAATAACCAAAAAATTTATATTTTGTTGTTTTCTTACTGTACTGAAAATTAACCGAACCGTGACCTCTAAATCGAGGTACGTACCGAACCGAAATTTTTGTGTACCGTTACACCCCTAATATATATATATATATATATATATAAATAGTGGGCTTTTACGAGAACAATATGTATCGCAATATAAGGCTTTGGCAAGTAAATGATAATAGAACTATTTCAAAATAACTTCCAAAGGCTCCTAATTAGGCTGCTGACACATGTAGTAACATACTGCGACATTTATGGTTGTATTAATAATCTGCTTGTTAATATCTTGTTTATTTCTGTTCTTAGATGGTCCTTTCTACACTTATGTTAAAATGTAAAAAGCACTTACTCTTCTGTTTGGACACTTTACAAATGTGTCAACTTAGTTGCGGGAGATAGAACAATTGTGGGTATCAGTCCAATATTAAATAGTTGCAGCGGCAGTATTCAGAATCAGAATCTGAATCAGAAATACTTTATTAACGTTAAAGTACCAATGAATGTCACACACACACTAGGTGTGGTGAAATGTGTCCTGTGCATTTGATCCATCCCCTTGATCACCCCCTGGGAAAAGAGGGGAGCAGTGGGCAGCAGCGGTGCTGGGCCCGGGAATCATTTATGGTGATTTAACCCCCTATTCCAACCCTTGATGCTGAGTGCCAAGCAGAAAGGCAATGGGTCCCATTTTTTAATAGTAAGCCGGGATTTGAACTCACAACCTACCGTTCTCAGGGTGGACACTCTAACCACTAGGCCACAATCCCCGAAGGGAAATTCAATTGGTCACACCAATGCCGATACTTCAAATTTTCAAGATGATTTAATGATTTTTTTATCACAATTATAATCAGACAAAAACAAATACCAATTAAATATTTGAATTATTTCCTACTATTGGGTCTGATTTAAGTCCTTTGGTTTTTACCTTTAAAAGGGCAACTGCCCTTTTTTTAAATGTTGTCTATTGTTCTGAATCATAATAAAAGATGTATTTTTAAATATTTTTTTAAATGTATTCTAACCCATAAATAAAGTAAAAAAAAGTCTGTTTGCAGTGCTGCCAACAAGGGGTCCTCGATACCATCCATAAAACCCAATAAATAACCATCCAAAAACCGCCAAAAATATTAATTTTACATTTCGTGACTTGAATTTTATTAGTGATATTGTTATTATAAGCTCTAAAGCAGACATTTTATTATAGCGGTGTTGTGATCACAAACTTGTGTTCCTTTTTCGACATAATCAACTGAAGAGCTGCTTCCTTGTTTCCTTGCTTGTCAAACTTTATAGTCGATCATAAATCATGACTCTCATCTGAATATTAGAAGTACGATGACGTATTCCGTCAAGTTGGTACACGTTGACAGCTAATTTAGAGCTGGAAATGGCTAGAACGACACAAAAAGAGGCTTGGCTCCACACCCTTTTCTTCTCAAAGATAATGTAGTCATTCTTCATCTAAATGGGAATATATGAACCTCCTAGCAGTTGGCATCTTAACGACAGCAGACATTGCACAGTAAGTGATGTTTTGTTATGTTTGTTGACTCTAATGTAGTCTGCAGTGAGTAATAATCAGCGATGAAGAAAAAAAAACATCATGAGTTCATGAAATAATGCATCATGTATGCTTAAAATGATCAAAATACATGAATAACGTTATTATAAATGTGCCCGTTCCTACATTGCATATATACTTACAGCATGTATATAAAACTCTACTGGAGGTGATTGGATGTGCTTTTAAAAGTTTTATAGGCAGAAGTGGGCAACCCCCATAGACTCCATTGTAAGCGGACTTCTGATTTCATTTATTTAATATTTAAAATGCATTAAAAAAAAATACATTCATTGTCATGTCTTTGATAATGATTGTGAACGATAGGCAATTTTTTTTATTTTTTTTTTTTTTTTAAGTGCAGTTCCCCTTTGTTGGCTTCCTATGTCCAGGGACTTATTTCCTGAGTTTGTAAACAAAAACAAACAAAATGTTTTGATAATAAAAACTATCGCTCTAATCACTGTTATATCAACCATGCTAATACTATACTTGGTATCGTTACTGTTGAGATTTCTCTCGATCCACCTACGGTTGTTTACATTCAAGAGCTGTAACTTAGTAGTTAGCCTGTCTTCTTGCATCCTCCTGCGGTTTGTAGTGTAGCATGTTTAGCTATTCCTTGTCCTCAAATGATAAATCACTCTTGTAAAAAAGTTATTTATTTTTGACGCCATAGAGCAACGACTGCTGACTTAAAAGTGGCTTTGCACTGTGGAGGGACGTTAGCAGCACGTGAGGACGTTACATTGCGTGGAGGACGTGTTCAGTCTCTTGTCACTAACAAATCTGAAGGATACAGAATGTGTCATCAACATGCATTGTCATGATATAACGACAGTATTAAAAGCTCTATCGTCAACATAATTTATACAGAAATTTATTACAACCCTATTAATTGGACAAGAACAGTACTTTATTTGTAATCAAAGCTTTGGCGACCGTCATGTTGTCACAGTGTGTGGCACTACATCTACAGATTAACGCTATGTTTGTATAGTATAATATTGGAAAGCCTAACAATGCATATTTCTAGTGTGTGTACCTGTTCAGGTTTCAGGCCTGTGAAGCAGAACATGCCAATCTGGTCGATGACATGCTGCCAGTTGTGGGAGGAGCCATGCTTTTTCAAGCCGGCCGAAAGCTGTTCTCTCATCTTGATGATGCGATTGGCCATCCCATGGACTTCCTCCAGCCTGCCACACAGACAAAGAATGTATTTAGTTTTGACATACGCAATTAGTTTTGCATACGAACATTGCAACCTTTACCAAAGTGCACGCAGGTCAGGCGTGTTGAGAATAGTTGTAGCAATTCTTGCACCATTCATTGGTGGGTTGGAGTAAATGGGTCTGATGAGAATCTTTAATTGAGACTCGACCCTCTTAGCTTCCTCATTGTCTTTACACACCACAGTGAAGCCTCCTACACGCTCACCTGTAAATGGCAGTAAGGACACAGCATATGAGAATACTACTGTGACTACTAGGGATGCATACTGAATTTTGGTGCTATGTAAAACAGTAGTAACCAGACTGAAAAAGACAGTAAATATCATTACTTTAATTTATGGACACTGAAATGAAGCATGAGATTATGGTTACCATTAAGATAAGTTAGTTTTCCACTTATACAGACAACTGTGTGCGTCTAGCTAAGGCAGTGATTCTCATGTTTGTTTCCATGTTGTTGATGCACGCACAGTTTACGAGTATGCATGGTTTTCCCTGTCTTTATAAAAATATAACTACAGATGTCAAAATTGTGTGTGCTGAAAGCTTCATTTATGATTGCTGCCTTAGGTAAAAGCTTATCTCTTTTTGGTTTTGCTCACATTTGCTTTCTTTTAGACTTGCAGAGTTGGTGCTTTAAAAACATTTGTAGCAAAAATGTGCTTTAAGAACGCTAAAACAAGATTAAGATACAAATAATTTAAAGATAATAATTAAATGTGAAATAATAAACATTAAAAGTATATAAAACAAACCTTTAACAAAGTGATCACTGAAATCTCGTGTGTTCTTCACTCTCGTTTGGACTAGAATGTGTGCCACTTTCTCGTAGTCTTCCATGAAATCTTTTGCCCTTTTTATTTCTTCTCGAGGAACGAACATTCATCCTTTTTTGCATTAAATCCAACCCAAGCGAGTGCTGCTTTCAGTATGACAAGATTTCACCACTAGGTGGTGGTAAAGACCTCATCAGTCACCTATGAGGCCATTGTGATTGTCTGATGATACTATTTATACAAAAAAGCTGATTATGAGAAATAAAATGATAATTTAGGTTTTCTTGTACCCAGAGTTAAAGGTATTTTGAGAAAGGTTGCCGTGGTGCATTTATACTGACCATAGAGACCCATGTTCTTAGCAAAGGACTGAGACAAAAGGATGTTGTGGCCCTGCTCAATGAAGTAGCGCACAGCCCAGGCATCACGATCTATGTCCCCACTGGCAAAGCCCTGGTATGCCATGTCGAAGAACACCAGCAAGTTACGTTTCTGAAAGGTGGGATTACAAAGGTACAAGGATAGAGAGACGTCAATAAATCTGAACGATCCAGTTATCTGCAGTATGCTGCCTTTGGAATCTTCACCAAAGCTGATTGTAAATATATGAATGCAGACATTTTCTACAGATAATAATTACGCACTTTCACAATGTCAGAGATCTCCTTCCACTGTTCAGGCCTGGGGTCAACACCAGTAGGGTTGTGGGCACAAGCATGCAACAGGATTACGCTTTGCTCTGGGATTTTCTGTGACAAAACAAATGAACAAATTAGTATTAGTCACACTTAAAATGGGTCATGCAGCTAATCTTGGCTGACTAGTCACTTTAACATAAATAGTCTTATAATGGAGGTTTCTAACATTCACATTATGCAAAATAATTTAATTATACCAAATTCATTGTTCCTTTATCATTTTCCTGAGGGAACTCTCCTGAAGGAATCAATAAAGTACAATCTATCTATCTTATTTATTTCTGTGATAAATCATGAGATCCTGTTAACTTAAAAATAACTGTTCTTTGTATCTTACAGAAATATCCTCCAGAGCTCCACTGAAATCAAAGCCGCATGTTGAGGGATCGTAGTAGCGGTATGCTTTGAGCTGCATGCCAGCGTCTCTGAAAATGGGTGTGTGGTTGCCCCAGGAGGGCTTGGGAAGGTAAACATCTCTGGGACCTCCATGAAACCGAGACTGAACCAGAAAAAAGGAATTGTGATTTAGTTTGCCTGGGCTGGTTCAATAAACAAGTGCATTACCAGGAAGTTAGCTCCGATGCGCAGAGATCCAGTTCCTGAGATGGTCTGGACAGTGATGTTCTGTTGGAAGATGACTCGTTTGAAATCTTATGACCAAATACAATTGTTTGACTTAGATTTGTATTGCTGTGATGTTAGTGATGTCACGTCCGGCTCACATCCCCCCTATGAATATGCGTGGTGGTCTAGTTAGTTGTTTTCAATGGGTAGTAGGCGCCATTGAATGTAACTTAGATATTGGGTTTCACTATGTAAAGCGCTTTGAGTCACTAGAGAAAAAGCGCAATTTAAATATAATTCACTTCACATTGAGCCTTTCTCAAAGAAAAAAGATCCTATGGTTGTGTTTTGGCTCTACTAATCGTTAAAATCGCGAAAATGATAAATATTTATTCAGAGTTCCCCAAGAGGTAATTAAAAAGGGAGGAAGAGTGCAGGATTTTTTTTAAATGACGACTAAAAAAGAAGCACACACTTTAGTCCATGGTAGCAGAGTAAAAAAATGCACGAGTTTGCATTGATCACTTTGTTACAGGTTTGTTTGATACACTTTTAATGTTTTTTTTTTCAATAAGTATTATCTTGATATTGTTCGTATTTTTCTTTACCCACGTTTGGTGCAAGTGTTTTAAAACGCACCAATTCGGTGAGTCTAAAAAAAAGAAAGCAAATGTCAGCAAAACGTAAAGGAGTTGAATTTTTACCAAAGGCAGCAATCCTAAATGAAGTTTTCGGCATATACACAATGTTGACATCTATAGTTATATTTTCATAAAGACGGGAAAAACACGCTACTCGTAAATGGGGCGTGCAACAGCAACAAACATCCGTAAACGCAAAGTTAAATTATGTACTGCAAACTTACTCCAGCAAAATCGATACATATTTATTCGGGAGAGTCTTGATACCAATTTCTTTCGTCCAGTCACACACAAAGAAGCTGTAGACCTCCATGCTTTTCCAAGTTTCCATGTGTTTTGTCGTGTAGAATGGCGTCTGGAGCACAAAAGTTCGATTTGTCTGAGAACGCGAATGACTTATAATCCTTGATATCATTCGACAAATCTTTTTTTTTGATAAAGTATACACATCTATTCCTTTGCATAGTTTGATATTTTGCTCCAATCTTTTTTTGCAGGAAGATTTAGGCCTCTTATGTACTCTTATAGTTTGTTTGATGCTTAGTTGACCACCACTGCTTTTCACTTTCGGGAAGAAGACACATGTCGGAATACAAGCAATACGCACTCACTGACCCTGCCACTCTTCAAAACCTCATTATCAGCCCCAAGAGCAAGCTGGGCACAAGCTTTCGAAAAATCTCCCAACCCGCCAATGGGAAGATATTCCTTGTCCAGCTGTTTTGCTGCAATCAAAGCCTCTGCCTGAGAGATAAAATAGAAAATATACATAGAAATACATAAATATTTGGAATACAAAACACTTCTTAGTGAGAAGGTGCAAGCAAGTGTTTATGTGTAGTGTTACCTTGCGAACGCAGCTGAGAACAAAAGGCTTGCCCTGGTCATCCCTGTAGGCTCCAACCCCCAGGTTCATCTTTTTAGGGTTGGTGTCCCTCTTGAAGGCCTCGGACACCCCCAGGATGGGATCGGGGGGACCCATCTGCACTCCGCCCCACCATGAGCTGCGAAAACGTAACGATTAAAAAATATCATGCATAGAATCACTCATTGGAGCTTAGAATATGCTACCTCTTAAGTAATTCTAAGTAGACTGGTCATGCCAATGTAATAGTATTAGTCGTGTGACCAGAGCACCATGTGGACTTAATGCTTGAGCTTAACTGATCATGTGAACCACACTGACGAAGAAACTTGTAAAAAACACATGAAAAATAGTAATCAATACAAGTATTGGAAACTACATTATTAGCCTATCCACTGCATTTTAATGATAGTGAACTACAAAAATGTTGAGTTTTTATCATTAGTCATGTGTATTAAACATTTGGTTGTTCTTGAATGTTGCTACTGTGAGGCTTATGTCTTAGGTTTCATATGCTTTGTAAACCCTCTTCACTTAGCAGCTAAAATTAGGATTGAAATATTTTCAAAGGGCAACTGTCTCCAATCACTTCCAAATAATATTATGCTTATAAATAATTAGACAAATCACAAAGATAGTTATGCATTAAATGAGGTAATTATTGAAACAGTAATAAATATACAATTCACTATTTTGCATCACTTTAATAAAATCTTAATGGCAAAGTATTTCAAACATTGACGTCAAGTGAGCCATTGCAGTTTAGCACATAGAACCTTTGAACAGATGAAACAAATGAACCTCAACTTTCAAAAACATCAGACAAGCTATCTGGGATCAACAGACCAAAGGCCAAGCTGCGGTTACCACAGCACTCATGTCTGTCAATAAAAATATCTTCAAATACCACTTTTGGGGACCAAGTAAGAAAAATACTAGGTGCGTGACTATCAGCCACTGACCTACTTATCTGTATTGCTACGGCGGCTTGTGATTTGCGATGTGTGTCGTAGTTTTCTCTGTTTAGGGTTATATTTTTACTAGTTGACGAGTACATAGGTTGATGACGTAATTCAAATTAACCGGAAGTGCCTCAACATTGAAACTTTCGGGTCTGTATGAAGACGATAAAAAAATTAACACGTGAAACCACAAGTTCGTAAATAAATATACACGACGATAAGTAAACTTATATATCCTTTTATACTTACTTTTGTATATAGGTTTGTCTTTAAAATCCTCAAATATGGAGTAAGTCTGCAGATTACATCATCATTTTTAATGACCTTTTGAGGCGGCAACCATGATGCTCGTTGTTGTCATTTGACGCTTGCTGCCGTAATTTGTGTAACATTTAATTCAGAAAACAACTCCACTATAGTCGGATGTATCATGGTATAATGCGCAATTATTCGCTAAAATTGGCATTTTATGACGTTTTTTTATGTAAATAGGTTTTTAGATTGTCTTTTCAAAAAAGGTACCCACTGTTGAAACCCCCATTTGGAAATTCCAGGAAATATGGACGTTTAGAGCTATGTTTCTGGTAATTGTAACATTGCTATTCAACTTAATTAAATAATAAAAAAATAAACAATGAAAACTTCATTTTTTTTTCATTAAGTGATCTTCTATGGGTTATCTATTTACTTTTTATTTCATGCATTTATTTCTGTGTGGAGTTTGCATGTACTCCCTGTGAATGTGCGGGTTCCCTACGGGGGGAAGATGCTCCCACCTCCAAAGACATGCACCTGGGGATAGGTTGATTAGCAAAATAAATTGGCCCAAGTGTGTGAATGTGAGTGTGAATGTTGTCTAGCTGTGTTGATACGGTGGGGCAAAAAGGTATTTAGTCAGGCACCAATTGTGCAGGTTCTCCCACTTAAAATGATGACAGAGTGTAATTTTCATCATAGGTACACTTCAACTGTGAGAGACAGAATGTGAAAAAAAATCCAGGAATTCACATTGTAGGAATTTTAAAGAATTTATTTGTAAGTTATGGTGGAAAATACGTATTTGGGCAATAACACAAATTCAACTCAATACTTTGTAATATAACCTTTGTTGGCAATAACAGAGGTCAAACGATTACTATAGGTCTTTACCAGGTTTGCACACACAGTAGCTGGTATTTTGGCCCATTCCTCTATGCAGATCTTCTCGAGAGCAGTGATGTTTTGGGGCTGTCGCCGAGCAACACAGACTTTCAACTCCCTCCACAGATTTTCTATGGGGTTGAGTCCTGGAGACAGGCTAGGCCACTCCAGGACTTTCAAATGCTTCTTACGGAGCCACTCCTTCGTTGCCCGGGCGGTGTGTTCGGGATCATTGTCATGCTGGAAGACCCAGCCACGTTTCATCTTCAAAGCTCTCACTGATGGAAGGAAATCTCACGATACATGGCCCATTCATTCTTTCCTTAACAAGGATCAGTCGTCCTGTCTCCTTAGCAGAAAAACAGCCCCAAAGCATGATGTTTCCACCCCCATGCTTCACAGTAGGTATGGTGTTCTTGGGATGCAACTCAGTATCCTTCTTCCTCCAAACACGACAAGTTGAGTTTATACCAAAAAGTTCTATTTTGGTTTCATCTGACCACATGACATAATCCCAATCCTCTGCTGTATCATCCATGTGCTCTCTGGCAAACTTCAGACGGGCCTGGACATGCACTCGCTTAAGCAGGGGGACACGTCTGGCACTGCAGGATTTGATTCCCTGTCGGCATAGTGTGTTACTGATGGTAACCTTTGTTACTTTGGTCCCAGCTCTCTGCATGTCATTCACCAGGTCCCCCAGGTGTGGTTCTGGGATTTTTGCTCACCGTTCTCATGATCATTTTGACCTCACGGGATGGGATCTTGCGTGGAGCCCCAGATCGAGGGAGATTATCAGTGGTCTTGTATGTCTTCCATTTTCTGATAATTGCTCCCACAGTTGATTTTTTTCACACCAAGCTGCTTGCCTATTGTAGATTCACTCCTCCCAGTCTGGTGCAGGTCTACAATTATTTTCCCGTGTCCTTCGACAGCTCTTTGGTCTTGGCCATAGTGGAGTTTGGAGTTTGACTGTTTGAGGCTGTGGACAGGTGTCTTTTTTACAAATAACGAGTTCAAACAGGTTCCATTAATGCAGGTAACGAGTGGACAGAAGAGCTTCTTAAAGAAGTTACAAGTCTGTGAGAGCCAGAGATCTTCCTTGTTTGAAGTGACAAAATACTTATTTTCCACCATAATTTACAAATAAATTCATTAAAATTCCCACAATGTGAATTCCAGGATTTTTTGTTCACATTCTGTCTCTCACAGTTGAATTGTAACTATGATGAAAATTACAGACCTCTGTCATCATTTTAAGTGGGAGAACTTGCACAATCGGTGGCTGACTAAATACTTTTTGCCCCACTGTATATCACCAAGGCCTAATGTAAAGGAAAAGGAGTAAGATTAATAAACAAGCTCTGCTTCTTCATATTCCTTTTTGAACATCTATCCATTTCTACCAATTGTCCCTCTCTGGGTCGCGGGAGTTGATGGAGCCTATCCCAGCTGCACTCGGGCGGAAGGAAGGGCACACACTGGACAAGTTGCCACCTCAACGCAAGGCCAAAATGTTGAAAAGAAACTACTGGGAATTGTGATGTATCATGTTTGCACGCATGTTCGAAATCAACTCAAACACGATCCATGACAATAAGGCAAATCATTTCTTAACTTAAAAAATTCATGGCTCTTTAATTTTTGGCCTATCACAATGGTTCACATCCATCCATCCTTCCATTTTCTACCGCTTATTCCCTTTGGGTTCGCTGGAGCCTATCTCAGCTACAATCGCGCGGAAGGCGGGTACACCATGGACAAGTCGCCAACTCATCGCAGGTCCAACACATACTCACACTCACACATTAGGGTCAATTTAGTGTTGCCAATCAACCTATCCCCAGGTGCATGTCTTTGCAGGTGGGAGGTAGCCGGAGTACCCAGAGGGAACCCACGCAGTCATGGGGAGGACATGCAAACTTCACACAGAAAGATCCCGAGCATCGAACCCAGAACCCTTAGTATTGTGAGGCAGACACACTAACCCCTCTACCACCGTGTTGCCCACAAGGTTCACATACATTTTAAAAATGTTTTCCTAGGTCTTTGCAACAGTCCATCCATCCATTTTCTACCGCTTATTCCCTTTCGGGGTCGCGGGGGGGCGCTGGCGCCTATCTCAGCTACAATCGGGCGGAAGGCAGGGTACACCCTGGACAAGTCGCCACATCATCGCAGGGCCAACACAGATAGACAGACAACATTCACACTCACATTCACACACTAGGGCCAATTTAGTGTTGCCAATCAACCTATCCCCAGGTGCATGTCTTTGGAGGTGGGAGGAACAGTGTCATTTTTAAACGCTTATTTCCTTTGGGGTCGCGGGGGGCGCTGGTGCCTATCTCAGCTACAATCGGGCGGAAGGCGGGGTACAAACTGGACAAGTCGCCACCTCATCCCAGGGCCTTGAAATATATCTTGCATTTGAAATGGTTTGTAACGGACCTATAAATACCATTTTCTATGTAAATATACGTTACAAAATAACAGATTAAAGGCCTACTGAAACCCACAACTACCGACCACGCAGTCTGATAGTTTATATATCAATGATGAAATATTAACATTGCAACACAAGCCAATACGGCCGGTTTAGTTTAAATTTAAAAATTTCCCACAGTTTCCTGTTGAAAACGTCGCGGCATGATAACGCATATGATGACGCGTGTTTGTGACGTCATTGGTTGGAGGGGACATATTAGCCAGTACCACCTGCGGCTAAAAGTCATCTCTTTTCATTGCGCAATTACACAGTATTTTGGACATCTGTGTTGCTGAATCTTTTGCAATTTGTTCAATTAATAATGGAGAAGTCAAAGTAGAAAGATGGAGGTGGGAAGCTTTAGCCTTTAGCCACACAAACACACGGTGTTTCCTTGTTTAAAATTCCCAGGGGTGAAGTTTTACTATGGATAAGAGCGGTCATGCGAACATGGTTCCCGACCACTTGTCAACTGGCAGGTTTCGGTGAGAAAATTGTGGTAAAAGTCGCCTCTTACCGGAGATCAGCGGAGCTTGCGCCGTCCATGCAGCTGTCGTGACTTCCCTCAGAGACTGGCGTCAACACACCCGTGGACACACCCCTCCGAGTATCAGGTACTATTTAACTCACTAAAACCCTAACAACACAATAGAAAGATAAGGGATTTCCCAGAATTATCTTAGTAAATGTGTCTAAAAACATCCGAATGGCTCCCAATGCAATCGCCTTTTTTTTTTTACTTTATTTTTATTTATTTTTTTATTTTTTCTAGTCCTTCACTATCAATATACTCATCCACAAATCTTTCATTCTCGCTCAAATTAATGGGGAAATTGTCGCTTTCTCGGTCCAAATAGCTCTTGATGCTGGAGGCTCACATTATAAACAATGTGAGGAGCCCGCACACTGGTGACGTCATCGTCTGCGACTTCCGGTAAAGGCAGGGCTTTTTTATTAGCGACCAAAAGTTGCAAACTTTATCGTCGATGTTCTCTACTAAATCCTTTCAGCAAAAATATGGCAATATCGCGAAATGATCAAGTATGACACATAGAATGGACTTGTTTTCCCCGTTTAAATAAGAAAATCTAATTTCAGTAGGCCTTTAAAGTAAGACAAAAACACCCAAAACCCCCGAATACCAGCATGAAAAAACAGGTAGATTCAAATCGGAAGAAAATGAGACTAAATGAAAACAGAACGCATTTAATTCAACACTAAAAACGTAAAAACCTTATTTGTCCTCTAAATAGAAGCTAAAAGGACAACAGCACTAGCATGCACGCCACGCTCGCTACAAATCAACCAATCATCGAGCGATAGTGAACTACATTAGCCAATCAGGTTACAGTAGTCCGCCAGCTACGGCAAGTCGCCTGGCTCAAACTGTGTGTAGCGTTCGTATTCATAATACTACCTACACAACGCTTAAGATAAGCTTGATTGCAAACAATAAACAACAATTGACCCAAAAAGTACTGTAATTTTTTTTCGGTTTTTAGCCTCCATAACTAAGTTATCGTAATGCAGCAAAATTGCTCAACCTTTTCTCCCTGCGTACCAGCTAAACCGGAAGTGGCGTTGATTCCGAACCTGACTTTAATTATAAGTAAATCGATGTCGATTATTGCAATCGCAACTGTGGATGCGCAACTCATGCTTGAATCACGCCCAAATAGGGACACTTGATGCGAATACACCAGCAGCTGAGACTGGAAGGCCTGCCGTCACCCGATGACCCCTATCTGCTCATGCTAGTCGGCTAGCATCAGCTAACCGGCGCATACAAGCTTGTAATGGCAGGGGACTTTTGATATAACTGTAGCCAAACACGCGGTTATGAGCGGCAAACACCACCATGGCGAAGACATACACAGCTAAAATTGCGTTTCGACACAATGTCGCTTTTTACCTGTTACGGGCGGACAGGACCCCGAGAGAAGGGGTGATGTTTCCCAGACAGGACAACACCTTGTTGGACTTGAGCAGGGCCATTGCTGAGCGTTTGCTTGGGGAGTGGAGCCCGGCGGGAAGTGGACGGATGAAGGGCGGTCACGGCCACGGTGAGATGCGAGGAGGGCTTGGTGACGTCACCAGCCACGCAAACGCATGGGGGTCACGTGGGACGTTCGGATTAAAAACAAAAATTAAATACATTTTAAAAAATCGGCATGATTATTTTGATGTCGATTAAAACCTTTCTGTTTTGAACATATATGGGTCGACAAGAAATAGCAAATATGAAACGAATAGCATCATAGCATGCAATGGCACAGTTTGATCGCTAAAGCCATGAGACTATACCTCCATTTATGTTGAAATTGTTTTCAGGAAGAAAGATCAGTTAGTTTTTATAAGCTAAATTATTCCTCCCGTTTTGACTTTTTTATTAGTAGCGTGTACTTGTCTTGGTGTGTTATAGTGTTTGTTTATCCACCAGTACACTCAGTGCTTGCAGTGTCTTTCCACCAGATAGAGCTATTTATCATTTAAAAAGTTGCGACTTTGAATGGCATACACGTTGGGAAATAGGTATTGTGCTGACCTATGTCTCTGTATCCATGAACTTTTTGCGTTGGAAGGTTGGGTAGTTTGCACCCCCCCCCCCCCCCCCCCCCCCCCCCCCCCCCCCCCCCCCACACACACACATTTCCTTAACTTAAAGGCCTACTGAAATGACATTTTCTTATTTAAACGGGGATAGCAGGTCCATTCTATGTGTCATACTTGATCATTTCGCGATATTGCCATTTTTTCGCTGAAAGGATTTAGTAGAGAACATCCGCGATAAAGTTCGCAACTGTTGCTGTTAACAGAAAAGCCCTGCCTCTACCGGAAATCGCAGATGATGAAGTCGCAAGTGTGGGGGCTCCTCACATATTCACATTGTTTTTAATGGGAGCCTCCAACAAAAAGTGCTATTCGGACCGAGAAAACGACAATTTCCCCAATAATTTGAGCGAGGATGAAAGATTCTTGTTTGAGGATATTGATAGCGACGGACTAGAAAAAAAAAGAGTTAAAAAAAAAACGCGATTGCATTAGGACGGATTCCGATGTTTTTAAACACATTTACTAGGATAATTCTGGGAAATCCCTTATCTTTCTATTGTGTTCCTAGTGTTTTAGTGAGTTTAATATTACCTGATAGTCGGAGGGGTGCGTCCACGGGTGTGTTGACGCCAATGTCTCAGGGAAGTCGACGGCAGCTATGGACGGCCCAAGCTCAGCTTTTCTCTGGTAAGAAGCAACTTTTTAACCACAATTTCTCACCGAAACCTGTGTTGCTGAATGTTTTGCAAATTGTTAAATTAATATTGGAGAAGTCACAGTAGAAAGATGGAGTTGGGAAGCTTTAGCCTTTAGCCACACAAACACACGGTGATTCCTTGTTTAAAATTCCCGGAAGTGAAAATTTACTATGGATCAGAGCACGGTCAAGCGAACATGAATCCAGACCAAATGTCAACAAGCAGGGTTCGGTGAGAAAATTGTGGTAAAAGTTGCTTCTTACCAGAGATCAGCTGAGCTTGTGCCACCTATAAAGCTGCCGTCGACTTCCCTGAGACATTGGCGTCAAGACACCCGTGGACAAACACCTCCGACTATCAGGTACTGTTAAACTCACTAAAACACTAGCAACACAATAGAAAGATAAGGGATTTCCCAGAATTATCCTAGTAAATGTGTCTAAAAACATCTGAATCCGTCCCAATGCAATCGCGTTTTTTTTTTTGTTCTAGTCCGTCGCTATCAATATCCTCAAACACGAATCTTTCATCCTCGCTCAAATTAATGGGGAAATTGTCGTTTTCTCGGTCCGAATAGCTGTTTTTGTTGGAGGCTCCCATTGAAAACAATGTGAATATGTGAGGAGCCATCAACATGTGACGTCATCGTCTGCGACTTCCGGTAGAGGCAGGGCTTTTCTGTTAGCAAGCAAAAGTGGCAAACTTTATCGTGGATGTTCTCTACTAAATCCTTTCAGCAAAAATATGGCAATATTGCGAAATGATCAAGTATGACACATAGAATGGACCTGCTATCCCCGTTTAAATAAGAAAATCTCATTTCATTAGGCCTTTAACATGATGCATGAAATAGCCTCCTAACCACACATCATTTGAAATGCTGAGCTTTTGTAATTTACATTCTTATCAACACAGCAAGGCAGCACAGTAACACAGGGGTTAGTGCATGTGCCTCACAATAGGAAGGTCCTGAGTAGTTCTGAGTTCAATCCCGGGCTTGGCATCTTTCTATGTAGAGTTTGCATGTTCTCCCCTCTGCGTGGCTTCCTCCCACTGCCAAAAACATGCACCTGGGATAGGTTGATTGACAACACTAAATTGGCCCTTCTGTGTGAATGTGAGTGTAAAACATGCACCTGGGGATAGGTTGATTGGCAACACCAAGTTGGCCCTCGTGAGTGAAGGTGAGTGTGAATGCTGCCTGTCTAGCTATGTTGGCCCTGCGATGAGATGGCGATTTGTCCAGGGTGTACTCGGCCTTCCGCCTGAATGCAGCTGAGCTAGTCTCCAGCTACCCCCGTTACCCCCAGAAATGGTAAAAAATGGATGGATAGAATGATCAACACAGCAATGTGGAAAAATATGCAAATGTTGTATTTTTTATTTTTTTAATCATATTTCAAACATCTGCGATGATGTTGCGACTTGTCCAGGGTGTACGCCGCCTTCCGCCCGATTGTAGCTGAAATAGATGCCAGCGACCCCAAAAGGGAATAAGCGGTAGAAAATGGATGAATGGGTATTTTAAACATATCGTACTGATTACTTCTCAGGAGGCAGGCGCAGCAGGTTGAGAAAAATAAAGAAATACATATTTTTCATACCTACTAAAATCAATTGTTTAAAGGCAAAATTATGGATGGATGGATGAATGGATAAATGCAAAATTAGTGGATGTTTAGTATATATTTTGAGTGAGTAAACTCAGAGCAACCACAAAATTGGCTCCAGATAAAGTTTTTGGGAGATTATATAAAGCCTGAAAGCACATATTCTCTATTTACAGGATTTTTACTGTGCAGTCACAGGGATTTTTGTGAACTTTCCGTACCATCATGTAATACCTGCAAAGTTTTTAATGTTTTTTAATTACTTGCTAAAGCGGCACGAGCACTGGCAGAATGCAGCATGTAACGCTTGGTTGACATTTATAGCAAATGAAATATTTAAAGGTTCTTATAGTGTCAAGATAGAGGTCATTTTTGAAGAAATGTACATTAAATGAAGTAGTGCTGACAGGAGCAGACAAATGAAAGTGCTGCAGAAAAACATGAATTAGGACAAACTGATAAGGGACAAGAGGTAGAAAATGATAAGTGAATGATAAGTGAGAAGAAGCCTTATTGACTAATGCCAAAGGAAGTGTGGTTTATTACTGAAAAAATCCTTCAGCACTTTCTTTTTATTTCAGCATGACAACACTGAAATGGCAACACTGAAATGACAAATGTGGCATTTCAAAGTATAATGTTAAGTATAGTGGCTGATGTGTCTGTAGACATATTTGACAATTAAATGATGTCTTTTCAAACTATTAAATCTAATTTCCAGTAATGGAACCCTGTGTGAGGCAGCAATGTATTTGTTTACCTCACTACTTACTATAAGAGCTAGTCAAGTGCAGAAGCTACATAATTTGTGAAATGTTACATCACATGTTTGACTGTTTGATTCTCATTTGTGGACATTTATGCTGCTCTGTGTATTTATGAATGACAAAAATATAATTATAAACATAAGAAGTTCAATCAATCAACTTTCTACCTTCTTACCCCGTTCAGGTTCACCTATGTGAGACATACGGCAATGTCATGTACAGTGGATTAAGATGGAAGAAAATAAGAGACTGTAACTTCCCAGGCAGGGTCTAAATAAATAATAACCAAAACCACCAAAAAAACACTCAAGTAAGGGTGAATTTAAGGACCAATAGCAATATCAGTTCACCAACAAGTTCTCTACATGTAATTTTTCAACCATCCATCCATTTTCAAGCCCTTGTCCCTTTCGGGGTCACGGGGTGTGCTGGAGCCTATCTCAGCAGCAGCATTCGGGCAGAAGGCAGGGTACATCCTGGACAAGTCACCACCTCATCGGAGGGCCAACACGGGCCAACATTCACACACTTGAGTCAATTTAGTGTTGTCAATCATATACAGTATGTAATTTTTGCACCTGAAAATGTATCCGGCATTAATTTCCTATAATATCAATTAGTTTTTGAGTAATGGGTAGACAACTACTCTGCGATAAGGTGGCGACTTGTCCAGGGTGTACGCCGCCTTCCACCCGATTGTAGCTGAGATATCCGCCAGCGCCCCCCGAGACCCCAAAAGGGAATAAGCGGTTGAAAATGGATGGATGGATGGGTATTTTAAACATATCATACTGATTACTTCTCAGGAGGCAGGCGCAGCAGGTTGAGAAAAATAAAGAAATACATATTTCAGCCCCCCCTAGTGACCTCAAGAAGGACGAGCGTTAGAAAATGGATGGATAGATATGGTTGACATTATGAGCAAAAAATAAAATAAAATAATTTGCATTTCCAGACATCAGTACTCTCCCATAGTGTTGGGTTCGTGCCACATGGTCTGATGGCGCACAGGCAAAATTATGCAGTTATTTACCAAAAAACAAGTTGTAATTGCAGCAGGGAAGTGCACATCAATCAATGTTTATTTATATAGCCCCAAATCACAAATGTCTCAAAGGACTGCACAAATCATTACGACTACAACATCCTCGGAAGAACCCACAAAAGGGCAAGGAAAACTCACACCCAGTGGGCAGGGAGAATTCACATCCAGTGGGACGCCAGTGACAATGCTGACTATGAGAAACCTTGGAGAGGATCTCAGATGTGGACAACCCCCCCTCCCCCCGAGCGGGTCTAACATGATACTGTGAAAGTTCAATCCATAGTGGCTCCAACACAGCCGCGAGAGTTCAGTTCAAAGCGGATCCAAGACAGCAGCGAGAGTCTCGTCTACAGGAAACCGTCCCAAGCGGAGGCGGATCAGCAGCGTAGAGATGTCCCCAACTGATACACAGGCGAGCGGTCCATCCTGGGTCCCGACGAGCGGTCCATCCTGGGTCTCGACTCTGGACACCCAGTACTTCATCCATGGTCATCGGACCGGACCCCCTCCACAAGGGAGGGGGGGGACATAGGAGAAAAAAGAAAAGAAGCGGCAGATCAACTGGTCTAAAAAGGAGGTCTATTTAAAGGCTAGAGTATACAGATGAGTTTTAAGGTGAGACTTAAATGCTTCATGATAATTAACTTATCCATTCTTGAAAAAAAAATAAAAAAATGAACCAGCAGCCAGAGGCAAGTGAAGCTGGACTATAAACCCTCTTGATTAGCGATCAGATAGGTGAATCCACTGATTGCTAATCAGGAGCAGGTGAGGAAAACAGTGCGGAAACCAGCGGAGTGGTGAAGGGAAAAAGAATGTGGAATGAAAAATAAGCGCGTGAGACAGGAACCAAAACACCAAACATACAAAAATACAAAATCGATTCAGGCCTGACATACTGTAACAGGTCTTGACAGTAGCTCCTACACAAATGGATTCCAGACGTTTTAGTCCCCAAAAGAAAAAAGTTCAAAATCAAGGGAGGGCGGAGGGAGGAGTTGATGAAGGGTTGCTATTCTGCGCCCTCGCTGCGAGTGATTGTAGGGAAGACAACCTGTGTCGACGAGGAGGGAGGATACGAGCACCAGACGGGTACATCTTCAGTAGGCGAAAAAAAAGCAAGCGCACAACAGGCAAGTGTGACGACGGTGGACTCACATTTGGAGGATCCCCCAGGCAGTACTGTAATCTACAGTAGAACACACTCAAGGCTACGAGTGTAAAGGTGACTATATGGGTGTTATTTCATGTTAAGAGGCCACTAATAACGCCAAACAAATAAACATACAATGGAACCTCGATTTAATAACCCCTGCAAACTTTTCGGTTTACAAATCTTTAGATCGCGCCAAATATGCCTCTGTGTGCGAACTATTCTTTTGTTTTGTGTGCTGCTGGAAGTCTTAGGGTGCAGCACTGTACACATTTGGAGAGGCGGAGCCCCCAACATCACATCACGTTTTCGCAGGATGTGAATCGGTCGCCACTTCTCAGTGCTTCAGTGTGGGGGGTTTTCTCGCCATTCCCCAAGTTTATCTAATTTGCTTATTGGTTAAGAAAAAAGCCAACAAACCAGCCCGGAAAGAAGGAGGGGTTCTCTGTCAACATAAACTTAGAGAGGAGAGGGGACCCCCAAACACTTCCACTCCTCCACGCCTCCTCCCTTCTCTGTTTTGTGATGGCACATCGTCTGAAATTCGCCGACAGACAGGTAAAAATTAATTTACTGTTTATTTTTTTTAAATCAATGTAGCAACATGGTTGTTAATGTTTTTTAGAGCATCCAATTGACTTTGTGTCCATGCCTTAACAGTTGAGCCTGCTGTTGTTGTTGTGTTGTTTTAACAATGAAAATATTGTTGATTGAATCATCAATCAATGTTCACTTATATAGCCCTAAATCACGAGTTTCTGAAAGGGCTGCACTAGCCACAACGACATCCTCGGCTCCTGATTAATTTCCCCCTTGTTATGTTTGATTTATATATATGTATATTTATATATATATATATAAAATATATATATATATATATGTATCTCTTTTAGGTGTGCAATGTTTTACTAAAATAGGGACTTCTGTAGGGACTAGAACCCATTATTCATGTTTACAATGTTTTTATGGGGAACTCCGCTTTACTGTACAAACCTTGAATTACAAACCATGTTCAACAGCCAATTACGTTTGTAGATTAAGGTTCTACTGTAGTTAGAATGTCTTAAACAATTTTTTTATGCTGTAACTATAAAAATATTTAATTGAATAAAAATTGTCAGATTTTGCAAAAAATATTTTAGGTTTTCAGGTCTGAAACTTATTAGCCAGGTCAAACAGGTGATGACGGTATTAACATTATGTGTTTTAAAGGGGAACCACACTTTTTGGGGAATTTTGCCTTTAATTCGCAATCCTTATGAGAGACAAGAAGACACAAGTTTGTTTTGGGGTTTTTTAATTGAAACATATGAACATCGACTCGTTCTCGGTGGCTAGCAATGCAGCTAATGGGAACAATCAATTCTACCTGTAAATTACTTTAAAAATGCGTTCCAAAACCATCAACAATGCTTTATTTATTTTTCGTAACCTGTTTAAAAATCAAGCTATTGCGAAATTGTTATTGCAAGAGCAAATACTGAGAAACTATTTTTCCAGCAGAGTTACACATTGGCGTGCTACAGCAATAGCCGTAAAAGCTAACAAGGCATTAAATAAGCAGGCTTATACGTCAGCACCCGAATCACATTTGAGTTTTTAATGCACAACACAATGCAATAGGAAACCAATCTGTACTGACTAAAAAACATAAACAACAATAATACAGTATTTGTAAAGTACAAAACCTGTTTCCATATGAGTTGGAAAATTGTGTTAGAAGTAAATATAAACGGAATACAATGATTCAATTGAATATGCTACAAAGACAACATATTTGATGCTCAAGCTGATAAACATTTTTTTTTCCAAATAATCATTACCTTTAGAATTTGATGCCAGCAACACATGACAAAGAAGTTGGGAAAGTGGCAATAAATACTGATAAAGTTAAGCAATGCTCATCAAACACTTGTTTAGAACATCCTACAGGTGTGCAGGCTAATTGGGAACAGGTGGGTGCCATAATTGGGTATAAAAGCAGATTCCATGAAATGCTAAGTAATTCACAAACAAGGAGGGGGCGAGGATCACCGATTTGTAAGCAAATTGTTGAACAGTTTCAGAACAACATTTCTCATCGAGCTATTGCAAGGAATTTATGGATTTTACCATCTACGGTCCATAACATCCTCAAAAGATTCAGAGAATCTGGAGAAATCACTGCACGTAAGCGACGATATTGCGGACCTTTGATCCCTCAGGCGGTACTGCATCAAAAACCGACATCAACGTGTAAAGGATATCACCACATGGGCTCAGGAACACTTCATAAAACCACTGTCAGTAACTACTGTTGGTCGCTACATCTGTAAATGCAAGTTAAAACTCTACTATGCAAAGCAAAACCCAGTTATCAGAAACGCCCAGAAACGCCGCCGGCTTCGCTGGGCCCAAGGTCATCTAAGATGGACTGATGCAAAGTGGAAAAGTGTTCTGTGGTCTGACGAGTCCACATTTCAAATTATATTTTGAAACTGTGGACGTGGTGTCCTCTGGAACAAAGAGGAAAATAACCATCAGGATTGTTATAGGCGCAAAGTTTAAAAGCCAGCATCTGTGATGGTATGGGGGTGCATTAGTGCCCAAGGCATGGGTAACTTACCCATCTGTGAAAGCACCATTAATGCTGAATGGTCCATACAGGTCTCCTCTCTGAGCTGCAACCTTATCGTGGTAGAGGAGTTTGCGTGTCCCAATGATCCTAGGAGCTATTTGTCCGGGGGCATAAAGCCCCCTGGTAGGGTCTCCCAAGGCAAACAGGTTCTAGGTGAGGGATCAGACAAAGAGCAGCTCGAAGACCTTTATGAAGATGAAAAACCATGGAACCAGATTTCCCTCGCCCGGACGCGGGTCACCGGGGCCCCCCTCTGGAGCCAGGCCCGGAGGTGGGGCACGATGGCGAGCGCCTGGTGGCCGGGCCTGTTCCCATGGGGCCCGGCCGGGCACAGCCCGAAGAGGCAACGTGGGTCACCCCTCCAATGGGCTCACCACCCATAGCAGGGGCCATAGAGGTCGGGTGCATTGTGAGCTGGGCGACAGCCGAAGGCAGGGCACTTGGCGGTCCGATCCTCGGCTACAGAAGCTAGCTCTTGGGACGTGGAACGTCACGTCACTGGGGGGGAAAGAGCCTGAGCTGGTGCGCGAAGTCGAGAAATTCCGGCTGGATATAGTTGGACTCACTTCGACGCACAGCAAGGGCTCTGGAACCACTTCTCTCGAGAGGGATTGGACCCTCTTCCACTCTGGCGTTGCCGGCAGTGAGAGGCGACGGGCTGGGGTGGCAATTCTTGTTTCCCCCCGGCTCAAAGCCTGTACGTTGGAGTTCAACCCGGTGGACGAAAGGGTAGCCTCCCTCCGCCTTCGGGTGGGGGGACGGGTCCTGACTGTTGTTTGTGCTTATGCACCAAACAGCAGTTCAGAGTACCCACCCTTTTTGGGAACACTCGAGGGAGTACTGGAAAGTGCTCCCCCGGGTGATTCCCTTGTCCTACTGGGAGACTTCAACGCTCACGTTGGCAACGACAGTGAAACCTGGAGAGGCGTGATCTGAACCCGAGTGGTGTTTTGTTATTGGACTTTTGTGCTCGTCACAGTTTGTCGATAACAAACACCATGTTCAAACATAAGGGTGTCCATATGTGCACTTGGCACCAGGACACCCTAGGCCGCAGTTCCATGATCGACTTTGTAGTTGTGTCATCGGATTTGCGGCCTCATGTTTTGGACACTCGGGTGAAGAGAGGGGCGGAGCTTTCTACCGATCACCACCTGGTGGTGAGTTGGCTGCGATGGTGGGGGCGGATGCCGGACAGACCTGGGAGGCCCAAACGCATTGTGAGGGTCTGCTGGGAACGTCTGGCAGAGTCTCCTGTCAGACAAAGTTTCAATTCCCACCTCCGGAAGAACTTTGAACATGTCACGAGGGAGGTGCTGGACATTGAGTCCGAGTGGACCATGTTCCGCACCTCTATTGTCGAGGCGGCAGATCGGAGCTGTGGCCGCAAGGTAGTTGGTGCCTGTTGGGGCGGCAATCCTAAAACCCCTTGGTGGACACCAGCGGTGAGGGATGCCGTCAAGCTGAAGAAGGAGTCCTATCGGGTCCTTTTGGCTCATAGGACCCTGGAGGCAGTGGACAGGTACCGACAGGCCAAGCGGTGTGCAGCTTCAGCGGTCGCGGAGGCAAAAACTCGGACATGGGAAGAGTTCGGGGAAGCCATGGAAAACGACTTCCGGACGGCTTCGAAGCGATTCTGGACCACCGTCCGCCGCCTCAGGAAAGGGAAGCAGTGCACTATCAACACCGTGTATGGTGCGGATGGTGGTCTGCTGACCTCGACTGCGGATGTTGTGGATAGGTGGAGGGAATACTTCGAAGACCTCCTCAATCCCACCAACACGTCTTCCTATGAGGAAGCAGTGCCTGGGGAATCTGTGGTGGACTCTCCTATTTCTGGGGCTGAGGTCGCTGAGGTAGTTAAAAAGCTCCTCGGTGGCAAGGCCCCAGGGGTGGACGAGATCCGCCCGGAGTTCCTTAAGGCTCTGGATGCTGTGGGGCTGTCTTGGTTGACAAGACTTTGCAGCATCGCGTGGACATCGGGGGCGGTACCTCTGGATTGGCAGACCGGGGTGGTGGTTCCTCTCTTTAAGAAGGGGGACCGGAGGGTGTGTTCCAACTATCGTGGGATCACACTCCTCAGCCTTCCCGGTAAGGTTTATTCAGGTGTACTGGAGAGGAGGCTACGTCGCATAGTCGAACCTCGGATTCAGGAGGAACAGTGTGGTTTTCGTCCTGGTCGTGGAACTGTGGACCAGCTCTATACTCTCGGCAGGGTTCTTGAGGGTGCATGGGAGTTTGCCCAACCAGTCTACATGTGCTTTGTGGACTTGGAGAAGGCATTCGACCGTGTCCCTCGGGAAGTCCTGTGGGGAGTGCTCAGAGAGTATGGGGTATCGGACTGTCTTATTGTGGCGGTCCGTTCCCTGTACGATCAGTGCCAGAGCTTGGTTCGCATTGCCGGCAGTAAGTCGAACACATTTCCAGTGAGGGTTGGACTCTGCCAAGGCTGTCCTTTGTCACCGATTCTGTTCATAACTTTTATGGACAGAATTTCTAGGCGCAGTCAAGGCGTTGAGGGGTTCCGGTTTGGTAACCGCAGGATTAGGTCTCTGCTTTTTGCAGATGATGTGGTCCTGATGGCTTCATCTGACCGGGATCTTCAGCTCTCGCTGGATCGGTTCGCAGCCGACTGTGAAGCGACCGGAATGAGAATCAGCACCTCCAAGTCCGAGTCCATGGTTCTCGCCCGGAAAAGGGTGGAGTGCCATCTCCGGGTTGGGGAGGAGACCCTGCCCCAAGTGGAGGAGTTCAAGTACCTAGGAGTCTTGTTCACGAGTGAGGGAAGAGTGGATCGTGAGATCGACAGGCGGATCGGTGCGGCGTCTTCAGTAATGCGGACGTTGTACCGATCCGTTGCGGTGAAGAAGGAGCTGAGCCGGAAGGCAAAGCTCTCAATTTACCGGTCGATCTACGTTCCCATCCTCACCTATGGTCATGAGCTTTGGGTCATGACCGAAAGGATAAGATCACGGGTACAAGCGGCCGAAATGAGTTTCCTCCGCCGTGTGGCGGGGCTCTCCCTTAGAGATAGGGTGAGAAGCTCTGCCATCCGGGAGGAACTCAAAGTAAAGCCGCTGCTCCTCCACATCGAGAGGAGCCAGATGAGGTGGTTCGGGCATCTGGTCAGGATGCCACCAGAACGCCTCCCTAGGGAGGTGTTTAGGGCACGTCCAACCGGTAGGAGGCCACGGGGAAGACCCAGGACACGTTGGGAAGACTATGTCTCCCGGCTGGCCTGGGAACGCCTCGGGATCCCCCGGGAAGAGCTAGACGAAGTGGCTGGGGAGAGGGAAGTCTGGGTTTCCCTGCTTAGGCTGTTGCCCCCGCGACCCGACCTCGGATAAGCGGAAGATGATGGATGGATGGATGGATGGTCCATACAGGTTTTGGAGCAACATATGTTGTCATCCAAGCAACGTTATCATGGACGTCCCTGTTTATTTCAGCAAGACAATGCCAAGCCACGTGTTACAACAGTGTTGCTTCGTAGTAAAAGAGTCCGGGTACTTTCCTGGCCCGCCTGTAGTCCAGACCTGTCTCCCATCGAAAATGTGTGGCGCATTATGAAATGTAAAATACGACAGCGGAGACCCTGGACTGTTGAACGACTGAAGCTCTACATAAAACAAGAATGAGAATGAATTCCACTTTCAAAGCTTCAACACTTAGTTCCCTCAGTTCCCAAACATTTATTGAGTGTTGTTAAAAGAAAAGGTAAAGTAACAAAGTGGTGAGCATGCCCTTTCCCAACTACTTTGGCAAGTGTTGCAGCCATGAAATTCTAAGTTAATTGTTATTTGCAAAAAAAAAAAAAAAAGTATATGAGTTTGAACATCAACTATCTGGTCTTCGTTGTGCCTTCAACTGAATATGGGTTGAAAAGGATTCGCAAACCATTGTATTCCATTTATATTTACATCTAACACAATTTCCCAACTCATATGGAAACAGGGTTTGTATTATTCCATGTTTTGTTTGTACACAGCTAGCTCGACAGAGTATGTGGTTGTGTAATAACATGCATGACGTTCTGCATGTATCATGATTGATATCATAGTCACTCACTTGATGGACAGTTCTGCGTTTGGTCCAGCTGGCCAGGAAAGTTTTTTCCGGTTTATTTTGGGTAAGCACTCCATTTATGTTGGCATAAAGTCACGCCGACCTCACTCTCTCGGCTTCTGTCTGCTTCAACGTTTCACCCTTCCTTGGCATGCTTGCTTCTAGAAGCAGTATAGTTCATCATCTGAGGAAGTTCCAGCATTGCTTAAAATGACCAAAATACAGTAAACATTGAACATATTACATATTGTTATGAACATGTCTGTTACTACATCATATAAAGACTTGCAGTGTGTACATAAAATGTTAATGGAGGGTTTTGAAGGCTAAAATCCTTTAAAAAAAGAAAAAAAAGATGTGTGTTCTTGTCCCTCATAATGATGGTGCAGTTCCCCTTTAAGAAGTATGCATGTAACTTTAGGAGACTCAATAATCTGCAGTGTATTCTTGTAACAACAATCATATGCGCTCTTTTTTGGTCCACTGCCTTTGCGTGTGCGCGCAGATGTGTGTGTGTGTGTGTGTGTGTGTGTGTGTGTGTGTGTGTTTGTGTGTGTGTGTGTGTGTGTGTGTGAGTAGGGAGAGAATCGCATCTGTTTGTTTCGGCCTCTCGTCTCATCTCCCTCACTGCGAGTGGCTGATGTGTGTGAAGGAATCAGAGCGGACATAAGTGTCCTTCCTTGTTGTCAGCAGTTAGCAGCTTTGACTACACTGAGTTGTGTCACCCATTTCCCCCTCTTGTATTTGTGTGAGCATTTGTACAATCCACAAAGTGTGCTTGTGCGTGTGTGTGTGTGAGAGAGACAGAATGCTTCAAAAATCGTGAGTTTAATTAAAGATGAAAGTGCTGATGATTAATTGATGGAAGATAGACTGCTCTATGATGTATGTATGTATATATTTATATATATATATATATATATATATATATATATATATATATATATATATATATATATATATATACACAAACATATATTTATATATATGTACACACATATACATATATATATATATAAATATATATATACATTTTTCATCCTCGTTCAAATTAATGGGGAAATTGTCGTTTTCTCGGTCCGAATAGCACTTTTTGTTGGAGGCTTCATTAAAAACAATGTGAATATGTGAGGAGCCATCAAACATGTGACGTCATCGTCTGCGACTTCAGGTAGAGGCAGGGCTTTTCTCTTAGCACCGGAAGTTGCGAACTTTATCGTGGATGTTCTCTACTAAATCCTTTCAGCAAAAATATGGCAATATAGCGAAATGATCAAGTGTGACACATAGAATGACCTGCTATCCCCGTTTGAATAAGAAAATCTCATTTCAGTAAGCCTTTAAACCGTTCATTAAGTGTTTTTTTCATTATTTATTCTCAACAAAAAACCTTCCGTAAAAGGGGAAAAAAATGTACGACGGGATGAAAGACAGAAATACCCATTTTGTGTGTATATACATATATGTATATGTGTGTATATATATATATATATATATATATATATATATATATATATATATAAACACACACATACGTTAGGTCAGGAAACAACACAGAGGCTATTTCATCCCTACAAGTCTTCAGGGGAAGAGCAGAAAATTCCCTGAAGAGCAGCGAGACAGGCGAAACAGGCTTGTAGGGATGAAATAGCCTCTGTGTTTTTTCCTTACCTAATGTATATTCCGCTCTACCCTGATATTGAGCACTGTATAACAGATAAACCACAGAAACCTCAACTATATTATATATATATATATATATATATATATATATATATACATATATATATATATATACTTGAATTAGGTTTTGGAACATTAATCTATTAGTATTATTTGCAACACACTTTCAGTTATTACCTTTATATATATATATATATATATATATATATATATATATATATATATATATATATATATATATATTTGGAAGGTGTTCTTTCTATATAGCAGTCAAGAAAGGTAATAACTGAAAGTGTGTTGCAAATAATGCTGATAGATTTATATTCCAAAACCTAATTGTGTGAATAAGACAGTTTTCTATATGACACAGTAACAATTGATGTGATTGAGGTACACACATACATAAAGAAATGCAAGTCAAGTTGTCTACTCATGTTTTGCCGCATTGTTGATATTCTTGTAGCAGGAATGAAACAATCCCACCCCGTGCTCACATGGTTTTTGCCCACTCGGCTCACTTTTATCTAAAAGTGTCACAAAAGCTTTTGCTGCATGAAAAATGGAGGAGCTCCAACCCGGCTGTGTCCCGCTTTCTGTTAGCCGGAGATTGGACAGTGAAGTTGTATCACTCCTCCTGCCGCAATGCTTATCTTCCTGCGCTGGAACTTTAATCTGCGCTCCATTCCTCTGGGATGAAATGATTTCCTTGCACATTGCATTGTTACAAGGTGAAATAATCCTCCTGCATGGCGCTTGAGGAGAATTTGGAGCAGGAGACTGTTGTTATATTTATTCATTCTCTCTGTAATATATTTAATTGAACAGTACAAGCCTTATGAAATAAACAAGACGGCATTGAATAGAAGTAAAATAAATAGAACACATGAACAAAAGTGTCAAATGGGGGCGGGGACATAGATGGGTTAATGTAAAACTGCATATACATATTAAAATGGGTATTCAAAAATAAAGAAGGACACAATATTGCTAGGTCTATTTCACTATGTAAAAAAGAAGCTTAAACATCAGGGCCAGCAGTTCACTGTGTTCTTTTAGGAGCACTTTTTTGTTTTCTCTCTAGCAGTGTAAGCGGGGTTTAAGGTCACACATGCACAGGTAGGAAGGAGGCAAAGGGGGCAGGCGTCTCACAGCGTGGAGTCCCGACACAGGACGATCTCCAGTTCGGCGCGAAATAGTTTCCCTCCGTCTGACAGAGCCATGATGCTCTTCTTGTAGTCTGACAGTCCTGTTACTTCCACATCCTGTCAACATGATCTCTGTTAGTCAGGGTGAGTGTGGGGTGGGGTGGTGTACATCTCACTGTATCTACTACCATTTTGTTCTTGTCACAGAGGTCCTTCAGCAAAGCATCCAGCTCCTGCTCGTCTATGTAGCCGTTACCATCCTAATGGATAAACACATGAAGTGGATTCTCATTAGTTATGCAGTGTTTATGAAGAATCCACAGCTGTGCTGAGGACAAAGGACAAAAAAAACATCTGGATGTACCAAATAGCTTAGATGCAGCAACCAGGTTATTCTAGTATAAAGCTGGAATATAACTTGGATGTATCAGTGTACAGCTAGCAAAGCAGTATAGAGCAAAGGCATAGAAATGGGTAGACACATATTGTATTCATAAACCGTTGGAGCAGAAATATATATACTGTACACTAGATGTGGGAATCTTTGGGCACCTTACGATTTGATTCGATTTTGATTTTTGAAGTGACGATTCAATTCAGAATCGATTCTCTATTCAACATGATTCTTGTACTGTACTTGGTATATTAATTGTAATAAAAACCTTTTCAATATAGATTACATTTTACAAAAGCTCCTCTTGGCTGCTGACTTTGGACTTATATAGTAAGCAAAGTGTTGGCATTAAAAAAAGGTATTTTTATAAACATATGGTTAAAAATGGCTTTACGAAAATCACGAATTGATTAACGTGGACCCCGACTTAAACTTAAAAACTTATTTGGGTGTTACCATTTAGTGGTCAATTGTACGGAATATGTACTGTACTGTGCAATCTACTAATAAAAGTTTCAAAACAGAATGTTAATCAATCTAATAAAAGAAAATAGAGCAACCCCAACTCCAACCCAATCCCAGCTTTACAATACAGTACTCAGTATAAAAATGTACTGAGCTATTGAAAATCCATACAAATACAGTACTTATTAAATACAAAACTAAAAAAAGGAAAAAACATTTGTTTTGTTTTTAAAGGCAAAAACATCAATAATAATAATAATAATAATATCAATTATAGTGGCTTAATGTTTTTTAATCCAAAAATGTATTCTTAAAAAATATTTTTTGAATTTATTGTTGAAAATAAGAAATTGTTTTAAAATCAGAATAAAAAATATTGCAATTTGATTGCAAATTGATTTTTTGAACCCCTTACTATGGACCACAAAACATTCACAAAACGCTATGTTAGATTAACCGTTTTCTTGTCCCAAGTATTAATACCCCTCGCAACCCCGAGAGGGACAAGCGGTAGAAAATGGATGGATCATTGTTACCGTTTAGCACTTTAATCAACTTGGACATAATATTGACCAGTTGCAATGGAATCCTCTTCCACTCCTCCATGATGACATTGCTGGTTGCAGTTCTCCACCTTCTGCTTAATTGTGTTCAGGTCTGATGTTATACTCCACTTCTCGATCATCTTCACCTTCAGCTTCCTCAGCAAGACACTTCTCATCTTGAAAGGGCTCCCTATCATGTTAGCAACTTGCCATTTAGCCAGTGAAGGGATAATGCTCTGTTTCAGAATAAAACAGTAACATGTTGGAATTCATGTTTCCCTCAGAGAACCACAGCTCCCCATTGCTGACAGCACTCATGCAGCCCATAACTTGACACTATGTTACTATGATTGGCTGTACAGTAGTCAAGACACATTTATCTCGCTACTCATTTGTACTGACCGCTACAGGGTATGGGGGATGTGTCCCCCCAATATTGGAGACAGATTAATTTGTCCTACCCAAAAATGTACTGTACTACCGAGAAAAGAAAGATTTTATTTAGAAATTTGGAATAGGTATTTTTAAAAAGTGTGAGGTATCACACGTATTTAGTTTGGTTTCTGTTGTTCTTTGGCACTGGTGTCAAACTCAAGGCCGGGGGTCGGATTTGGCCCGCCACATAATTGTATGTGTCCCGCGAATGCCTGGAATTAAAATGCATTAAGAAAGTACTTTATCTTTTCTT
Source organism: Nerophis ophidion (assembly GCF_033978795.1). NCBI lineage: Eukaryota > Metazoa > Chordata > Actinopteri > Syngnathiformes > Syngnathidae > Nerophis > Nerophis ophidion. The sequence goes on from NC_084612.1 coordinate 31,496,287, forward strand.
ACTAAATGTACAGTTTTTTTTCCCATTTTGACATAAAAAAACATATATACTGTACAAAATTGCATATCTCTTAAACATGACCATTATCCAATATTGCAACAAATATAATATTACTGTGTCATACTTCTCAAACACTTTTTAGTCAATATCAAAATTAATACCTAAATATCTGCTTGACTTACGATTTTAACGCAAGTTATCCATCAAATTGTAGACTGTAAAAATTAGAAATTTTACGGTAAAATGTACGGTAGTTTTTTAACGCATTCAACTGTAAATTGAAAATACTCTACCATAAAATTATGTCGATTAAGCAGGCAGTTTGTTTTTTCACCATAAACTCTACAGTTGTTGTTATTACGGTGCTTTACTGTAAATAGAATAATAGTAAAACATTTTACCTAAAAAATAAACTGGCAGCTTAGTTGTCAGAATTCCTAAAAACCTGCAATACTGTTTTTCCCATTTACAGTAATATGTTCTAAAAATCACTCTCAATTTTACAGTAACATGCTGGTGACTAAACTGCCAGTAAAACCGCTTTTCAAATTACCGTAAACAAAACTGTCATGATCCACTACTTGGATCATGGCATGTTCTGGTTTTGTTCTGTTGTGTTATCACTGTGAAGACTCTTCTTCGGCATGGTAATGCCGGTGTGGTTTTCCCGTGGATGCGTCGAAGCAGAACACAGCATAGGTAAGATAAAGGGTATTTAATAACAAAAGTCTATGAACAAAAATACTGGTGTAAAGAGAAAAAGTAAACAAAAGACGCTAGCGTGAAAGCTAGGCTAAAACAAGGAAAACTAGAACTTGGTACGAGGACACAAAAGAGTAAACAAAACATTTAGCATGAAAGCTAGACAATAAAGTGGCTTGGCGTGAGAGCTAGCGAGAAAATACATACGAATGATGAGAGTCGTCACTGATGCGCGTGGGCAAATTAGGATCCGAGAATGAGTAAACAGAAAAGGTGAGCTTAAATAGGAGGGTGAAAATTAGTAGCAGGTGTGCGGGGCGAGACTAACAGGTGGACTGATGTGTAACCATAGTGATGGACAAAAACAGGAAATAAACGGGTCAGACTGAGAATGAAAAAACAAACACGTGAAGATCTGAGCAGCAGATCGCAACAGTATTCCCCCCCAACAAAAGACAGATACCAGATGTCTTAAAAAACAAACAAAAACTTGAACCCCCTCCCCAAAACCAGAAAGTTCACAAACGAAGGGAGGGCGGAGGGAGGCCACGGTGGAGGGTCGCCAGATCGCATGTCCCCGAATCCACCGAGGACACATCATGTGGCGGCGGCGGGTGGAACGCTGCTGCCGAAAAAGTTTTGGCGGGCGACCTCGAAAAGGCCACATTAGTGGCCGCATCGCAGGATGAGGTGCCCGGCGAGGCGGACGACCCGGGCACGGCCACATCCGTGGCCGACATGGAGGAGGGAGTGTCTGGCGAGGAGGATGACCTCGCAGAGGCCACGCCCGTGATCGACGTGGTGGACGACGCCTCAGCACCGAAATCCCAGCAGGCTTGGAAGCAGCAGACGAGGGTGCGGGGACTGCAGCCAAAGCAGGCCCGAGTGCAGCTGGCGAGGATGATGCGGGTGCTGCAGCCGCAGGAGTCGTCGGAGGCGGCCTGGGAGCCGCAGGAGTCGTCGGAGGCGGCCTGGGAGCCGCAGGAGTCGTCGGAGGCGGCCTGGGAGCCGCAGGAGTCGTCGGAGGCGGCCTGGGAGCCGCAGGAGTCGTCGGAGGCGGCCTGGGAGCCGTCGGCGCTGGTGTGGGCTCCAGCCCCGTCGTCGGCGCTGGTGTGGGCTCCAGCCCCGTCGTCGGCGGTGCTTGGCGGCGCGGAGCTGGCACCGGTGCTTGGCGGCACGGAGCTGGCACCGGTACCTGTCGTGGTGCTGGTACCGGAGTGGACTCCAGCCTTGGAGTTTGTGCTGGCGTGAAAACCAGGTCAGAGTCTAATTCTGGCGTGAAAACCAGGTCAGAGTCTAATTCTGGCGTGAAAACCAGGTCAGAGTCTAATTCTGGCGTGAAAACCAGGTCAGAGTCTAATTCTGGCGTGAAAACCAGGTCAGAGTCTAATTCTGGCGTGAAAACCAGGTCAGAGTCTAATTCTGGCGTGAAAACCAGGTCAGAGTCTAATTCTGGCGTGAAAACCAGGTCAGAGTCTAATTCTGGCGTGAAAACCAGGTCAGAGTCTAATTCTGGCGTGAAAACCAGGTCAGAGTCTAATTCTGGCGTGAAAACCAGGTCAGAGTCATGTGCTGGCGTGAAAACCAGGTCAGAGTCATGTGCTGGCGTGAGAACCAGCCGAGGAGCAGGTGTCGGCTTCAGCCGAGGAGCAGGTGTCGGCTTCAGCCGAGGAGCAGGTGTCGGCTTCAGCCGAGGAGCAGGTGTCGGCTTCAGCCGAGGAGCAGGTGTCGGCTTCAGCCGAGGAGCAGGTGTCGGCTTCAGCCGAGGAGCAGGTGTCGGCTTCAGCCGAGGAGCAGGTGTCGGCTTCAGCAGAGGAGCAGGTGTCGGCTTCAGCAGAGGAGCAGGTGTCGGCTTCAGCAGAGGAGCAGGTGTCGGCTTCAGCAGAGGAGCAGGTGTCGGCTTCAGCCGAGGAGCAGGTGTCGGCTTCAGCCGAGGAGCAGGTGTCGGCTTCAGCCGAGGAGCAGGTGTCGGCTTCAGCCGAGGAGCAGGTGTCGGCTTCAGCCGAGGAGCAGGTGTCGGCTTCAGCCGAGGAGCAGGTGTCGGCTTCAGCCGAGGAGCAGGAGTCGGCTTCAGCCGAGGAGCAGGTGTCGGCTTCAGCCGAGGAGCAGGTGTCGGCTTCAGCCGAGGAGCAGGTGTCGGCTTCAGCCGAGGAGCAGGTGTCGGCTTCAGCCGAGGAGCAGGTGTCGGCTTCAGCCGAGGAGCAGGTGTCGGCTTCAGCCGAGGAGCAGGCACAGGGGTCTGCCGAGGAGAACTAGGGGACTGGCTGTGAGCAGGACTAGGACTATGATGAGTGATAAGACAAACACTAGGACTCGGGCAAGGACTTGAGAGAGGACCAGGACTTACAATCACACTAGTGCTTTGAGAAGGGCTTGGGCAATGACCAGGACTTACAGTCATACCAGGGCTTGGGCAAGAACTAGGACAAACGGTCAAACTAGGGCTTGGGCAAGGACTGGGACTAACAATCAAACTGGTGCTCGGGCAAGAACTTGGGTAAGGACTAGGGTTCGGACTAAGACCACGAGGGGAATCAGTACTAATATTACAAAGGCAAGAAACAAGACTCGGGACCGGACTCGAAACAGGACTCGGACTACGGATCAGTCTACGAGTGGAACTAGGACTACGACGACTACGAGAAAGACTAGGACTACAACTAGAATCAGAACGGAAACTCGGACCAGGACTTGGACTACGACTCAGTCTACAAGTCGGTCTACGAGTAGGACTAGAGCATGGGCTACGAAGAAGGCTGGGACTCGAACTCTGAGAGAGACTGTGACTAAAACTAGAACTAGGGCACGGACGGAACACAGGTGGAGGAGGTCTAAGAGGGCGTGACTTGACCGGGGAGAACACCGGTGGAGGAGGTCTAGGAGGCCGTAGTGGCTTAACAGGGGTAAACACCGGTGGTGGAGGTCTAGGAGGCTTAGTAGTTTTAAGAAGAGGTAGCGTCTGCCCTACCTCCGCAACACAGCTATAGGCCGTAGCCCCCCCCTCCAGACGGGAATCCCAGACCCGTTCCCTGTGGTCAGGGACTGACCATAAGGGAGGGTGGTGGGAGGTTTGGAGGCAGGCAGACCCCTCCCCTCTATATTGTCCAGAGTGTCCCTTTGAAAAGGGAGAAAAAACCTTGGACTTGGGCAGAGAATGAGGTTTAAACGGTGGGTTAGAAGAAAAACTAGGTGACTGAGGTTGACTAGAATAATAAGAAAAAATATCCTGATACTTTTGTATCTTATTATTAATGTTATTGTCATTTGAAAATGGCTGAGAAAACGAATCTTCCCCAAAAAATTCCTTGTTGATGACGTCATCATCGGAAGACGGGTTTGCGTTACCGGGGGGCGTCGACGAAATGACGTCATCTGCGCGGGACACAAGTTGGGAATTTGCCCAGTCGGTAAAACTGTTAGCAAAGTGTGTTATTGGGTCCCCAAACAATGGTGTAGGGGTTTTGTGTGCTGACTGTAGGTTGCTGTGTTCGTGAGGAGGGAGACATGGAGTGGGCAAGTCACTGTCGCCCGACGAAGCCATACTTCGCGGCTTCCGCCTACGCGGACGAGCGCGAGCGCTGCGGGAGGGAAACTCACCGCTCCCGGAAGCATCGATCGGAACCAGTTTTCCCTCCAGGTCCCACATCATGCTTTCGTCTGGATTGCATCGGAGAGTTTCAGCCTCCATCGCTCGGAATACCCTCCATGTGCCTTCGTCGAAGGTCTCCTCGTGGTTGCCAGACGCGGAAAAACTTTTTAATGCTCGGATCCTACTGTGAAGACTCTTCTTCGGCATGGTAATGCCGGTGTGGTTTTCCCGTGGATGCGTCGAAGCAGAACACAGCATAGGTAAGATAAAGGGTATTTAATAACAAAAGTCTATGAACAAAAATACTGGTGTAAAGAGAGAAAGTAAACAAAAGACGCTAGCGTGAAAGCTAGGCTAAAACAAGGAAAACTAGAACTTGGTACGAGGACACAAAAGAGTAAACAAAACATTTAGCATGAAAGCTAGACAATAAAGTGGCTTGGCGTGAGAGCTAGCGAGAAAATACATACGAATGATGAGAGTCGTCACTGATGCGCGTGGGCAAATTAGGATCCGAGAATGAGTAAACAGAAAAGGTGAGCTTAAATAGGAGGGTGAAAATTAGTAGCAGGTGTGCGGGGCGAGACTAACAGGTGGACTGATGTGTAACCATAGTGATGGACAAAAACAGGAAATAAACGGGTCAGACTGAGAATGAAAAAACAAACACGTGAAGATCTGAGCAGCAGATCGCAACAATCACCTTGTTTAGTATTTGACATCCTTAGTTCCTGGTGGCACTTCCCGTTTTGTTTCTCTTGCCTACTTACGCATTTAGTGTCACCTGTCTCTTGTTTGTCGTCGCGCACCTGCCTCCTAATTTTCTGTCCCTACTTAAGCCTGCCCTTTTTGTTCCTTCGTCCTCGCAGTGTAAATTGCTTTTCATGCAACAGGTGACGTCGCTGTCCGCATTGTGGTAAATACCTTTTTGTATTCGATTAGCTTCCATGCTATTTGTGTGTTTGTTTCCCTAGCTCACATGCTAGCGTCTTTTGTTCCTCCTAGCTCAGATGTTAGTTCTGTTGGTTTGTTTATAGTGCCATTGTGCAAGTCTTTTTGTTCTTAGGTTCTTCTTTAGTATATAATTAAATCATCATTCCTACCTTCACGCTGTGTTCTATTCTGACTGCACCAACGAGAGAACGCAATCCACACCACGATGCCCACCAAACGTCACAAAAACAACACTATATTCTAAAATTCTGTTGCCAGTTTTTTACTGTGAAATCTACAGATTTATTTAAAAAAATATATGTATAATAAACAAATGCGTAGGCAAATTTATATAATATTTGCTGTTACAAGCGACCCTCTAAGGTCAGCCATGACTGATGACTCAATGTCACCCCAGGTCTATGCCCTTGCTAATACCTCACAAATGTCATTCTAGATTAATAGACAACACTGTACAAAATCCTCCCCACATTTTCTTCAGATGTCTCATTACTGGATTTGTTAGTCAGGAACACATGATCTACTTTAACATAAAGAACGAGTATTTTTCACCTTATCATAGAGTGTGAAGAGGGAGTCAAATTCCTTGACGGTGAGCCTGATGCCCTGTGGGCATTAAAGAGGGAGAAAATTGTTAGAAGCCGGAGGGACATTTCTAGAGAGCAGTAAAAGCCCCAGCAGAGCCAACAGCTGATATTAATCCATGCAGATTATGATAACTGGGACTAGCGTTGAATTAATCCCGATCAGACGAGCTAATCCTTTGACAGAATGGAATTGTTGATCTGCTCTCACAAACTGGAGTGTGTTTGCATGGGAACATAGCATCCATGTGGTAGGATCACCATTGGGCCTATGGGAAAAATTAACATTGACACCGTGCAACAATCTTAGAATTTTTTGCATAGTAATAACCAAATAGGGTGTACAGTATTTTACCTATCATATCTTGAAGGCAGAGGATATGCATTAAAGTGAATGGATATGTGTGGGGAGGCGCAGCTGACTGGCCGACGGCGGGGCAGGGCACGCTGTGGCCCTGCCCAAGATGGCGGCAAGGAGGCTGAAAATGCGGAGGAGCGGAGAGGCGGGGCGTGCCGGGAGCGACCCCGCCGCAATCTAATTCAGGTGCGTGGCTGTATTGATGTATTTGATATTGAAACAATGTGCTGCTGTATAAAAAAATCTGGCTTGGTCTAAAATAAATGAAACGTTTTAATTTAATTATAAATGCATTTTGGACGTTTTTCTACACAAACATTGCATTTTATTATTTGAATTTATTTCTAAATTATTTTAGTATTCTAACCAAGGTGAAGAAAATGTCTTTGGGCTGAGTCGTTTCTTCAATTGTCCTGATAAATAAATAAATACATATTAAGTAATCCCTTATTTATCGCTGTTAATTAGTTCAGTGCCTGAACATGTTAAATTATTAATTATAAATGTATTATTTTCAAAGATAGAGCATCATAAATGTGTTTACAACATTCTAAATGGGTGTTTTAACTTCTTGAGAGTCCTCTATACATGAAATAACACTCCCATAGTCACATTTACACTCATTTAATCTGATATAGTAAAGCTCTCTGAGGCTGAGCCAATCAGTAGCCACAATACTGAAAAGTGTGCTCTGATGGGTTGAGTCTCATCTGGTGGCCAATACTGCTGTACCGTAGTACTGTATTTTCCTTTACCGCAAATTTTGTAGCGCGATGTGGCTGATCTCTTTAGGTATATTTCTATTTCTTTTCAATTTAAGCATGATATTCAGTTTTTCTTCTGCTTCCCTATTATTATTGGATTCTGATTGGCTCTAGTGAAATTGTATTTTCTTGTTTAAAGCGCCAACTTGCTATGACCAGCAGTAGTTAAAGTGTTTTCAGAAAATAATGTTATAGTTTTTTGTGTAACTTCAAAGCTTTTGAGTGACAGCAATGTCACAATCTCACACGCACCGAGCGAGTGAGCGGATGAGACAGGTCTTAACCTCTGACTTATCATTACTTTATTTTATTTTGCGTGGTGTCAAAAAAATTGAGGAAAAACAGAAAAGTAACTCTTGCTATGTAATTGTTTTTGTGTTCCTTCTTGAGGATCGTTGCACCTTTTTATCCGTCGATTTACGATTCAATTGTTGGACAATGTTAAAGAAAGCCAAAAACAACATTGTCTCTGGCGGGCAATTTGTGATTTTTAGACCATATTTGTGCTTGTGAAAACCCTAATTGCATCATCTCGCTAACGAAGAGACAAACAACAACCTTCTAAGCAGACGTAGTAATATTGCGAAACATGATTACTGCAGGACTTAAAGAAACCATGCATTTGTGTCAATGTGCCATATGTCCATTCAGCACATTTAATCCTCTTGCAGTGCTGAATCGTGCTATTTCCAACGTCTGCTCTTGTTTTTTACATCACACGAGATGTTTTAGTCACTCAACAGTAAGCATTAATGAATTCATACCAAAGTATTTTCATTAGGATCCTAATGTGTGTATTATATTACCTGAAACTTCAGCAAGAAGTTCTCCTGCACGGGCAAGAGCCTGCAGTGACACAAAGTGTTAATGTTGTCTTCATGAGGGGCTTCTGAGGTTTATGAATTAAAGACAAACCTTGCCATCTCAGAAAGACCCAGCTTCCCATCACCATTCAGATCAAACATCGTTAGCTGCAGGGAAAGAGGATTAACAGAGAATTTTATCAGGAAGCATAGACAGCAGTCGTTCTACATTCATGTTAAATGTGTGCATTATGAAGTGCTTCAAGTGAGCACACGCTGATGCCTCAATCAATGTATTGGCTTTAGAATATCCAATACGAGCGCTGACTAAAGAATGCCTGCCTTTTTACATGAATACAACTCAAGTTGACAACATTAGAGGAATAATAAACACTATGTTTATTATTGTGCATGTAGTTTGCAGTAGTGTACAATTACAATGCATGCATGAAGGGGGCAGAATATGAAAAATGCCTCTGGGTATGATGCATTGCAGTTCCACACCACTACAATTGCACATATTGTTAAATTCACATTAGGTTGTTAAGACATTTGACACAATTCTTGTCAACCAGTGAGGTAGACTATTCAATTATGTTGTGTCTTACACATATTTTATCAGTCAATCAAAACATTATTTAGATAGCACTCTTCATATCCAGGCAAGTTGCCACACAAAGGGATTTAAATAAATTAAACGGGGAGAAAATAAAACACACACGCAGCTACATTGACAATAACAAGACATGGCACCGAGGGTTGAGGAAAACACACCCTTTGAGGCGTTTACACAGGAGAATAACTAAAAATTATTCATGTAAAATTAAAATAATGTACTTTAAAAATACATACACAAATAAAATAAAAAAATATATGTATATTAATACATAAATAAAAACAAAGTAGTAAGGGCAGCACAGAGGTTAAAACCTGTGCCTCAAAAGCCTCAAATGCAGCTGAGATAGGCTCCAGCACCCCTTACGACTCCAAAAGGGACAAGCGGTAGGAAATGGATGGAAGGTTACTCTGCTGCCGCTACTGCCTTGCCTTTAGTGTCTGCTGTTTTATGCTATCTAAGTAAATACATAAAGGCTTCACCTGTATACCGGCATCTGTCACTGCATCCTGGGGTCATGCCATCAGCCAACATGTGCCACCGTGACAGTGTGCCTTTTACCCTTTTTTTTTGGGGGGGGGCATTTTGCAGTTAAAGTTTCCAGGATTTAAGATCATAGTTGAAGATAGAATTTAATGCAATGCCATTTTGTGATGATGCTTGATTAAAAATACAAGCTGTGAAATTATTTCCAATGTTGTTGTATTTTCCTAAATAACAAAAAACAATGGCATGTTTTTGCCAAATTATACTCACAATAGTGTGTGTGTACTCATGGAGCTTCTTGTCATCATAGCTTCTGTTAGCTTTCTTCAGCAGGTCTGTCAGAAAACCCTGAAAATATTTGTCAGTCAGTGAAACCATCATGTAGAGCAGGCATATTCAACTCCGTTGTTTTGAGAGCCACATTTCCAAAAAGCTAAGGACCGGGTGCATAACTTCTCTCTTAACTGTTTCTCTTATTATGTAAAATCCAGACAACCAGCGTCCTATACTGTAGAAGTAACATTTTTGTCAATTTGTTTGCTGTTTTCAAAAAACTTCTGCAAAAAAGCTAGTCAAAGATCATGTTTATAACAGCCCGCTAGCGTATTAAAAATCTGCTGCAAAAAGTTTTTTAACTTAACTCATGGACCACCAGTTGAAAAAGAGAGGACCTAAAATGGAACCTTGGGGAACACCACTAGTATAAATAAAGATGTTTAGCAAATGATTATACAATGATCTGAATTAAACAAACTACAGTCGCACCTTAGTTACATAAGTCACATTAGGAAAACACATTTTAATTGAAAAAAAGGAGAGTACTTAAAGCGGTGCCTTGAGGAACAATTCAGTTATGTAAATCACAAGTTTGATACCCCAGTGCTAGCAAGGTTTTAATGTCATTGCAAGGATCTGCCAAATTCCTCTATGCAACCGGAGCACTAAAGTGTTTTTAGAAATTTGCTGCAAAAATGTTTAACCCTCAAATTTTGAGCTGAACTCGGGGGCTTTCATGTAATGATCTCAATGCCGAATTAGGCCCATGGGCCACCAGTTGAATAGCCCTAATGTAGAGAATTTACTGATAATTAAGTACTTAATGCCAGTACGCCACCACTTAAATTCCATCCATCCGTCCATCATCTTCCGCTTATCTGAGGTCGGGTCGCGGGGGCAACAGCCTAAGCAGGGAAACCCAGACTTCCCTCTCCCCAGCCACTTCGTCTAGCTCTTCCCGGGGGATCCCGAGGCGTTCCCAGGCCGGCCAGGAGACATAGTCTTCCCAACGTGTCCTGGGTCGTCCCCGTGGCCTCCTACCGGTTGGACGTGCCCTAAATACCTCCCTAGGGAGGCGTTCGGGTGGCATCCTGAGCAGATGCCCGAAAATCCTCATCTGGCTCCTCTCGATGTGGAGGAGCAGCGGCTTTACTTTGAGTTCCTCCCGGATGGCAGAGCTTCTCACCCTATCTCTAAGGGAGAGCCCCGCCACACGGCGGAGGAAACTCATTTCGGCCGCTTGTACCCGTGATCTTATCCTTTCGGTCATGGCCCAAAGCTCATGACCATAGGTGAGGATGGGAACGTAGATCGACCGGTAAATTGAGAGCTTTGCCTTCCGGCTCAGCTCCTTCTTCACCACAAAGGATCGGTACAACGTCTGCATTACTGAAGACGCCGCACCGATCCGCCTGTCGATCTCACGATCCACTCTTCCCTCACTCGTGAACAAGACTCCTAGGTACTTGAACTCCTCCACTTGGGGCAGGGTCTCCTCCCCAACCCGGAGATGGCATTCCACCCTTTTCCGGGCGAGAACCATGGACTCGGACTTGGAGGTGCTGATTCTCATTCCGGTCGCTTCACACTCGGCAGGGAACCGATCCAGCGAGAGCTGAAGATCCCGGTCAGATGAAGCCATCAGGACCACATCATCTGCAAAAAGCAGAGACCTAATCCTGCGGTTACCAAACCGGAACCCCTCAACGCCTTGACTGCACCTAGAAATTCTGTCCATAAAAGTTATGAACAGAATCGGTGACAAAGGACAGCCTTGGCGGAGTCCAACCCTCACTGGAAATGTGTTCGACTTACTGCCGGCAATGCGGACCAAGCTCTGGCACTGATCGTACAGGGAGCGGACCGCCACAATAAGACAGTCCGATACCCCATACTCTCTGAGCACTCCCCACAGGACTTCCCGAGGGACATGGTTGGATGCCTTCTCCAAGTCCACAAAGCACATGTAGATTGGTTGGGCAAACTCCCATGCACCCTCAAGAACCCTGCCGAGAGTGTAGAGCTGGTCCACAGTTCCACGACCAGGACGAAAACCACACTGTTCCTTCTGAATCCGAGGTTCGACTATCCGGCGTAGCCTCCTCTCCAGTACACCTGAATAAACCTTACCGGGAAGGCTGAGGATTGTGATTCCACGATAGTTGGAACACACCCTCCGGTCCCCCTTCTTAAAGAGAGGAACCACCACCCCGGTCTGCCAATCCAGAGGTACCGCCCCCGATGTCCACGCGATGCTGCAAAGTCTTGTCAACCAAGACAGCCCCACAGCATCCAGAGCCTTAAGGAACTCCGGGCGGATCTCGTCCACCCCTGGGGCCTTGCCACCGAGGAGCTTTTTAACTACCTCAGCGACCTCAGCCCCAGAAATAGGAGAGTCCACCACAGATTCCCCAGGCACTGCTTCCTCATAGGAAGACGTGTTGGTGGGATTGAGGAGGTCTTCAAAGTATTCCTTCCACCTATCCACAACATCCGCAGTTGAGGTCAGCAGAACACCATCCGCACCATACACGGTGTTGATAGTGCACTGCTTCCCCTTCCTGAGGCGGCGGACGGTGGTCCAGAATCGCTTCGAAGCCATCCGGAAGTCGTCTTCCATGGGTTCCCCGAACTCTTCCCATGTCCGAGTTTTTGCCTCCGCGACCGCTGAAGCTGCACACCGCTTGGCCTGTCGGTACCTGTCCACTGCCTCTGGAGTCCTATGAGCCAAAAGGACCCGATAGGACTCCTTCTTCAGCTTGACGGCATCCCTCACCGCTGGTGTCCACCAAGGGGTTTTAGGATTCCCGCCCCGACAGGTACCAACTACCTTGCGGCCACAGCTCCGATCTGCCGCCTCGACAATAGAGGTGCGGAACATGATCCACTCGGACTCAATGTCCAGCACCTCCCTCGTGACATGTTCAAAGTTCTTCCGGAGGTGGGAATTGAAACTTTGTCTGACAGGAGACTCTGCCAGACGTTCCCAGCAGACCCTCACAATGCGTTTGGGCCTGCCAGGTCTGTCCGGCATCCTCCCCCCCCATCGCAGCCAACTCCCCACCAGGTGGTGATCGGTAGAAAGCTCCGCCCCTCTCTTCACCCGAGTGTCCAAAACATAAGGCCGCAAATCCGATGACACAACTACAGAGTCGATCATGGAACTGCGGCCTAGGGTGTCCTGGTGCCAAGTGCACATATGGACACCCTTATGTTTGAACATGGTGTTTGTTATGGACAAACTGTGATGAGCACAAAAGTCCAATAACAAAACACCACTCGGGTTCAGATTCGGGCGGCCATTCTTCCCAATCACGCCTCTCACGGTTTCACTGTCGTTGCCAACGTGAGCGTTGAAGTCTCCCAGTAGGACAAGGGAATCACCCAGGGGAGCACTTTCCAGTACTCCCTCGAGTGTTCCCAAAAAGGGTGGGTACTCTGAACTGCTGTTTGGTGTGTAAGCACAAACAACAGTCAGGACCCGTCCCCCCACCCGAAGGCGGGGGGATGCTACCCTTTCGTCCACCGGGTTGAACTCCAACGTACAGGCTTTGAGCCGGGGAGAAACAAGAATTGCCACCCCAGCCCGTCGCCTCTCACTGCCGGCAACGCCAGAGTGGAAGAGGGTCCAATCCCTCTCGAGAGAAGTGGTTCCAGAGCCCTTGCTGTGCGTCGAAGTGAGTCCGACTATATCCAGCCGGAATTTCTCGACTTCGCGCACTAGCTCAGGCTCTTTCCCCCCCAGTGTAGTGACGTTCCACGTCCCAAAAGCTAGCTTTTGTAGCCGAGGATCGGACCGCCAAGTGCCCTGCCTTCGGCTGCCGCCCAGGGGGGCCCCGGTGACCCGCGTCCGGGCGAGGGAAATCTGGGTCCATGCTTTTTCTTCTTCATAAAGGTCTTCGAGCTTCTCTTTGTCTGATCCCTCACCTAGAACCTGTTTGCCTTGGGAGACCCTACCAGGGGGCTTTATGCCCCCGGACAACATAGCTCCTAGGATCATTGGGACACGCAAACTCCTCTACCACGATAAGGTTGCAGCTCAGAGAGGAGACCACTTAAATTATTTGTACATTAACGCCATCAAACAAATAAAACTTTTGATCAGTGAAGAAGCGGTCCTGACTGGATGCTCTCACAAGAAATTGCAACAGAGACAGTTGCACCAAATTATGACTCTACATAATGGTTGAAATCAGTGGTGTGAAACTAAGTAAAGTTTTAACCAGAAAAGTCCCAGGGTTGCTCTGTAGATTAATTCTGTTTATCACGATTCACTTTCATTCATGTTAATCTATATTGGTTATGTCCCAGTTTGCATGCGAGGAGACTGAAAATAATGAATTATACATGCACTTGACGTGTTTATCAAACACCTTAAACATCATGTTTAGTTTTATTCTAAACAATTTATCCAATTTAATGTGGACCTATTGTTACTCCTTTTGTGTCAACAATGTAGTATTGATTTACCTTCAGTTCATTTGACTCGATATATCCACTGCGGTCAGTGTCATACCTCCGCCAGGCCTGCAGGGGAGAAATGAAGTTAGACTAGAGCAGGGGTAGGGAACCTATGGCTCTAGAGCCAGATGTGGCTCCTTTGATGACTGCACCTGGCTCTCACATAAATCTTAGCTGACATTGCTTAACACGACAAGTAATGAATAATTCCGCTGGTAATGACAGTGTCAAAAATAATGTTCAAAATATAAAACATTCTCATGCATTTTAATCCATCCATCCGGTTTCTACCGCACCTGCTCAAGTAGCCGCATTAATGGTAAGAAGTATTTTATTTATTGTTGGTTAGGTTCAGAATAACAATGTTATTAAAAAGAATAGGAGACTTATTATAAATGAGAAATGGGTTGTACTTGTATAGCGCTTTTCTACCTTCAAGGTACTCAAAGCGCTTTGACACTACTTCCGCATTTACCCATTCACACACACATTCACACACTGATGGAAGGAGCTGCCATGCAAAGCGCTAAGCAGCACCTATCAGGAGCAAGGGTGAAGTGTCTTGCTCAGGACACAACGGACGTGACGAGGCTGGTACTAGGTGGGGATTAAACCAGGGCCCCTCGGGTTGCGCACGGCCACTCTCCACTGCGCCACGCCGTCCCCACTCTATTCTCTAAAAATGTTGGTCTTACTTAAAATTGCACGCATTTAGTTGTAATCAGTCTTTAAAAAATATTATATGGCTCTCACGGAAATACTTTTAAAAATATTTGGCTTGTATGGCTCTCTCAGCTAAAAAGGTTCCCGACCCCTGGACTAGAGACTACGCAAACACAACAACATTTGTAAAACATTCTTCAAACGAGTAGAAGCAGCAAGTCTAGTAAATTGTATCTCCAAGTGAAAGGTTGGCAGCCATGAGATTTTCTTTAAATATAGAACTTGTCCAAGATGGATGCCTAAACCCATGTATACACACACACACACACACACACTGCCTTTTCTCTGATGGAGATAGTGGTCCATCCATAATGTATGCTTGTCTCAGAATAGGTTTTAATGCCCAAGAGCAGCATGAACATTTCAACATACGCTTGGAAGAAGACTTGACCAGGGTTTGCTCTTTGCAGATGAGTGAAAGAAGACTCTACACTAAACTATTCAACAAATCAAACAAATGAAAGAAAAGTAACATTTACATCACAAATCGGGGCAAATCTCAAACATACTTGGAAAGATAACAACAAATGCAAACGCCACAACTCAACAACAAAGCTACAATACAATAACATTAAGGAAGAACAAAAGTGACAAATACAACGAAAGTGACACCGGACTAAGTGTCGCAGACAGACCAAGTGCTTTAAACGGAGTGTTGAAGAAGTTTTAATGAACAAAGTTGAAAAAGTAAGCTGTTATTATCACACATATGTTATTGTGTCCGTCACTTCTTATGTCGGTTATTGTTGCTGTGTTGCGGCTTTATGTTGTTGTTTTGTGTCATTTGTATTAGTGTTGAGGCTGAAATTTATAACACAGTTCAAAACCTCAATTTTAAGAGTTCTCCAACTTGAGTATTTTTGGGTAAGATCTGTCTTTCGGTTAATTATTACGCTTTAAGTTATAAGCAAAAATGTGAGTTACAATCATTCCCGCTAATAGTTGGTCTAGTGAATGTCACAGAGAACCCATTAAAACATCTGATCTTACTCGCTAGCATTAGCTTATAACTAGAGATGGATGAAACTTTGTTTTCCAACCATGGAAAGGAAAAAAAGTGAATGTGAAGGATGTTGTTGAGAAGAAAAAGTAATTGATATTAATTGACTTAAAGGCCTACTGAAATGAGATATTCTTATTTAAACGGGGACAGCAAGTCCATTTTATGTGTCAAACTTCATCATTTCGCGATATTGCCATATTTTTGCTGAAAGGATTTAGTAGAGAACACCGACGATAAAGTTTGCAATTTTTGGTGCTGATAAAAAAGCCTCGCCTTTACCGGAAGTCGCAGACGATGACGTCACAAGGGTGAGGGCTCCTCACGTCCTCACATTGTTTTTAATGGGATCCTCCAGCATCAAGAGCTATTCGGACCAAGAAAATGACAATATCCCCATTAATTTGAGCGAGGATGAAAAATTTGTGGATGATGATATTGATAGCGAAGGACTAGAAAATGAATAAATAAATAAAATAAAACAAAAAGCGACGGCTCCGGGCGGCGGCAGTCTGAGCGTTTCAGATGTAATTAGGCACATTTACTAGGATAATTCTGGAAGATCCCTTATCTGCTCATTGTTTTAAGAATGTTTTAATGAGATTGTAAAGACACACCTAGAGGTCGGATGGCTGCGGTGAACACGCAGTGTCTCAGAAAAGAAGCCGAGGAGCCAAGCTCACAGCTGCCTTTTAAACAGCTACTGCAGTAGGACGAATAATCCAATGATGTCTCCGGTAAGATATATATCACAATTTTCCCATCCAAAAACATGCTGGTTGACGTAGAGAAACATGTTCGCTTGACCGCTCTGTGTTGAAAAAAAAGAAACACCGGCTGTGTCTCGGTGCTAAAGACAGCTGCAATCCACCGCTTTCCACCAACAGCATTGTCCTTTAGAATCTCCATTATTAATTTAACAAATTGCAAAAGCTTCAGCAACACAGATGTCCAAATTACTGTGTAATTATGCGATGAAAAGAGACCACTTTTAGCCGTAACTGGTGTTGAGCTAATATTTCCTGACAGTCCGTGACGTCACGCGCACGCGTCATCATTCCACGACATTTTCAACAAGAAACTCCGCGGGAAATTCAAAAGTGCAATTTAGGCAACTAAATTGGCCGTATTGGCATGTGTTGCAATGTTAATATTTCATCATTGATATATAAACTATCAGACTGCGTGATCGGTAGTAGTGGGTTTCAGTAGGCCTTTAAAGCAGAGCGTCTCAAATATTTTTTGTCGCGGCCATTTTCGGTCACACACCCCTTATTATTGAAAACATGACCGATTGTATAGCCAACTTGGCAAAGCAATTTGAGACTATCACCGCTAGTCTGCATCATACTCAAGCAGAATTAATCTAATGCCAGCCAAAACGGTTAAAAATCATATCTAAACAGCAAACATTTATCCATGAAAATATGGAGAAGCTGCTGATGGTGTGTTTGACAGAAAAGCAGATGGAAGGAGATACCGTAGAAGTCCACTCTCCATAGTAAATGCTGTACATTATTATTACTTCACAAAACCCCTGTAGTTGTTAGTGGTGCATTCTATTGTGTTATTCTTTTACAATATTTATTATCTAAGAGTTTGTTTTTCATGGTAAAATACATATTACATGTTTAAATTGTGCTATTCTGGGGGGCCAAGTCCCAATTTAACTGAATTCAATTAATTTCTTGAGAGATGTTGATTTCAGATATAAGTGTTTTTAGTTAAGAGCTTTGTCACAAGCTCCTAAGGTAATGTACTACTGTGTAAAGTTATGACTGGAAAAAAACAAGATGGGGAATACAGAATAAGGACAGAATACAGAAGTTATTAAGAAACACAGGCAATGGGTTCTTCCACATCAAACTCATAAAACATGCATATAAGAACCTGGTTTTTACATTGAGAACACGAAAAGGGCTTTTATCGAAATGTCCTGATGAAGTGGAAATCTTTATATTCAGAACCTATCGTTAAAGGGGAACTGCACTGTTTTTCTTTTTTTTTGGTTATTGTTCACAATCATTATGAGAGACAAGTGGACAAAACATTAATTTATGTTCTGTAACCTGTATAATAACCAAGCTGTAGCAACATTGTTATTGTAAGAGCGAATTATGAGGAACTTTTTTTTGGTAAGCATGCCATTTACGTCGAAATAACATGGCTCTAACTTCCACATTTACAGCGTCAAAGTCACGCCTACCTCACTCTCTCGGTGTCATGTCTGTTCATGTTTTTGTTTGGCCATGTGCTGTTTGACCTTTGGACTCTTTAAGTTCCTGTTGTTTTTCACTCCCTTGTTTTGTTGCCATGGTTGCAAATTGTGTCCACCTGTCTCTGATTAGTGCTCGCCCGCTCACCTGCTTCCCGAGCACTAATCAGAGGCAGTATTTAAGCTCGTCTTTGCCAGTCAGTCGCCCTGGCGTCATTGTGTTCTTTTCTTGGTCTGTGCTTACTTGTTTCATGCCTTCTTATAGTTTCATGCTTCACGCCATGCCAAGTACGTTTTTGTTTTTTCATGCCATAGGTAGCGATTTTTGTTTCTTGTCCATAGATAGGTCTAAGTTGTTTTTTTGCCTTGTGCGGCTTTTTGTTTGTACCTTTTTTTATTCACCATTAAATCATGTTTTTACCTGAACGCCATATCCCGAGTAGTCCGTCTGCCTTCCTGGGAGAACCACTTCCAAGTGCTTAAAATTAACAAAATACGGTAAATATTGAACATGTTAAATTTTGTTATTAACGTGTCTGTTACTACACAATATATATGTATATACACACTTGCAGCGTGCTGATAAAACTTTGATGGAGGGGTTTGAAAGTATTTTAGAGGGCTTTGATGGCTACAACAGCGAATCCAATTAGCCACATCTTCCACCATCTTTAAAATCCCCCCCCCCCCAAAAAAAAGACTTGTGTTTTGTTTCTCATAAGGATTGTGAATGATAGACAAAATCCCCCAAAAAGTACAGTTCCCCTTTAAGATGAAAAATTACCAGTCAACACCCGATGGGAGAGCCGTGTCCAAAAACGCGTATAACATTCAGTATTGTGTTGACTCTTACTGCCATGAATTCAGCACTGGATCCCACAAACTCCCTGAAACACAGCAGGAAGTTTTCTTCTGTAGGCAGAAGCTGAGCCAACTAAAAAAAAAGAGAAAAATGAGAGCTGAATGGGAAGTCTGATGTTATTCTCTTTATCTCTACTCCAACAGACATCAATTTATACGAGTTTCATGTTTCATCATGGCGTTCACCTCTGCCATCTCAATCCTCCCATCGGAATTCTTGTCGAAACTGGCCATGAACTCCCGCATCTTTTCCTTGAACGCTGCATGTGAGGTATCCTGCAGAAAGCAACATGGACAGTACGATAATGTAGAGCCTGTTTTCAACATAAATAAATAAAACATAAAGACATGTTGGAACAGAATGCTTACAATAGCGTGTTTAACATGATTTTTTTATACATTTTTATTCTATTTGTATGTACTCAAACTGTATTCACATGATTTTAGATTTGATTAGTACATAAATGTATGTGCTGACAAGCCTAGAAAAAAACAAAGATTTTTGGTGACCCTATTTTGGACATTAACATTACGTGTTTATTATTACTATTAGAGTCCTGAGTAGCCCCCACCCCACCTGAAAGCGAACATCATTGGCTCACATACACACTCAGTTAGTTTACATCCACTAATAAACAATTTATTGACTTAACTTAGTTAAATTTAGCTTTTTTAAACACATAAAAAATAAGGTGCTTGCATGCAGCATGCAGCTTGTAATATCTTTTATATGTGTGAGTTTTACTAATCATATAACCTATCATTATACACTTAAATGTGATTGGGGTAGCATGGGTCACAATGGTACAATGCTTGGCCCCCATCCCGATGTTTGTGGGTTTGGTCCTCGGTCACCCTGTGACCATGTCGAAGTATCCTTGAGCTGCTGAATCCACAGTTGCTCCTGTTGCTGCGTCATCAGGAGGTGAACGTGGTAATAGTGTCAAAGCACGTTGACTACCTTGTAGATAGAGTAGCGCTATACAAGCATAAACCATTCATAAACATGCCAAGTATTACTTCATTTGTTTTCTTCGTGCATCTTGCTGTCTGTAAAGTTTTGTGACACCTCTGTTTTGAACTTTAATCAAGGTTGCTTGAACACACCACAATTATGTGCTATGAGATGTAAAAATGAAACTTAAACATAACGTTGTCCGATGCTGCCACAAATACACAAATGTCACATTTTCCTGTCTTCTATCAACTCATCCTGGTTTCTATTTTTGGTCCTATGTATGAATGCATAAATGTGAGCTTTGAAGACGTTGCATGAAGTGTTCAATCCTGGGTTTGAGGCTACCAGAAGGAATGCACCAATTTGCATTTTCTAAGAAAGTGTAAATTGTGTTACACATTCTTAATTGGATTATATATTGGCAATCTTGTTATTGAACTTTGCCAGCAAAATGTATTTGTATCTAAACTTATATGACCTTGTATTTTACAACTGACAGATTTAAATCAGATAAAAAAAATCTTCAAAACTTTTCCAATGCCTACTTGTCCAGAGTTGTGTATAAAGAGAGCATGGCCAACTAAAGAACAGGCGCCATGACTGCTACCAAGGATGTGAGCGGCTGTGCCCTGATGCATGCAATTGCTGTCGTTTTGACGTTAGTTTTTCTGATGAAATAAATCATAATAATACGTATATTTATAGTTCCAAACATGCTCCAACTCATAAACTTACAATAAACCATGCTTTAATTTCATGAAAGTATAATTTTGTGGGCGTATTTGACGCATTCTGCTGCTACATTTCTGCAGTGTTTCACGACATGCAGGCACTCTAACACACACCTGACGGTACAATAAACGTAAAAAAAAATTACACAAAACCATCAAAAAATAACTCACTTTGCCAAACTCTTCATTAGTTTTGGACTATCATTTACAGAGAAATTGTGAGTTTTATATTGTATGTTATATTATTTAGTATGTCATCTGTGGTGGCTGCCTCCAATGTATTTGTAATCACTGTATGTTCACGGTACAAACATACATATACACATACTGTACACATACATTCACTGTAAAAACATACGTATACATATCCTGTACATATACATTCACTCAACAAACATACAAATACACATTCGGTACATATAAAAGTACATATACATACATACACTCATGCACATAATCATGTTTCATCAAACATATATTAACATTGTTGTCCTAGGGGAAACAGGGCAACACATGGCACACTGACAAATCTTAACCTATTGTTACTATAACAATCTACAAGGTTGATTGCAACTTAATGCCAAAAAAACGGAAATGCTGATTATCGGTCCTGCTAGACACCGACCTCTATTTAATAATACAACTTTAACATTTGACAACCAAATAATAAAACAAGGTGACTCTGTAAAAAATCTGGGTATTATCTTCGACCCAACTCTCTCCTTTGAGTCACACATTAAAAGCGTTACTAAAACGGCCTTCTTTCATCTCCGTAATATCGCTAAAATTCGCTCCATTTTGTCCACTAAAGACGCCGAGATCATTATCCATGCGTTTGTTACGTCTCGTCTCGATTACTGTAACGTATTATTTTCGGGTCTCCCAATGTCTAGCATTAAAAGATTACAGTTGGTACAAAATGCGGCTGCTAGACTTTTGACAAGAACAAGAAAGTTTGATCATATTACGCCTGTACTGGCTCACCTGCACTGGCTTCCTGTGCACTTAAGATGTGACTTTAAGGTTTTACTACTTACGTATAAAATACTACACGGTCTAGCTCCAGCCTATCTTGCCGATTGTATTGTACCGTATGTCCCGGCAAGAAATCTGCGTTCAAAAGACTCCGGCTTATTAGTGATTCCTAGAGCTCAAAAAAAGTCTGCGGGCTATAGAGCGTTTTCCGTTCGGGCTCCAGTACTCTGGAATGCCCTCCCGGTAACAGTTCGAGATGCTACCTCAGTAGAAGCATTTAAGTCTCATCTTAAAACTCATCTGTATACTCTAGCCTTTAAATAGACCTCCTTTTTAGACCAGTTGATCTGCCGCTTCTTTTCTTTTCTTTCTCCTATGTCCCCCCCTCCCTTGTGGAGGGGGTCCGGTCCGATGACCATGGATGAAGTACTGACTGTCCAGAGTCGAGACCCAGGATGGACCGCTCGTCGGGACCCAGGATGGACCGCTCGCCTGTATCGGTTGGGGACATCTCTACGCTGCTGATCCGCTTGAGATGGTTTCCTGTGGACGGGACTCTCACTGCTGTCTTGGAGCCACTATGGATTGAACTTTCACAGTATCATGTTAGACCCGCTCGACATCCATTGCTTTCGGTCCCCTAGAGGGGGGGGGTTGCCCACATCTGAGGTCCTCTCCAAGGTTTCTCATAGTCAGCATTGTCGCTGGCGTCCCACTGAATGTGAATTCTCCCTGCCCACTGGGTGTGAGTTTTCCTTGCCCTTTTGTGGGTTCTTCCGAGGATGTTGTAGTCGTAATGATTTGTGCAGTCCTTTGAGACATTTGTGATTTGGGGCTATATAAATAAACATTGATTGATTGATTGAAGGTTAATATAGGTTGCTTCTCTTTCTTCCCCTCCATTTTTCGGTATTCCTTTTTTATCTCTAGTTATCATTACGTATGTGTATTGTTGCATTTTAACAACTGTATTGGTAATAATAGAAGTACATTTTTGGTATTGTTCATAATCAATAGCGCTATCTCTATTGGTATTTGTAATGCTCCATTTGTAGTCTAAATATGCTAATTTTCATTTCTGTATTATTATTTATTTCGCTAACTGCTTCTTTGCTATCACTTTTACCATCATATTTGTACATATCGTATGTGCTGAGGTTGCTCTATTGTTGTTGTGTTTGCTGTTGTTGTAGTCTCTCTGTCTAATCCCCCTTTTGTGCCCACAATTTCCCCCTCTGTCGTCCTATTTTTCTCTTTCTATCCCCTCCTGCTCCGGCCCGGCTGCACCAAATGATAATATAAATACATTCAATAAAGTCAAATACAAATAAGGCAACAAGACAAGTATCCTACACTTCTCTTTTGAAAAGTTAATCTGAACAGCCGATACGGGCATTTACATCAACTATATGATTTGCCTGATAATCTGGACAGGACAAAAAAAGCAATCACTGTATGTATCACTCATTATGTATTATTCTGACTCATCTTTATTTTTTGTAAGATGGTAAGTGAATAAGTATATTTTTGTAGTTTGTGTTGACCATATTTCTGCACAATAATTTAGATATGGTAACACTGGCGAGCAGTAGAGAATATGGAGTGATTTTTGGTCCACAACATGTTTCGCTTTATTCATTATTGACATGTTTCTTGCCACTTTATGTTGTATATATTTGATGAGATTTAATTTCATTTTCCTATCTATTATTACACACAAAATGTGTTTTTTTTGTTTACACTTCCAATGTCCTGTCTATTTTTTGTTTGAATTTCTCTTCTACTATTACTGAATTGCATTATTTTATTTACTGAAATTTTTGTCAAACCATTTCTTTAATTTGTGAATTTATTTTCTTATTGTTTGTATTATTTTCTGTGTGTTCTCTCCTGAACAAAACACAGATAATGTGTCGTGTGTTTACCTCACACAAGACACACTAATTGGTGGCTCTACCGTGTTGTTCACAAACGCAAATCAGGGTTGTGGGAAAAGTGATGTAAAAGGACAACAGGACATACATACATGTCGAAACAATAACAAGCTCCAAGTTAGTAGCAGTCATGGCAACCAACAGTCTCATGAGTGCTTTTTGACAAACCATTGAGGAGATCGGCCATACCCTCCACATATACTCGACTCTGCCTATGCCATGATCATGTGGCAGCTGTAGTGGGTGGCAATCACATAGTGTTGACTTGAAAGTCTCTGTGGCATCAATGCACAAACTCCCCACAATCATCAAATGGTAAACCCAATCTGCAACCCATTTCACAAACGACACTTTTTTAATGTAGTCTAGAACAGGTTTTCAAAGTGTAACTTTTTGTACATAATCCTGCTCCTTTTCGTTGACACTAACCAAAGGTAATAAAAATGGGGAACGAAGCAGGGCACTCTGCAGAATAGCATTTATGAACAGTCTTGTGCTCAAAGTAGCCTGAAGCATTTCTTGATGATGAAAAATGCACCCTAGCAGCAAACACTCACCACGCCTGCTCCTCGTCTGGCAGTCTCCAGCTCTCTGATGAAGTTTTCCAGCTCTTTCCCTTCAATGTATCCATTTCCTGTAACCAACACCAAAGAAAATAATCAAGTGTTATGAAGCGTTTCGATATCTTCGGGCACTTTTTGAGGCATTTAATGAAAGATGGACATGTTTCTACTGTATAGCATCTAAACCTTGCATGCTTGTGCCTCCAATCTGCAGTCATACAAAATGTATGCACAGTATTTTTCGAATCCTGAGAAGGTGTTTATTACAAAAAAATTGGGATTTCCCAATTAACATTTTTGGCGTCAGATCAGATCTAATTTTGAGTCCCGATCCGATACTTTGATAAAAGATCATATAACTGAAAAGATTTTAAAACAAGTAACTAAAACATTTTTTTGTGTTGTTTATATCACAGGTGTTTAACTCAAGGCCCGGGGACCATATCTGGCCCACCACGTCATTTAAATTGGCCCGTGTGGCGGGCACTAGGACCATGCTCACACTCAGCAGAATGGGTGTGGTTTATATGTCTTCTTGGACACACTTTAAAAGTGCATATTGTGTTGCATTGTATAATTTTCATGTTGGTAGTCTTACAATAAAGACCTGAGAGAAACAACGCTGTGTTTCTTGCATTTGCCACACCCGCCACATTATTTGATATGATAGGCTTTAAATACTAAAGCACTTCTGTATAAATGTATTGTTTTCTTTCAATTTTGAAAATATACTGCACACAATTGCATGTGTTCTACACTTTAATATCTGATCATGCAACAAGACGCTATAAGCATTTTTTTTTTGTTATCAAATTTAAAAACTTAAATATCTGCTTGTCACCTTGACTTACAATTTCAGAGTAAGTTATCCATCAATCTGTTGGTAAAAATTATAATACTTCAAATAAGTTGCCTATGCAAATTGTGTAAAATGGGTATTATATGTTTGTATTCATATTTATTGCAAGCAGCACTCTGATGGTAGCAATAATTGCGATGTGGCTCTCAGTAAAAACGAGTTTGACACCCCTGGTTTAAAAACAGATATTAATTGGGATTTTATCAATATCTGGATCGATCACTCCTACTTTAGTTTGAAGCTTTAGCGGCAAGCTTCTTATGTTGTCCTTGGTGTGTGAGTAGTATTTTTAGCTATTCCTTTTCTTACAGTACTTGGAAAAAACGTAGTTTATTTAAAGTTTGTAGTATCTTAGAAGTGGCTTGGGACTGTGGCTAGAGGATGCATTTGTTGCAGCATGCTCTCAAATTTGAGAAGGTTTTCTGACAAGACACACACCCTCCTGGAAATCGAGAAACTCCTACATGTGTGTAACAAGTAATGAAATGTAATTATTTTTCCCTGAGCGTACATCTCTCTTAAAGGAATCTTTCACATGAATACAATCTTTAGCCAGGTAAACACATCACAGATCACGTAAGAAAGGCCATGATCCCATGGTCGGGATCAAGATATCGCTACTGAAAATGCTTGTTGCAAAATGTCAACAGAGAAGAATTTTGTGTTACAACTGTAATGGAGCACTTTTACAATGTATAAGTATGTTGTGTTTTTATGATCAAGATGTAAGCTGTACTCTGATTAAAATTAGGTAATTATCTGAAAATACAGTCAAATGTCTTTGTGGAGAGGCGGAGCCGATGAGCCGACAGCGGGGCAGGGCAGATGGTTGTCCTGACCAAGATGGCGGCCAGGAGGCGGGGCATGCAGCAGAGCATAGAGGCGGGGCACGCCTGGAGCGGCACTGCAGCCATCAGCGTCAGGTGCGTACACCACACACCTGCGCTCAGTCGTTACATCTTCTGCTGCTGAATAAAAAGGGCGAAGGAGGAGCGATCGTGGCAGACGTAGGAGAAGACAACCAGACCGGACAGACGATCAGACGATCAGACGAGCGAGCAGACGAGCGGGAACAACTGAGACCCATGGAGCGACCGAGATGAGTGCAGGAAGACAGCGACTGAAAAAGAGCCAGGCGCGAGCAGGAAAGGAGGAGCTGAAAGAGCGACCAACTGACACTGCGAGCCGCTTTATTGAAAAATAAAGAGTCAAACCTTTGAGAAGCGATGTCGTTACTGTTTGATCCATGCAACCCACACGATGGCGGCAGGGAGCCGTTCAGAGTCTTTTTTTCACTCTAAATCTGGCAATACATGAAGTCTAATTTGGGAAGGGGAAACATGCAACAAATGCTATTTTTCAATGGTTAAGGTTGTTTAAAATGTTTGTTTTTTAATTGTATAATAAAAATGCAATTACATCAATGCGAAGGACACTATGCTTGAGTTAAAAAAATATAATCACAGTTAATAAGGCCAGGTTTTTAATCCGTAACTTTAGTGTAGATGCTGCAGCTTGAGAAACATAAATAGAATTATACTTTTTTAACTTCAGTTACTGTCAAAAAACATTTTTTTTTTAGGCTCCAGCACCCTCTGTGAACCCGAAAGGGACAAACGGTAGAAAATGGTTGGAGTTTATAGAGTAAACAGATTTTGGAGTGAACAGAAAACATGGTCCAAGAAAAAAAAAAAATATATATATATATATAATATATAGGCAGCACAATGGAAGAGGGGTTAGTGCGCCTGCCTCCCAATACGAAGGTCCTGAGTGGTCCTGAGTTCAATCCTGGGCTCGGGATCTTTCTGTGTGGAGTTTGCATGTTCTCTCCGTGACTGTGTGGGTTCTCTCCGGGTACTACGGCTTCCTCCCACCTCCAAAGACATGTGGATGTGAGTGTGAATGTTGTCTGTCTATCTGTGTTGGCCCTGCGATGAGGTGGCGACTTGTCCAGGCTATACCCCGCCTTCCGCCCGTTTGTAGCTGAGATAAGCTCCAGCACCCCCCGCGACCCCGAAGGGAATAAGCGGTAGAGAATGGATGGATGGATGGATGGATATATACATATATTGTGTATATATATATATATATATATATATATATATATATATATATATATATATATATATATATATATTTGTAAACCTGTCTATAAACTAAAGATGTGACAACTGAAAAGCAAAACGACAATAGTCTATAGAGATCATCATGTCTTGACAATATGATGTTGCATGTCAAAGTGGCATTTGCAGCGGCAGGGTTTGCTGTAGCAGAAGAAATGAATCACAGACTTGGGAGCAGTTGGAGTGTGTAATGAGAGTGTTTTCTTGACTAAGAGAGTGAAAGTGGGCAGTCAGATTGATGCTTATTGGGCCATTCTGTCCCTCTTTCTACATAATTACGAGAATGAGTCACATGACCTGTGATCATACATCATTTAGTCTTCTGGGTTGCCCGCAAAAAACAAACAGGACAATGAGCATAATTTGAATAACTATGTATAAAAAATACAGTAAAGTAAAGATTTAGCCACACCCCCCTCTCTCTTTTTTCATGGGATTCTTTTTATTGCTCTTCCTTTGTAATTACTCTCATTTACCTCCACCCTTTCCCTCCCTTCACCACTCTGCCTCATCTGGACACTATACCGTATTCTTTGGTGCCCCATCTGTCCATGTAGACATACACACATTACTGCAAAAAGAAAAACACCCAAATCATGCTTTGATATTGCTGAAATTCATCTGCCATTCAATTTGTCTTGCAATGCATATCCTTGACCTCACATGCCAGTATTATTGCAACTTATTTGAATACTGTATGTTTATTGTGTGCTCGTGGTTTGCAGTGTTGGGAGACTTCACTGCAACATAGCTCAAAGGTGTTTTTAATATTTTGACCCTTCCATGTAAATAACATACATAACATATTGTTAAAACATTCCCTATCTGACAATGTCAATCAATTATCTTTGTAAAGAGAGAATGTGTATTTTCACTTCTACTGTTTTAACGTGTGTTTCATGTGTTAACTGTGTGTAGGACATAGCAGGCTTCTCAGAGACAATAGATAGATGAACGTGGCAGCTGCATTAGGTTTGTATGGGAATTTAACCGTAATCAAAACAATGAAAAAGAAGGGGGAAAAAATTGTACCATGGAAGTTGTTCTTTTATCTCGTGACCCCTCAGGGCCTCATTAGCACACTTTGCAAATGGATCCAGTGAAGTAAGACTTAGGTAGATCAGCTGTGATCAAACATTGTGCCTATATAGCATATAAGAAGTAGGTTAAACTGAAGGACATTGCCTCTTTATACCACTAATAATATTTAAATGAATATTTGTATGAGTTTGAAGAGGCCTTCATCCTTGCCTAGGATTTATCTTGGATTTGGGGACTAATTTTTACACCCATAGTGAATATGAAATATTGTTCAATCTGCTCACTCATGGGGTTTACCACCGTGAGATCTAATATCTGAACG
Organism: Nerophis ophidion; assembly: GCF_033978795.1. Taxonomy (NCBI): domain Eukaryota; kingdom Metazoa; phylum Chordata; class Actinopteri; order Syngnathiformes; family Syngnathidae; genus Nerophis; species Nerophis ophidion. The sequence continues at coordinate 31,524,188 of NC_084612.1, forward strand.
ATAATATAGTATTTAAATTAGAGATGTGACGTTCCCGAACGAGTCGAGTTGTTGGAAAATCTCTTTCTAGAGAACGACGAGAAACAGACTGGCAGTAGCAAGCCATTCGTTAGCAAGATGTTGTCGTAATGCAAATTGCCCACACTGCCTTTCTAATGTGCGCCACCTGACTGGGCTGGAGTCACACCGTCTAAAAGCCCAAAAAATGAGCCAGAGACAAACGAAACAACATCTGGATGCATATTTCTGTTTTGTGAAGTAGCCTCGTATAGGTGTACACACACTAGGTATGGAAGTGCAATTGTACGTTCACTTTATTCAAATATTGTGCACATGTTTTGGTCTTGTAATTCGCGTATTCTTGATTTATTATTTGTTGGCTTTTTTTCCCTGGATTGTTAAAATGTGGACAATTTACCAGTAAAGTTGGTTTGCATGATGGTTATTTGTAGCCTCTGTTGTTTTTATTGTGCCACAAAGATTCTTATAGTCAACAGAAAATTCTAAATAATGATCTTACTGTCAAAGATACTCAGCATCAAGGGTTGGAATTGGGGGTTAAATCACCAAAAATTATCCTGGGCGTGACCACCGCTGCTGCTCCCTGCTCCCTTCACATCTCAGGGGGTGATTAAGGGTGATGGGGCAAATGCAGAGAATAATTTCACCACACATTGTGTGTGTGTGACAATGATTGGTATTCAACTTTAAAGCATGGGGATAATTATGAAATGACTACAATGAAAACAGAATTAATATTTTAGAATATTTCCCACAAATCGAGTGTGAACATTTGAATTATTCAGATGCAAATAATATCTTAAAAATTCTACAAGTGATTATATATAACATAAAAACAATTACCAAAAACAAATACGCTATTTTTCCCCCACATTTTGAATTCTGTGGTTTATAAAACAGTGCGGCTGAATTAAGAATTTTCCTTTGCTCGCAGTCATAATGTTTTGTATTAAACAAGTCTTAGATGACAGAGACACTGAAAAGGTGTGTTATTCTTTGTGCTACTGTGCAATCCTTTGGACGCATGAGCGTCACATCTCTATTAACCATAATAGGTCCTTTTCAGGAACCTCCAGTTCCTGAAATGAAAGGTTCCTTTGGAAGTGTTTTACCGCATTTCACAGTTCTGGGTAGTGTATACAAATCAGGCTGATGATGTATGTAGGAGCAGTTTACTATGTTTCTAACCTGATGTCCATCCATCCATCCATCCATCCATCCATCCATCCATTTTCTACCGCTTATTCCCTTTCGGGGTCCCGGGGGGCGCTGGCGCCTATCTCAGCTACAATCGGGCGGAAGGCGGGGTACACCCTGGACAAGTCGCCACCTCATCGCAGGGCCAACACAGATAGACAGACAACATTCACACTCACATTCACACACTAGGGCCAATTTAGTGTCGCCAATCAACCTATCCCCAGGTGCATGTCTTTGGAAGTGGGAGGAAGCCGGAGTACCCGGAGGGAACCCACGCATTCACGGGGAGAACATGCAAACTCCACACAGAAAGATCCCGAGCCTGGATTTGAACCCAAGACTGCAGGACCTTCGTATTGTGAGGCAGACGCACTAACCCCTCTGCCACCGTGAAGCCCATCCATCCATCCATCCATTTTCTACCGCTTATTCCCTTTCGGGGTGGCGGGGGGCGCTGGCGCCTATCTCAGCTACAATCGGGCGGAAGGCGGGGTACACCCTGGACAAGTCGCCACCTCATCGCAGGGCCAACACAGATAGACAGACAACATTCACACTCACATTCACACACTAGGGCCAATTTAGTGTTGCCAATCAACCTATCCCCAGGTGCATGTCTTTGGAAGTGGGAGGAAGCCGGAGTACCCGGAGGGAACCCACGCATTCACGGGGAGAACATGCAAACTCCACACAGAAAGATCCCGAGCCTGGATTTGAACCCAAGACTGCAGGACCTTCGTATTGTGAGGCAGACGCACTAACCCCTCTGCCACCGTGAAGCCCATCCATCCATCCATTTTCTAATGCTTGTCCCTTTTGGGGGATGTCATCTAAATAAACAGACAATATTAGGTCACAGTTGTTTTACTAGAAAGTAAGTTATTAAAATACAAAGCCATCACATACAAAACGATATGATTTAAAAAATAAAGTGTACCGAAATGTCTATAAAAAGTCAGGCTATTTTCGAGATGTCAATCAGTCTGTAAGTCGTCTTCTATGTAAATGATGAATTCATGAGGGTCAGGAAATTCCTATTGGTCAATTTCAGCTATAAATAACAATATATAAATAATAAATGTAAATATTTACCTCACGCCGACAACACAAACACATCGGCTTTTACGTTAGCTTGTTAACATTAGCATTCTATTTACTCAGGTTGAGTCTAACAGCTACACAAATGGAGTGTCACTGAGTACTTTAACAACATGTAATATAGTAAATAGTAAATATTTGATGTTATTTACTAGGGCTGCGAGGCTTTGGGTGTCCCACGATTCGATTCAATATCGATTTTTGGGGTCGCGATTCGATTATATATCGTTTTTCTCCAAAACAACGCAAATCTCGATTCAAAAACGATATTTTCACGATTCAAAACGATTTTTTAATCATTCAATACATAGAATTTCAGCAGGATCTACCCCAGTCTGCTGACATGCTAGCAGAGTAGTAGATTTTTTTTAAAAGCTTTTATAATTGTAAAGGACAATGTTTTATCAACTGATTGCAATAATTTAAATTTGTTTTAACTATTAAACAAACCAAAAATATGACTTATTTTATTATTGTGAAAACATTGGACACGGTGTGTTGTCAAGCTTATGAGATGCAATGCAAGTGTAAGCCACTGTGACACTATTGTTCTTTTTTTTAATTTTTATAAATGTCTAATGATAATGTCTAATGATAATGTCAATGAGCGATTTTTAATCACTGCTATACTGAAATTATGACCAATATTGATACTGTTGTTGATAATTTTCATTTTTGTTTCACTACTTTTGGTTTGTTCTGTGTCGTGTTTGTGTCTCCTCTCAATTGCTCTGTTTATTGCAGTTCTGAGTGTTGCTGGGTCAGGTTTGGTTTCGGAATTGGATTGCATTGTTATGGTATTGCTGTGTATTAGTTTGTTGAGTTGATTAAAAATAATATATATATATATATATTTTTTTTTAAATCGCTTTTTAAAAAAATGAGAATCGATTCTGAATTGCACAACGTGAGAATCGCGATTCGTATTCGAATCGATTTTTTCCCACACCCCTAATATTTACCTTCATCCCACTTGTGTCCTGCCTCCTTTTTTTCCACAATTATCCAACAAAGTCAGAGTAAGTAGTAAGCAGTTGAGATCTTTGACTGTGGCTTCATACTCCTCTGTAAATACGTTTAAAGCAGTCCGCCCGCTTCTTGAAATGAAGTTTGTAAAAAAAATAACAAACAACAATAAACTGCATATAGTTTAAAGACTACGGCTGAGTAAAAACTCTCCAAAATAGTTCCACTGATTAGCGTTCTTCAGCACAAAAATGCTCCACAAAAGTTCTTGCATTTCGAAAGCTCCTTGTGTTGTTCTTTCTCTCCGTTGTCAAGTTTGTTATGATAGAAATACACAAGAATATGAAATAAACAAGTTGCTGCGTGTATTCCAATGATGGCCGTGTGTTTGAAAGAGAAGTTTTAGGAATGCCCCAGCTGTGTTCAAACAATTAGCATTCGACCGCACATCCCGCCCCCTGAAAAGGTTCCTGGTCGCTTGGAAAAGTCCCAATGAGCTGTGTGGCACTCAGAAAGGTTCCTAAATAACTAAATCTACCTGGGTAGTTTTTGGTGGAAACACAGGGGGAACTTTATTTACCCGTGTTAGTGGGGAAGTTCCTGCGGTGGAAAAGGGCCTAAAAGCTCAACACGTAACAGGGAGGTAAAACACACACATACTGCTACTAGTACTACAACTTTAATACTTCTACTATGGGGAATAATGATGTCAACGGTAAACACGTCATTTTTAGGGGCTTCATTATGATTTATTTTCTAAATAACATGTAATGGTAGTGCTTTGGTACAAATATATATTATGTTTTACAGACCATTTTCAAGCCTCTTCGGAATGTGCCGTTTTGTGGGCAGTCTTACAAAATATTGCCAAAAGTATTTGGCCACCCATCCAAATGAAGAGAATCAGGTGTCCTAATCACCATTACCTCCCTGATTGGCACTCGGCATCAAAGGTTGGAATTGGGGGTTAAATCACCAAAGATGATTCCCGGGTGCGGCCACTGCTGCTGCCCACTGCTCCCCTCACCTCCCAGGGGATGATCAAGGGTGATGGGTCAAATGCAAAGAATAATTTTGCCACACCTAGTGTGTGTGTGATAATCATTTGTACTTTAACTTTAACTTTAACTTGGCCCGGTTTTTAAAATCAAGCACTTAAGCATGGAGACGGTTTCTACAAACATTTGTGAAAGAATGGGCCGCTCTCAGTGATTTCCAGCATGGAACTGTCATAGGATGCTACCTGTGCCACAAATCCAGTTGTGAAGTTTCCTCGCTCCTAAATATTCCAAAGTCAACTTTAATATAGGCTCTGCGATGAGGCAGCGACTTGTCCAGGGTGTACCCCTACTTCCGCCCGAATGCAGCTGAGATAGGCTCCAGCAATCCCCGCAATCCCAAAAGGGACAAGCGGTAGAAAATGGATGGATGGATGGAACTTTAATGTAAGAAAAGTGAAAAGTTTGGGAACAACAGCGAGAAGACGGATTCTAGGGGCCCATGATGGAGGGGGGCCAAGAGAGGCCCCTAATGATGATGAAATTATATGAAATTATGTGTTGGGGGCCCTGTAAAGATTCTTTTCATGGGGCCCCAAATCCCTAGCGGCGCCCCTGGAGATAGCTGACGTAACTAAGGCAAAATACATCACTAAAGTCTCAATTTCCAAACGACTTATATGGAGCAAGTTTTGAAAAAGGCAAGAGTGTTTTATAAAGAGGATTTATGCGTATCTAATAATTCCATCTGTATGGTGAAGAGTATCTCAATTAGTCAATCCTGAAAGAGTACAGTGTTGTCAGTAGACTAAAGGCCTACTGAAACCGACTACTACCCACCACACAGTCTGATAGTTTATATATCAATGATGAAATATTAACATTGCATCACATGCCAATACGGCTTTTTTAGTTTACTAAATTACAATTTTAAATTTCCCTGGAGTTTCGTCTTGGAAACGTTGTGTAATGATGACGGGTACGCAGGACGTCACGCGTTTTTAGGAAGTATGAGCGCTACGCACACACACAGGTAAAAGTCGTCTCCATTAACAGCATAATTACACAGTAATCTTTTGCAATTTGTTCAATTAATATTGGAGAAGTCACAGTAGAAAGATGGAGTTGGGAAGCTTTAGCCTTTAGCCACACAAACACACGGTGATTCCTTGTTTAAAATTCCCGGAGCTGAAACTTTCCTATGAATCAGAGCGCGGTCAAGCAAACATGGATACCGACCACATGTCAACCAGCAGGTTTCGGTGAGAAAATTGAGGTTAAAAAGTCGGCACTTACCGGATATCAGCTGAGCTTGTGTCGGCCATACAGCTGCCGTCGACACCCGTGGACAAACCCCTCCGACTATCAAAACTATTAAACTCACTAAAACACTAGCAACACAATAGAAAGATAAGGGATTTCCCAGAATTATCCTAGTAAATGTGTTTAAAAACAAACGTCGCAATGCTATCGCGTTTTTTTTTTAACTCGTTTTTAATTTTTATTTTTTGTAGTCCGTCGCTATCAATATCCTCAAACACGAGTCTTTCATCCTCGCTCAAATTAATGGGGAAATTGTCGTTTTCTCGGTCCGAATAACTGTTTTTGTTGGAGGCTCCCATTAAAATCAATGTGAATATGTGAGGAGCCCCCACACTTGCGACGTCATCGTCTGCGACTTCCGGTAAAGGCGAGTTTTTTTCAGGAAGTACCAAAAGTGGCGAACTTTATCGTCGATTTTCTCTACTAAATCCTTTCAGCAAAAATATGGCAATATTGCGAAATGATCAAGTATGACACATGGAATGGACCTGCTATTCCCGTTGGATAAGAAAATCTCCTTTCGGTAGGCCTTTAAGGCTCTCTGCAAAGTGACACAAACAGACTTGTGTTAGTGCACACTAGAGAGCAAGTACACATTCCCTCGATTGCATCATGTTATAAAAACACGTCAACTCTTCCTTCTTGTCTCTCACCGGGGATTGTGGATCTGTTAGAAAACTACTTCCAGTGATGAAGTACTCATCAGCGGGCGGGAATAAACCTGACATACTTTTATTGTCGCATTATTACTAAGAACAAAGCAATTCATCCAGCATGCAACTTTACCCTATTTGTCAGAGTTTGTGTAACAGGTCCAGGCAATGTGTCTTAGCTGTGATGACAACATTCCTTAACTGAACTGACACCAGCAAATATTCCCCAGTATGCAAGCTGGACATGAAGTTGATGGGCCCCTCCACTACACACCCCTACCAAAGACACAGCTTTCTCCTGTAATTAACAAGAGAGAGTGTAGCGCATGCTTATTGATTTATAGTGAATTTAGAGTACGTTGATCGTCAGCGTCCAGCACTTTACCAGTCAAAATGTTTGTTGTTTGTGTTGCCATCCAATAAATGAAGATGCTTTTAACAGACCTCATGTCCAGTGATGTAACCACTCAATGGGTCCACATGAGATTCTTTAGCCTTGCTCCAGGACTAAGCTTCTAAATGGCCCGACATGTCCTTGAGTTTAGAATTCAAAATAGAATGTATTACGTACACCTCTGTCGTGTTGAGTTAATGTTATTTGTCTCGCACTTGTCTGTCTTCCTTCCATTTTGTTCTTCAGTTCATTAAAGTTATAGTCGACAGTTACCTTTGTGCTTTTGGCTCCTTAAAACGGGGTAGAAAAGCGCTATACAAGTACAACCCATTTACCATTTACCATTTGGGTCCTCCTGCCTCCATTAAAAACCAACAAAAGAGATGCAATCAACATCAGATGTGTCCCTTGTTAAATGGGCTCATAGTGCCCTATTTCCCCATTTGCGTTTAGGTGATTTTTCACAGGCTTGAAGTTAATCAAGTTTCTCATGTTCGTATTGTCCCATCCAGCCTGTGGAAACGCCCATTAGGCGCAAGTGCCTTACTTTGGAATGAAGGCAGGCTCAATACAAATGAGGCAGACTTTGGCTGTGTGAAAATCATGGAACATGGAGTTGTACTAAGACTTATGAATGTCATTGAAATCCATCAAAAACAACACTTTAAATGTTGTATCCAAGCAATGCTTGTCATGTGTACATGTATCATTATGGTGATGTGTGCACTCGCCACAGCGTATTCACCTGGCTGGATGAAACTACAAGGGTGGAACTTTGTTTTTACTTCTTATAACCACCCTGATGTTATTTGTTATGTTAAAGTCCTGTTTTGTGCAAATGTACATTGTCATGGACATTTGTAAATATTTATCTGAATTGTAATTTATTCCCAGTTAGCTCACACTGTGGTTCAAAGTGAAATGTTTTTTTGATGTTCCTGTTTGTTCAGCACATTTTAAAATATGGGCAATAAAAATAACTTTACCTTTGATGTTGGTGAATCCATGACGTCACAATTGGCTTTGACAGCTATGTGTGTGTGTGTGTTTGCGTGTGTGTGCGTGTGTGTGTGTGTGTGTGTGTGTGTGTGTGTGTGTGTGTGTGTGTGTGTGTGCATGTGCGTGCGTGCGTGTGTGTGCGTGTGTGTTCTTGTATTTCTCCCCTTCTCGAGACATCAAGGAAAAGTATCTTCCATATAAGAACCGACCGATGAGATAGGGCCGAAATCATGGTCCCAATACAGAAAACCATTGCATCTAATAGAGAATGTCTCATTTGCACCCCTGGTGATGAAATCTATCGAAATTAGGGTGGTCCCGAAAAGGAGGAATTTTTTAAATTGACTGTGCGTCGGTTTTAAAAGTGCTCCCCCCCTCTGGTTAACATATCAAATAACAAGTGTGTGTAAAAATTTGAAGTGCTCCCCCTCTGGCCAACATATGTAATAACAAGTGTGTGAAAAATAATTGAAATGCACCCCCTTTGGCCAAAATTTCTCTCTCTCTCTCTCTCTCTATATATATATATATATATATATAAATATATATATATACATATGTATGTATGTATGTATGTATATGTATATATATATATATATATATATATATATGTCACGCGTTCGGCGCACTTGTTGCGCGGAGTTGCCACTTTGTGAATGCACACACGACCAGTCAGCAGGATTGCAGGTAAGAATTGTTTTTAATATAATAAAACAAAAGAACACTGACACCAAATGGAAAAATAAAGTGCGTGCCTACGCACGGGAAGCTAAAGCTAAAACTTAGCAGGAGACAAAAGAACAAACAAAAGATGTGCCGAGCGCACGCGAAGCTAAGGCGGAACTTGGCACAAAGGAATCTCTAAAACATGGGAACTTACGTGACTGTTGCATTTAGCAAACAATGAGCCGAGGACGAACTAAGGAATCAGGTGGGCTTGAATACACAAATAATAATCAGAAACAGGTGTGTGACAGGAGCCCGTGAGGAGGAGCACAATACGTTGCAGTGGTGACTAAAACAAACGAGGAAGTGCTCAAACACAAGGATCGGCAGAGTCCAGAAACAAACATGATGAAAAACATATCAAAAGGCAAAACCATAAACGATCCGAGTCGCGGATCGTGACAATATATATATATATATATATATATATATATATATATATATATATATATATATATATATATATATATATATACTGTTATAACTTGATGTAAATAATGAAGATTAAAAAACAATTACAAACAAAAAATTCCCCCCCAAAAAAGTTGTACTAAAAGCTTACCTTTTTTCTATTAGCATAGTATGTATATAATATTAATGTTGTAAACATTTTTTTTTATATATGTTTAGAAAGGGTGGTCCGAATAAGGTAGGCATTCAAGAAAGTAACAAATACAAGTGTGCGTGTGTGTGCGTGTGTGTGCGTGTGTGTGTGCGTGTGTGTGTACGTGTGTGTGTGCGCGTGCGTGCGTGTGTGCGTGCGCGCGCGCGCGTGTGTGTGTGTGTGTGTGTGTGTGTGTGCTTGCAAGGTGGGGGCGTGGCATCTGACAGTTTGATTATAACTGTGAAAAATCGATCTAATCCATTAATAGACGCTACATTATATAAAAATGGCCCTGCGATGAGGTGGCGACTTGTCCAGGGTGTACCCCGCCTTCCGCCCGATTGTAGCTGAGATAGGCGCCAGCGCCCCCCGTGACCCCGAAAGGGAATAAGCGGTAGAAAATGGATGGGATTATATAAAAATGCTCCAGCATCAACACCCCCACCCTCCCCCCCGACCCCAAGAGGGAAAAGCGGTAGAAAATGGAGGGATGGAGTTAAGGTTTAAAAAACGATAAACGCCATTCTGCCGATTTTGAGCCGTGAGAATTACATTTTATCTTCCATTCATTGATCCATTTTCTACCGTTTATTCCCTTCGGGGTCGTGGGGGGCGCTGGAGCCTAGCTCAGCGACAATCCGGTGGAAGGCGGAGTACACCCTGGACAAGTCATCTTATCTTTCGCATTTCACTGTTATATATTCTGTTTTAATTCAGAAAACCAACAAGTGCCCTGCTCTCTTTGTGGCACAGACAAATCCATCAGGACCAATCAGTGCATTGAAATTTGATTGCGTTATCAAACATTAGCGCCCATGTCTGCTCGCTTTGTGTGTTTTGCCATGATTGTGACTAAATTAAAGCATCTATAATGAGTAACTTTGATCAAATCAGTGTGTGGTGCCCTCGCCAACTGGCCACAAAAAGAGACGCTGTCCTGATAAATCTGAGTGGTCTGTGAGAGCAAGAAAGGTGGACACGGTGCACTCGAAAAAATCCTGTCTATTGGCCTGTGTGCATAATAATTCTCTCCAATGACAAACTGAATTGTGTGTTTACTCTGCTGTTGCTGTCTTGTGATGCAGCTGTCAATGTAATGATGTCATGATTGAGCGATCAATGTAAACCTCTGACTCCCCTGTGCAGGGATCACCCATACCAAGGTGTTTGTTTGGAAAAAATGAATTCATTAAAGTGACGGAATAAGCATTATTCTGAAAAAAATTATCCGCTTTCACTATTTTTTAGGGCCAGGCAGGCATCACATAGGATTAGTCTGTTTTTGCAAAGAATCATTTGGAGTTATTGGTTTTTGCTGCAAAATTTGAAAAAAATATCAAACTAAAATTTTTGTAATGAATGTGAATTTTTCAAATTGAGAGTTTCATTTTGGTTCCAGGAAACAACTTAATTGGATGGTTCATGAAAAGCTCCCCAAAACACTGATTTATTAAGGGGCTGCTGACTATGGGGAGATTTGGTGCAGGTGGTAGATCGGCTGTGCCAGCAACTTGAGGGTTCCAGGTTCAAATCCAGCTTTCACCATCCGAGTCACGGCCGGTACTTGGGCGAGACACTTCACCCACCTTCCTCCTGATGGGTCGTGGTTAGCACTTCCATGGCAGCTTCTGCCATCAGTGTGTGAATGTGTGTGTGTGAATGGGTCACGTATGATGCAAAACGCGTTGGATATCATTCCAGGTATAGTAAAACACAATATAAATACAAACTATTTACCATACTCTAAACAAGGAAAATTTAGATATCTGTTGATCCAGATGAATTCGCATATGCTTTTTCAGCTTGTGAGAATGGGGACATAGAACGAATAATAGGAATTATTTTAAGGGAATGGGAACTGATCCTACAGTGGTTAAACAATGATCAGCTCCGTGAACCACTACTCATACTTGATATTGCTCAATGGATTTTTAATTATGTTGGCCATAACATCGATTGATCTTCTTTCAGGGGTGTCAAATTCATGTTCATCACAGTTACGGCCACTTGTATCTGCAAACTGTATGATCGCCACATAAAAATATTGTACATATGCCCCTATCATTTAATTATTGTCATATGTATGCCAATGAACTAACAGAACATTTGGTCTGCAAACAGAAGTCAGTGAGGAGAATTAATTTTAAAAAGGCTTTCAAAGACAAAAAAAAAGAACATTGAAATAGATTTTTGCATGCAGTACCATTTTCTTCTGTCAAAATTTAAACACATTTAGCAAAAAAGTCAAATGCATTATCGCCACACATTTCCAGGTTTTGCGGGCCACATAAAATGGTGTGGCCCATAGGCCTTGAGATTGACACCTGAGCTTTAAATAGACAATTGCATGGCCATTGGGTCTCGATTCAACGCATTTTTGATATCTAAGGGCCTGTTTTTAGACCAGGGGTGTAAAAATTATGGCCCACGGGTTAATTGGGACCCGTTGGCGTGTTCATTCTGGCACGTGAGACCTCAAAGGATTATTAAGGAATCTAGGACGAGGGTTGCCTCCAATTTAATTTCAAATACAAGAAATTGCTGCAAATTTCTGGACAACAGGAGATATACAGGTTAATGACCAAGAACTGCACAGAACAAAGAACAGCATTATTATATATGACCCAATTCAAACAACCTGTCCCACTCATGGCGCAAATAAACTAACACAACACACATGATCACACATAAGACAACCTGCTCACTGAATTGTGTGGACATTATGAAACATGTCTGAGCACAACACATAATTCAAATATACACCCATTTACATCTACTGCAATGCATGATGGGAAATATAAAAAACTCTCTCCACACTTGACCATATTTGGCGCATTTTAGCTGCTTGATATTTATAATTGATTACAAACCTTTAAGGAGGTCGTCACGGAAGTACACGAGGTAGGAGTCACACTTTCAAAAACTCTTAATATTAAATTATAATAATTATTAATTATATATCCATCGTATCAATATGTGTGTATGTATATATATATATATATATATATATATATATATATATATATATATATATATATATATTTATATATATATATATATGAAACACGGTGTCACAGATGTAATGGCTGGTGCCTCACGATAAGAAGGTCCTACGTTCGATCCCCAGGCTCAGGGTCTTTCTGTGTGGAATTTGCATGTTCTCCCCGTGATTGTGTGGGTTCCCTCGGAATACTCCGGCTTCCTCCCACCTCCAGAGACATGCACCTGGGGCTAGATCAGTTGGCAACACTAAATTGGCCCTAGTGTGTGAATGTGAGTGTGAATGTTGTCTGTCTATCTGTGTTGGCCCTGTGATGAGGTGGCGCCTTCCGCTCGAATGCAACTGAGATAGGCTCCAGCACCATAGCCACCCCGAGAGAGACAAGCGGTAGAAAACAAATGGATGGATATATTGTTACTTTACACGCAGTCCACTTTTGGCCCCTGGCTAAATATTTTAGCCCAATGAGGCCCCCAAGTCAAAAAGTTTGGACATCCCTGTTTTAGACCTTGTTTTGACCAAATATTGCAATGCTAAAGGCTATAGAGCGGGGTGTCAAACTTGTTTTCATTAATTTTAAATAAATAGTGAATATATATTAACATTCAACTATAATTGCCTCATTATATTACCATGCAACTGCCTATGTATGTCATTATTATATGTATTATTAACAAATTGGTGAATAACTTTGAAATCAGAAGTTATGTAGACAGGTAGATTTTTTGATAACAACAAAAGCTTGGCATATTGTTTCGCACTATCAGATAACATTAAAGTTTAGAAGATTTTTTCCTGACGAAACTAACTACATTCAACAAAAAAAGCTGAAGTGACTTAATGATGCATATTATTTTGAGGTTTTTGCAGGCCAAATAAAATGATTGGACGGGGCTGATGTGGCCCCCTGGATTTGAGTTTGACAGCTCTTAGCACTTCTGAGTCCTATCCAAGGTATTGGGAAATACAAAGCATTAAATATCAATATCTAAAAGCAACTCTTAGCTGCTGTGAAGGAAGGCATTGATAGTAGGTGGCTACTTGGGCTCAAGTCCTGAATATACATTATTCTGTGAAAACGGATTCTAATAAATGCAGTACTGTGGCCACGACGGAGAGGCAGCAGCTGATGATGATTCAGGTTTTGTAAATGTTAAATTAGTATCAGTGAAGTTATGATACAAAGAAGGATCATGTTACGTATACTGTACATGTTTAAATTGGAGGGATCCAAACAAGCTTGGATAATAACATTTTTTCTTAATTAAAGCATATTAATTTAAAAGTGTAATGCAGTGTTGATATTTTTTTTTTTGCTTTGAGTGTCGTCAGACTTGATACCAAAACCTTTTTAAAACGCACCATTTTTTTGCACATGCATGCTAAAAAACAATCACAACCTGGATCTTCCTTGATCCTAAATCCGGCGCTATTTTGAGACAAATCTGCATGGATAATAGCAATATTTAATATTACTGTACCTCTGAATAATCAGCAAGATTCTGCTTGGTTTAACAATAGAGGTAAGGGGTTTGTTATTTTTTTTAATCACAAGAGAAGGTAATCCTTCAATTTATTTTGAGACATGATAACCAGAGTGGCTCGCAGCAACACAAAGCAGGACAACAGTTGGCATTGTGACCCATTGACATAGCAGATCCTATACACATCTGACTGGTTTGTTTTAATATATATTTTACAAATATACTTTACCGTAATACTTTAGTTCTTGCACACACGCACGCACACACACACATATATATATATATATATATATATATATATATATATATATATATATATACATACACATATATATAAATATATATATATATTTATATTTATATATATATATATATATATATATATATATATATATATATATATATATATATATAAATATTAGGAGTGTGGGGAAAAATCGATTCGAATACGAATCGAATCGTTTACGTTGTGCAATTCAGACTCCTCGATTCTAATTTTTTTTAAAATTATTTTTATTTTTATTTTTTTATTATTAATTTTTTTAATCAATCCAACAAACCACTACACAGCAATACCATAACAATGCAATCCAATTCCAAAACCAAACCTGACCCAGCAACACTCAGAACTGCAATAAACACAGCAATTGAGAGGAGACAAACACAACACAGAACAAACCAAAAGTAGTGAAACAAAAATGAATAATATCAACAACAGTATCAATATTAGTTATAATTTCAGCTTAGCAGTGATTAAAAATCCCTCACTGACATTATCATTAGACATTTATAAAAATAATAAAAAAGAACAATAGTGTCACAGTGGCTTACTCTTGCATCGCATCTCATAAGCTTGACAATGTGTCCAATGTTTTCACAAAGATAAAATAAGTCATATTCTACTCTGCTAGCATGTCAGCAGACTGGGGTAGATCCTGCCGAAATCCTATGTATTGAATGAATACAGAATCGTTTTGAATCGGAAAAATATTGTTTTTGAATCGAGAATCAAATCGAATCGAAAAAAATCGATATATTATCGAATCGTGACCCCAAGAATCGATATTGAATCGAATCGTGGGACACCCAAAGATTCACAACCCTAATATATATATGTGTATATATATATGTATATATATATATATATATATATATATATATATATATATATATATATATATATATATATATATATATATATACATACTATATATATATATATATATATATATATGTATATATATATATATATATATATATATATACATACTATATATATGTATATATATATATATGTATATATATATATATATATATATATATATATATATATATATATATATATATATATATATATATGTATATATATATCCAACCATCTTTTTCCTACCGCTTATTCCCTTTTGGGGTCGCGGGGGGCTAGGCGCTGGCGCCTATCCCAGCTACAATCGGGCGGAAGGCGGGGTATGTATATATATATATAAATATACATATATACAAACCCTGTTTCCATATGAGTTGGGAAATTGTGTTAGATGTAAATATAAACAGAATACTATGATTTGCAAATCATTTTCAACCATTTTCAATTGAATATGCTACAAAGACAACATATTTGATGTCCAAACTGATAAACATTTTTTTTTTTTTGCAAAAAATCATTAACTTTACAATTTGATGCCATCAACACGTGACAAAGTTGGGAAAGGTGGCAATAAATACTGATAAAGTTGAGAAATGCTCATTAAACACTTATTCGGAACATCACACAGGTGTGCAGGCTAATTGGGAACAGGTGGGTGCCATAATTGGGTATAGAAGCAGTTTCCATGAAATGCTAAGTAATTCACAAACAAGGATGGGGCGAGGGTCACCAATTTGTAAGCAAATTGTCGAACAGTTTTAGAACAACATTTCTCAACGAGCTATTGCAAGGAATATAGGGATTTTACCATCTACGGTCTGTAAAATCATCAAAAGGTTCAGAGAATCTGGAGAAATCACTGAACATAAGCGATGATATTACGGACCTTTGATCCCTCAGGTGGTACTGCATCAAAAACCGACATCAGTGTGTAAAGGATATCAACACACTGTTTCAGGAACACTTCATAAAACCATTGTCAGTAACTACAGTTGGTTGCGACATCTGTAAGTGCAAGTTAAAACTCTGCTATGCAAAGCAAAACCCATTTATCAACAACACCAAGGAACACCGCTGGCTTTGCTGGGCCCGAGCTCATCTAAGATGGACTGATGCAAAGTGGAAAGGTGTTCTGTGGTCTGACGAGTCCACAATTCAAATTATATTTGGAAACTGTGGACGTGATGTCCTCCGGAACAAAGAGGAAAATAACCATCCCGATTGTTATAGGCGCAAAGTTCAAAAGCCAGCATCTGTGATGGTATGGGGGTGTATTAGTGCCCAAGGCATGGGTAACTTACACATCTGTGAAGGCACCATTAATGCTGAATGGTCCATACAGGTTTTGGAGCAACATATGTTGTCATCCAAGCAACGTTATCATGGACGCCCCTGCTTATTTCAGCAAGACAATGCCAAGCCACGTGTTACAAAAGCGTGGTTTCGTAGTAAAAGAGTGTGGGTACTTTCCCGGCCCGCCTGCAGTCCAGACCTGTCTCCCATCGAAAATGTGTGGCGCATTATGAAGCGTAAAATACGACAGCGGAAACCCCAGACTGTTAAACGACTAAAGCTCTACATAAAACAAGAATGAGAAAGAATTCCATTTTCAAAGCTTCAACAATTAGTTTCCTCAGTTCCCAAACGTTTATTGAGTGTTTTTTAAAGAAAAGGTGATGTAACACAGTGGTGAACATGCCCTTTCCCAACTACTTTGGCACATGTTGCAGGCATGAAATTCTAACTTAATTATTATTTTCAAAAAAAATAAAGTTTATGAGTTTGAACATCAAATATCTTGACTTTGTAGTGTGTGAATATATAGTGCTCCAGACTATAATTGATAGCTGTGGTCTCACACAAATAATAAATGAACCCACGCATCGCAACGGTAATACGATAGACCTAGTGCTTGTCAGGGGTATCACCGTTTCCAAAGTTACGATACTCCCGTATACTAAAGTATTGTCCGATCATTACCTTATAAAATTCGAGGTTCAAACGCATGTTCGTCAAACTAATAATAATAATAACTGCTATAGCAGCCGCAACATTAATACGGCCACAACGACAACTCTTGCTGACCTACTGCCCTCGGTAATGGCACCATTCCCAAAGTATGTGGGCTCTATTGATAACCTCACTAACAACTTTAACGACGCCCTGCGCAAAACCATTGATAACATAACACCGCTAAAGTTAAAAAAGGCTCCAAAAAAGCGCACCCCGTGGTTTACAGAAGAAACTAGAGCTCAGAAATTATTATGTGGAAAGCTGGAACGCAAATGGCGCACGACTAAACTTGAGGTGCACCATCAAGCATGGAGTGATGGTTTAATAACTTATAAACGCATGCTTACCTTAGCTAAAGCTAAATATTACTCAACTCTCATCCACCGTAATAAAAACGATCCTAAATTTTTGTTTAGTACGGTAGCATCGCTAACCCAACAAGGGACCCCTTCCAGTAGCTCCACCCACTCAGCTGATGACTTTATGCAATTCTTTAGTAAGAAAAATTGAAGTCATTAGAAAGGAGATTAAAGACAATGCGTCCCAGCTACAACGGGGTTCTATTAACACTGATACGATGGTATATACGGCGGATACTGCAAATATCCAAAATAGTTTCTCTCGTTTTGAGGAAATAACATTAGAGGAATTGTTACAACGTGTAAATGGAATAAAACAAACAACATTTTTACTTGACCCTTTTCCTGGGAAACTGATCAAGGAGCTCTTTGTATTATTAGGTCCATCAGTGCTAAATATTATAAACTTATCACTTTCCTCGGGCACTGTTCCCCTAGCATTCAAAAAAGCGGTTATTCATCCTCTTCTTAAAAGACCTAACCTCGATCCTGACCTCATGGTAAACTACCGACCGGTGTCTCACCTTCCCTTTATTTCAAAAATCCTCGAAAAAATTGTTGCGGAGCAGTTAAATGAACACTTAGCGTCTAACAATCTATGTGAAACCTTTCAATCCGGTTTCAGGGCAAATCACTCCACGGAGACAGCCCTCGCAAAAATGACTAATGATCCATTGCTAACGATGGATTCTGATGCGTCATCTATGTTGCTGCTCCTCGATCTTAGCGCTGCTTTCGATACTGTCGATCATAATATTTTATTAGAACGTATCAAAACACGAATTGGTATGTCGGACTTAGCCCGGTCTTGGTTTAACTCTTATCTTACTGATAGGATGCAGTGCGTCTCCCATAACAATGTGACCTCGGACTACGTTAAGGTAACGTGTGGAGTTCCCCAGGGTTCGGTCCTTGGCCCTGCTCTCTTCAGCATCTACATGCTGCCGCTAGGTGACATCATACGTAAATACGGTGTTAGCTTTCACTTATATGCTGATGACACCCAACTCTACATGCCCCTAAAGCTGACCAACACGCCGGATTGTAGTCAGCTGGAGGCGTGTCTTAATGAAATTAAACAATGGATGTCCGCTAACTTTTTGCAACTCAACGCCAAAAAAACGGAAATGCTGATTATCGGTCCTGCTAGACACCGACCTCTATTTAATAATACAACTCTAACATTTGACAACCAAACAATTAAACAAGGCGACACGGTAAAGAATCTGGGTATTATCTTCGACCCAACTCTCTCCTTTGAGGCACACATTAAAAGCGTGACTAAAACGGCCTTCTTTCATCTCCGTAATATCGCTAAAATTCGCTCCATTCTGTCCACTAAAGACGCTGAGATCATTATCCATGCGTTTGTTACGTCTCGCCTCGACTACTGTAACGTATTATTTTCGGGTCTCTCCATGTCTAGCATTAAAAGATTACAGTTGGTACAAAATGCGGCTGCTAGACTTTTGACAAGAACAAGAAAGTTTGATCACATTACGCCTGTACTGGCTCACCTGCACTGGCTTCCTGTGCACTTAAGATGTGACTTTAAGGTTTTACTACTTACGTATAAAATACTACACGGTCTAGCTCCATCCTATCTTGCCGATTGTATTGTACCATATGTCCCGGCAAGAAATCTGCGTTCAAAGGACTCCGGCTTATTAGTGATTCCCAAAGCCCAAAAGAAGTATGCGGGCTATAGAGCGTTTTCCGTTCGGGCTCCAGTACTCTGGAATGCCCTCCCGGTAACAGTTCGAGATGCCACCTCAGTAGAAGCATTTAAGTCTCACCTTAAAACTAATTTGTATACTCTAGCCTTTAAATAGACTCCCTTTTTAGACCAGTTGATCGGGTCCGGTCCGATCCGGTGGCCATGTACTGCTCGCCTGTGTATCGGCTGGGGACATCTCTGCGCTGCTGATCCGCCTCCGCTTGGGATGGTTTCCTGCTGGCTCCGCTGTGAACGGGACTCTCGCTGCTGTGTTGGATCCGCTTTGGACTGGACTCTCGCGACTGTGTTGGATCCATTATGGATTGAACGTTCACAGTATCATGTTAGACCCGCTCGACATCCATTGCTTTCTTCCTCTCCAAGGTTCTCATAGTCATCATTGTCACCGACGTCCCACTGGGTGTGAGTTTTCCTTGCCCTTATGTGGGCCTACCAAGGATGTCGTAGTGGTTTGTGCAGCCCTTTGAGACACTAGTGATTTAGGGCTATATAAGTAAGCATTGATTGATTGATATATATATATATATATATATATATATATATATATATATATATATATATATATACACACACACATACATATATATATATATATATATACATATATATATATACATATATATATATATATACACACATACATATATATATATATGTATATATATATATATATATATATACACACACACACACACGCACACACATACACACATATATAGTAATACTAAATAAGTGAATAAATTAAATAAATAAATAAAATCGGTTACTTCGAAAGTCAGTTAATAAAAAAAGCTGGTTCTGTACATTTGTATGTATTCACTGTGCATTTATGACTAAGAGTTTCACTGTGAACGATCCGCTCCTCGGTTTCTTTGCATCATTTTCACTGACACCCCCCACCATCTTGTTGAGATAGCCCCCAACAATCTTGCTTTTCAATTAAAGTGGTTAAATCAATTTAACCACTTTAAATCTTACAAGTATTACACATGCAATAATAATCAAATTGTAATATTAAAATACAATCTACGTTGTTTTTTTCCCCTTTGCAAAACACTCAAATATCTTTCAAAACAGATCGTTATGATACATGATTTTCACAAGACCATCATTCATTGGCTTAATATGTACTTACAAGGACATTTCATTCGAAAAGACTAGTTTCATATTTGTATAAAACATGCATTGAACTTGTGAGTCACTGACCGTCAGCATCAAAATGTTTCCAGATGTCGATGAACTGGGCTGCGGTGAGCTCTGCGAGGTGCAAGTGAGGCTGCTCAGTCTGGGCTGCCATCTCTCTCTGAGGCTTCTTCCTTCTTCCTTTCCGTGCACTTCTGCCGTGAAAGAACTTTTTCTCTGCGTAGCTCCTTGATACTCTGCGCCGCTCCTCCTCACGCGCAGCTTTTAAACCCCCCGCGGCGCGCGCACTTCTCCTGCTCGCCACCAGGGAGCGCCTCAGCTGTGATGTCGACAGGGAGACCACTTTAGCAGCGGGAGGGAGGGGTCTCTCCTGGGCATTGCATAGGACTTGCCATGAAATGATGGCCAATATGCTGGTTAGATGATGCATCATGCAACGCTGCTGCTCTTATGAAGTGAAAAGGAGCCATTTAGACATGTTAAGCCCTATTACTCGACATGGGGGGTCCTGCAGGCTTCTTTCTTCCTGATCAAACAGACCACATCAAGGAAGAACGTCTCAAAAGAGTAATGCATTATCATTGACAATATTAAGCAAACAAACCTTCTGGGGTGTCAATGGATTTGTTGTTATTTGTGTTACGTACAGCGGGGGAAGGAGACAACACCACAGCAGGAATCAGTTCAATAGGTTTATTGAACTTAATGAATGTGTGGGATGTGTATGCTACTCTAAGTGAATCATGCAAAACGATGTGGAGAATTAACCATTTAAATGTTACCAGAGTTTGTTGCATGTGCGTGTTGGATGAATCCTTAGTCAGTCCAAAGGGGCAAGGCGAGAAGGCAGTCTGTGAGCAGGCAAGCGGTCGGGGGCTGAAATCAACGGGCTCCCTGTTCTACCCAGTCGAAGTAGTCCTGTAAATTCAAGGATTCAAGGAAGTTTGTCATATCAGCACACATGTGACACATGAGGTGGCAATTGTCCTAAGTGGTTGGTGATGAACCCCAAGATCCAGAGAAGGCAGGCTCGGTGTAGGAAAACATAATTTAATGTCAAAAAATGTAAGGCAAAACACAAACCAGGTACCAGGAAAACAGGAGAAAGGAAACAGGAACAAGAATCAGGAACCAGGGAAGAGCTGACAAGTGACAAGGAACCAGGGAGAACTGGAGAAAGAAAGCAGTCCACGGCATACAGCGACAGGTAGCAATGACATCGACAAGTATTAGCACGACAGGTTTAAATTGCACCTGGCTGATTGACGCCAGGTGTGGCCAAGTGCCAATCAGCCGCACCTGAGGGGAAACAGCCCTCAGGGAGACAAACAGGAAACAACCAAAATAAAAGTGCTGACAGGATATAAAAGACAAACTCAGAGGGAAAACTAAAACATAACCAAACTGTCAGGGAAAAGTCTGACAGCAAGGAATTCAGTACCTATGGTCCCAGATTTATCCCAGTGACAAGAGTGATAGTTTGCCCATAATATGTTGAATATAATAGGATATAAATAGAGTAGGTTATAAATAGCATATGTTCATAGGAATATTTTATAAATAGAATATTATAAAATAGAAAAATAGAATAGCTTGTCTTCAGTAATGCGGACGTTGTATCGATCCGTTGTGGTGAAGAAAGAGCTGAGCCGGAAGACAAAGCTCTCAATTTACCGGTTGATCTACGTTCCCATCCTCACCTATGGTCATGAGCTTTGGGTCATGACCGAAAGGATAAGATCACGGGTACAAGCGGCCGAAATGAGTTTCCTCCGCCGGGTGGCGGGGCTCTCCCTTAGAGATAGGGTGAGAAGCTCTGCCATCCGGGAGGAGCTCAAAGTAAAGCCGCTGCTCCTTCACATCGAGAGGAGCCAGATGAGGTGGTTCGGGCATCTGGTCAGGATGCCACCCGAACGCCTCCCTAGGGAGGTGTTTAGGGCACGTCCAGCTGGTAGGAGGCCACGGGGAAGACCCAGGACACGTTGGGAAGACTATGTCTCCCGGCTGGCCTGGGAACGCCTCGGGATCCCCCGGGAAGAGCTAGACGAAGTGGCTGGAGAGAGGGAAGTCTGGGCTTCCCTGCTTAGGCTGCTACCCCCGCGACCCGACCTCGGATAAGCGGAAGATGATGGATGGATGGATGGAATAGCTTGTGATCCTTTAGTGCAAATAGATTATAATCTCGCGGCTGTGTTGGAGCCACTATGGATTGAACTTTCACAGTATCATGTTAGACCCGCTCGACAGCCATTGCTTTCGGTCCCCTAGAGGGAGGGGGTTGCCTACATCTGACCCTCTCCAAGGTTTCTCCTAGTCAGCATTGTCACTGGCGTCCCACTGGATGTGAATTCTCCCTGCCCACTGGGTGTGAGTTTTCCTTGCCCTTTTGTGGGTTCTTCCGAGGATGTTGTAGTCGTAATGATTTGTGCAGTCCTTTGAGACATTTGTGATTTGGGGCTATATAAATGAACATTGATTGATTGATTGATAATAAAATACAGCAAATCAAACCTACGGATTGTACAGAAGAACACACATGTCCATGAGCATAATGTACAATGCTTATGGAGCGAGTTTGTGACAGCAGTGAAAAGAAATTTGGTGAAGTTGTCAGCGGCAAGAAAATCAGGTGACAATAACTAGAATTAAAGGATGAAGGATACATAGCCTTTACAGTACAAAATGAAGAGTGACTAGTTTGAGCTTTATACCATTCTACTGCACTTTGCTACACTCTCCTAAATTTCTGTGAGGTGTTTGTTTTTGTAGCTGCAATTAAAACTAAATACAGATCTAAATTTGCCCCAAATAAAGTACTTTTTATTCTATTCTATTCTGTTCTATTCTATTCTGTTCTATTCTATCTCTGTAATAATGCAGTAGTAATATCAACTTTGAAGCCCAGATTTAAAAGGATGTGCAGTGCAAAAAAGAGAGGTTATGTGCATCTGGCAAAGTGATGGCAAATTGCGTTGAAATTAAATGTGCTCATATAAAACAAATGAATTAAATGATAAATAGGTTGTACTTGTATAGCGCTTTTCTACCTTCAAGGTACTCAAAGCGCTTTGACACTACTTCCACATTTACCCATTCACACACACATTCACACACTGATGGAGGGAGCTGCCATGCAAGGTGCTAACCAGCACCCATCAGGAGCAAGTGAAGTGTCTTGCTCAGGACACAACGGACGTGACGAGGTTGGTACTAGGTGGGGATTGAACCAGGGACCCTCGGGTTGCACACAGCCACTCTCCCATTGCGCCACACCATCCCTATACAGACTGTGAAATAAGTTAGAAATAATTAGTAAAGGTCAATTGTGTTTCCTCCTCTCTGAGATGCCACCTTATCGTGGTAAAGGAGTTTGCGGGTCCCGATGATCGTAGGAGATATGTTGTCCGGGGGCTTCTATGCCCCCTGGTAGGGTCTCCCAAGACAAACAGGTCCTAGGTGAGGGATCAGACAAAAAGCAGCTCGAAGACCTTTATGAACAAGACAAATCATGGACCCAGATTTCCCTCGCCCGGACGTGGGTCACCGGGGCCCCCCTCTGGAGCCAGGCCCGGAGTTGGAGCCCGATGGCTAGCGCCTGGTGGCCGGGCCTGTCCCCATTGGGCCTGGCTGGGCACAGCCCGAAAAGGCAACGTGGGTCACCCCTCCAATGGGCTCACCACCCATAGCAGGGCCCATAGAGGTCGGGTGCGATGTGAGCTGTGCGGCAGCCGAAGGCAGGGCACTTGGCGGTCCGATCCTTGGCTACAGAAGCCAGCTCTTGGGACGTGGAATGTCACCTCACTGGGTGGGGAAGGAGCCTGAGCTTGTGCGCAAAGTTTAGAAATTCTGGCTGGATATAGTCGGACTCACCTCGACACACAGCAAGGGCTCTGGAACCAGTTCTCTCGAGAGGGGCTGGACTCTCTTCCACTCCGGCGTTGCCGGCAGTGAGAGGCGAAGGGCTGGGGTGGCAATTCATGCTTCCCCACGGCTCAAAGCCTGCAAGTTGGAGTTTAACCCAGTGGACGAGAGAGTAGCCTACCTCCGCCTTCGGGTGCGGGGGAAGGGTCCTGAATGTTGTTTGTGCTAATGCACCAAACAGCAGTTCAGAGTACCCACCCTTTTTGGGTACACTCGAGGGAGTAGTGGAAAGTGCTCCCCCGGGTGATTCCCTTGTCCTAGTGGGGGACTTCAACGCTCATGTTGAAAACGACAGTGAAACCTGGAGAGGCGTGATCGGGAAGAATGGCCGCCCGTATCTGAACCAGAGTGGTGTTTTGTTATTGGACTTTTGTGCTCGTCACTGATTGTCCATGACAAACACCATGTTCAAACATAAGGGTGTCCATATGTGCACTTGGCACCAGGACACCCTAGGCCGCGGTTCCATGATCGACTTTGTAGTTGTGTCATCGGATTTGCGGCCATATGTTTTAGACAGCCCTGCGATGAAGTGGTGACTTGTTCAGGGTGTACACCGCCTTCCGCCCGATTGTAACTGAGATAGGCACCAGTGCTGCCCACGACCCAAAAGGGAATAAGCGGTAGAAAATAGATGGATGTTTTAGACACTCGGGTGAAGAGAGGGGCGGAGCTTTCTACTGATCACCACCTGGTGGTGAGTTGGCTGCGATGGTGGGGGAGGATGCAGGACAGACCTGGCAGGCCCAAACGCATTGTGAAGGTCTGCTGGGAACGTCTGGCACAGTCTCCTGTCAGAGAGAGTTTTAATTCCCACCTCCGGAAGAATTTTGAACATGTCACGAGGGAGGGGCGGGACATTGAGTCCGAGTGGACCATGTTCCGCACCTCTATTGTCAAGGCAGCCTATTGGGAGCTGTGGCCGCAAGGTAGTTGCTGCTTGTCATGGCGATAATTCTCGAACCCGTAGGTGGACACCGGCCGTGAGGGATGCCGTCAAGCTGAAGAAAGAGTCTTATTGGGTTCTTTTGGCTCATAGGACTCCGGAGGCAGCGGACAGGTACCGACAGGCCAAACGGTGTGTGGCTTCAGCGGTTGCGGAGGCAAAAATTCGGACATGGGAGGAGTTCGGGGAACCCATGGAAAACGACTTCCGGACGTCTTCGAAGCGATTCTGTACCACCATCCGCCGCCTCAGGAAGGGGAAGCAGTGCACTGTCAACACCGTGTATGGTGAGGATGGTGTTCTGCTGACTTCGATTGCGGATGTTGTGGATCGGTGAAGGGAATACTTCAAAGACCTCTTCAATCCCACCAACACGTCTTCCTATGAGGAATCGGTGCCTGGGGAATTCTGTGGTGGGCTCTCCGATTTCTGGGGCTGAGGTTGCTGGGGTAGTTAAAAAGCTCCTCGGTGGCAAGGCCCCGGGGGTAGATGAGATCCCCCTGGAGTTCCTTAAGGCTCTGGATGCTGTGGGGCTGTCTTGGTTGACAAGCGGACCGGTGCAATGTCTTCAGTAATGAGGACGCTGTATCGATCTGTTGTGGTGAAGAAGGAGCTGAGCCAGAAGGCAAAGCTCTCAATTTACCGGTCGATCTACGTTCCCATCCTCACCTATGGTCATGAGCTTTGGGTTATGACCGAAAGGACGAGATCACGGGTACAAGCTGCTGAAATGAGTTTCCTCCGCCCATTGGGTTGTTTTTTTCTTGCCCTGATGTGGGGTCTGAGCCAAGAATGTTAATGGGGCTTGTGCAGTCCTTTGAGACACTCGTGATTTAGGGCTATAAATGTAAACTTTGATTGATTAATTTACACTTTTTTCTGTCTATTTAGAATCACACAGAGTCACATTTAGATTCTTATGTAAATGTTACCAATTCACTTAATAATAAGGGTGTAACGATTGATCCACACATCGGTAGATCAATATATATTCCTAAATTTCAAGTATAGTGATTTGTGCTCACCAAATTTGCCTTCGGGAAGAAAAGTATTGATCCAAGATTGTTTTAAGAGGGAATCAATCGATGTTATTGATACTAGAATAATAAAATATTGAATTGAAAGGGGAACATTATCACAAATTCTGAATGGTTAAAACCAATAAAAATCAGTTCCCAGTGGCTTGTTTTATTTTTCAAAGTTTTTCTCAAAAATTTACCCATCACGCAATATCCCGAAAAACGGCTTCAAAGTGCCTGATTTACACCATCGCTATATCCACCCGTCCATTATCCTTTGACATCACTGCGTGAAGCCACTAGAAACAATCATGGTGGATAGTACAGAAAGGTATAGCATACTACCTCGGATTCAGACTCGGATTTCAGCGGCGTAAGCGATTCAACAGATTCTGCATATATTGAAACGGGTGGTTGGGGTGTAGAGGCAGGTACCGAAAACGAAAATAAAGAACAAATCAACGATTGGTATGTGTTTGTTTGGCATTAAATGTGGGTGGAGGGAAAGGCTGGATGCAAATATAGCTACAAATGAGGCATAATGATGCAATATGTACATACAGCTAGCCTAAATAGCATGTTAGCATTGATTAGTTTGCAGTCATGCCGTAACCAAATATGTCTGATTAGCACTCCACATAAGTCAATAACATCAACAAAACTCACCTCTGTGATTTTGTTGACTTAATCGTTGGAAATGCGTCTGCTTTGAGTGTCGCAGGATATCCATACATTCTTGCCATCTCTGTGCCTCTGTCGTAGCATAGCTGTCGTCGGTACAGTGTGCAGAACAAACGAAGGACTTTCGCATCTTTGGCCACTGATGCAACTTGAATCCGTCCCTGATCGTGTTGTTACACCCTCCGACAACACACCGACAAGGCATGATGTCAGGGTACCGGAAAACAGTCGAAAAAACGGAAAATAACAGAGCTGATTTGACTTGGTGTGTGTAATGTGTTTGAAAAAATGGCGGGTCGCTTCACGATGTGACGTCACAGGTGAAAGATCATTGCTCCGACAGGCGAACAATTGAAAAGCATTTAAATCGCCAAATTCACCCTTTTAGAGTTCGGAAATCGGTTAAAAAAACATATGGTCTTTTTTCTGCAATACATCAAGGTATACATTGACGCTTACATAGATCTGGTGAGAATGTTCTCCTTTAGGAATGACAGACTTTATATGAAGTTTAGCACATTAAAAAGAGGATTGTGAGGACTGGTGGGTATGGTAATGCCGGGTTTGTCCCTCCGTGGATGCGTTGACATGAACACAACAAAGGTAAGCTCTTAAAATATTTATTTAACAAAAAGAGAGCTCTGAACAGAAATGCTGGAGCTAATAAAAAGGCAAACCAAAAACGCTAGTATGAAAACTAGGAAATACAAACAGAAAACTAAACTTGGCATGAAAGCACAAACGAGAAAACAAATCATCAGTATGAAAACTGGAATAATCAAGTGATATACCGTGAGAGCTAGCGAGAATAAAAGTAGAAAAAGTAGCAGTCGTCACTTGTTGCATGAGAGCAATTTATGAACCCAGGAAGAAATGAACAAAGAGGCTGTCTTAAATAGGAGGGTGATTAGACAAAACAGCTGTGTGTGGACCGGGATTGGCAGGTGGACTGATGAGTTACCATGGTGACAGGCTAAACAGGAAATAAACAGTCACTTGACGGAGAGTGATACCAGAAAGGAAAAATAACTATGTGTAGATCCGAGCAGCGGATCGCAACAAGGATGTTAAACGTTGAGTCTAATTATCCATATATGACATCATCTAAACAAAAATAGTGGATAGCTACAGTGACTGAGAAAGGTCACAAAAAATGCAAATGACACAAGGCAATATCAGCAACACAAAACTTTCAGCTACAACACGATTGCAAAAGCCACAGCAAATATAAACACAACCCAATATTTTGAAACCACAACTTAATTTAAAGCCACAACTTAACTTTAAGCCACAAAAGACATGACTGGCAAGATGAAGTGACAGTGGAGCATTTTCAAAATGTTAGCCAGTGGTTTTAATAAAGTCTTATTCTATCCTTTCCTTCTGTATGACGCACTGTGTCAACCCACATTAATTACACCAAATTAAACTTCTCTATTTAGTTCGTCAAGGTGGCAAACAAGCAGTTGGTGACTTTGTAGAACAATGTCTCCAGCATGCTTTGGCATTTTGGCAAAATACATAAATTTGGCATTATTAGCACACAGTACATATTTATTAGTGTTAACTAACTATTCGACTCAATTGGTACACACAAGAGTGGAACATGTCAAAACCTTCACGCATCAAGTAGAGCGACAGACAGGTACAAAAAAACAAAAGGTTTAATGGCAAAAAGCACACTTAGAAAGATACAAATACAAAGTACAACATAAATCGGGCAAAGCTACAAAAATAAAGACAAAACCTAAAGAGCGTTGTAGTGTGGAGGAAAACAACAACTACACTGATATTACATATTGAGTGTCCAGAGTATGAGAGATAGCCAAAAGGAACAGAGGAATCACACAATAACAGGGGAGATGTGTAGCATGGCAATCTAATGGCAATGACTGTAGCTGGTGGCAAGGCTTAAGAAAGCCTCATTGCAAAATACCATCGGGTGGGAGAGGTACCTCTCTGGAATGCCAGATAGGTGCTGTAAGAGAAGGAAGGCAGGCGGCAGCAAAGCAGCGGAGACAAACACCACAGTACCCCACCTCATATAAAGCGACACCTGGCGCCTTACCTGGCTTAGACGGAATGGAAGGAGTGGAAGTCGCAGACAAGCGGAGACGTGGAACATTGGATGAAACTAAATGGAAATTGGCAACTCGAGTTTGACGGATGCAGTAATAATGACCTTGTCGATACTGAAGAGTCCGACAAATCTTGGCATCAACTTTCAAGAGACACCAGCCAACGGTATGTCACGGAAGGAAATCAATACCTCTTTTTCTGTCTGATACTCCAATGTCGGGATCCTGTTGCAGTCAGCCAGTATGCGAGGTGGGCCTGTGAAGTGAAGTGTGAAGTGAATTATATTTATATGGCACTTTTCTCTAGTGACTCAAAGCGCTTTACATAGTGAAACCCAATATCTAAGTTACATTTAAACCACTGTGGGTGGCACTGGGAGCAGGTGGGTAAAGTGTCTTGCCCAAGGACACAACGGCAGTGACTAGGATGTCGAAGGTGAAGATGGACTGAAGGCACAGACATGACCGATTCAAAGGAAGGAAACAAAGGAGGATGATAACCATACTCGGACTTGAATGGAGACATACCTGTAGCCGAGCAGATGAGGGAGTTGTGCGCGGAAAGTGGGGGAACCAGGAAGAAGGGTTTTGGGGGCATACACAGTGGAGGTCTGTTTCCAAGTCTTGATTTGCCCGCTCCGTTTAGTCGTTGGTCTGGGGCTAATATCTTGATGAAATAATCCTAGATGCTCCTGTATATACATATTCATGCATTTCCATATGAGTTGGGAAATTGGGTTAAATATAAACGGAATACAATGATTTGCAAATCTTTTTCAACTCATATTCAGTTGAATATGCTACAAAGACAACATATTTGATGTTCAAACTGATAAACATTTTTTTTGTGTGCAAATAATCATTAACTTTAGAATTTGATGCCAGCAACATGTGACAAAGAACTTGATAAAGGTGGCAATAAATACTAATAAAGTTGAGGAATGCTCATCAAACACTTATTTGGAACACCCCACAGTTGTGCAGGCTAATTGGGAACAGGTGGGTGCCATGATTGGGTATAAAAACTGCTTCCCAAAAAATGCTCAGAGTTTCACACAAGAAAGGATGGGGCGAGGTACACCCCTTTGTCCACAACTGCGTGAGCAAATAGTCAAACAGTTTAAGAACAACGTTTCTCAAAGTGCAATTGCAAGAATTTTAGGGATTTCAACATCTACGGTCCATAATATCATCAAAAGGTTCAGAAAATATGGAGAAATCACTCCACGTAAGCGGCAGATGGACTGATGCAAAGTGGAAAAGTGTTCTGTGGTCTGACGAGTGCACATTTCAAATTATTTTTGGAAATACTCAACAACGTGTCATCCGGACCAAAGGGAAAACAAACCATCCAGACTGCTATCGACGCAAAGTTCAAAAGCCAGCATCTGTGATGGTGTGGGGGTGTATTAGTGCCCAAGGCATGGGTAACTTACACATCTATGAAGGCACCATTAATGCTGAAAGGTACATACAGGTTTTGGAACAACAAATGCTGCCATCTAAGCGCTGTCTTTTTCATGGACGCCCCTGCTTATTTCAGCAAGACAAAGCCAAGCCACATTCAGCACGTGTTACAACAGCGTGACTTCGTAAAAAAAGAGTGCGGGTACTTTCCTGGCCCCGCCTGCAGTCCAGACCTGTCTCCCATCGAAATTGTGTGGCGCATTATGAAGCGTAAAATACGACAGCGGAGACCACGGACTGTTGAACGACTAAAGCTCTACATAAAACAAGAATGAGAAAGAATTCCACTTTCAAAGCGTCAACAATTATTTTCCTCAGTTCCCAAACGTTTATTGAGTGTTGTTAAAAGAATAGGTGATGTAACAAAGTGGTGAACATGCCCTTTCCCAACTACTTTGGCACGTGTTGCAGCCATGAAATTCTAAGTTATTTATTATTTGCAAAAAAAAAAATTAAGTTTATGAGTTTGAACATGAAATATGTTGTCTTTGTAGTGCATTCAATTGAATATGGGTTGAAAAGGATTTGCAAATCATTGAATTCTGTTTATATTTACATATAACACAATTTCCCAACTTATATGGAAACGGGGTTTGTACATATACACACATATATATATATATATATATATATATATATATATATATATATATATATATATATATATATATATATATATATATATATATGTATATATCCATCCATCCATTTTCTACCGCTTATTCCCTTTCGGGGTCGCGAGGGGCGCTGGCGCCTATCTCAGCTACAATCGGGCGGAAGGCGGGGTACACCCTGGACAAGTCGCCACCTCATCGCAGGGCCAACACAGATAGACAGACAACACTCACACTCACATTCACACACTAGGGCCAATTTAGTGTTGCCAATCAACCTATCCCCAGGTGCATGTCTTTGGAGGTGGGAGGAAGCCGGAGTACCCGGAGGGAACCCACGCATTCACGGGGAGAACATGCAAACTCCACACAGAAAGATCCCGAGCCTGGATTTGAACCCAGGACTGCAGGACCTTCGTATTATATGTGTATATATATATATATATATATATATATATATATATATATATACACACACACATATATATGTGTATATGAGGACACCCATGGGTTGTCCAAATGACTGAGTTAATTGGTACACTTTCACATATTGTAACACTCAGAGCAGGATGCCATTTTACAGCGTGAGAACACATCTGCATATTAGTCTATTTATTAATCGTAGAAGTGTAGATTGACATCCCCTTTGTTAGAAAATTGTAGCATTCAATCGCCTTAAAACAATACAGCGAAACATCTGAAGAGGGCAACACAGAAGATGCAATTATGTGTTTAATGCATCACCCAGTTTTTGTTTGTGGGAACATTTTCTTACACTCCACTTGTTTCTTCCCTCTGCTGACTTTTGATTTGAACTCTCCTGCAGATGAGACTTACATTCTTCCTCCATACTATTTAATTCTTCCTACCACTTCGTCTCACACTCTTCATCACTATTCCTGGCCTGCAGAGGTCTGAGAGGCTCATTCTCCTTGCTCAATCGAACCCACTCAAAGTATAAATCTAAGCAACGCTCAGAGTTCAGTCATGGTGTAGCTCGTAAATCACTAACATGCCTTTTGTTCTGTTTGCTGCACAACTCCACTATCTTTTTCTAATCTCTTGCTTCTCACACTGTGAAATGGTCCCTGGAAGCATGTGTGAAGGATGGGTGAGGGGAGGGAGAAGATGCCGAAGAAGACGATGAACACAGTTTATCTCCACCCTGCAGGGCTGCGCGCTAATATCAGAGAAAAGGAATAAAACAAAAACAAAGATAATTGGCTCCGGCAGTCTGTGTGTGTATGTACGTACGTGTGCCTGTGCCTGTGCACGTGTGTGTGTGTGTGTGTGTGTGTGTGTGTGTGTGTGTGTGTGTGTGTGTGTGTGTGTATGTGTGTGTGTGTGTGTGTGTGTGCGTGCGTGCGTGTGTGTGTGTGTGTGTGACGGGGACAAAAAGGAGCGATAAAGTGGCACTAGGCTAAATTTATAAGAGCTTGCACCATATGAATAATAATTACCCAATGTTTGCAGAGCCCTGATTGCTCTCATTTTTTAATAACAGCCGCAAAGCGACGGGATCAATCTAGGAACAGTGCGGGATATGAAAAGGACAATGATGGATAAGGGACACAGCTGTTAATGGAGGCCCTGATCATGTGATTATGAACACGCACACGCTCACATTCCCTGAGTAAATGCTGATCAGCGTTATCCACCCATACTATATATATACATACTGCATATATACATACATACATACATACTGTACATACATACATACATTATATATACATATATATACACATACATACACATACATATATATATGTATATATATATATACATATATATGTTTATATATATATATATTATATATATACCTTATATATATATATGTACATACTGTATATACATGTACAAACACAATAAAAGATCAATCAAATGCTTACACACACGTAGACAAGCACACATACAAATACATGTTAATGCACATGCATGAACACATTCTGAATGTTACACAGGCTGAGGTATTAGTATTGCGTGCCAGTCGCAACATACTGTACATGGTGTAGGTCACAGAGAATGGCAAACTGTGCAATCTGCTTTATTATCATTGAAAATTAATTAGCTAATGTGACATAATGTGCATAATTAACGAAGAGATGAATAGAGGAAATGTTGAAGGGTGACCAGGTGTCGTAGAGGCTTTGCTGTGCATGTTAATTTTGCGAAATGCACTCATAATGAAGCTTGTTTGGGATTATGTAGAATTAGGCAGCATCCAATTCTGAAATGTGGATTGAATATACTTTGCATCAACATAGATAATGAGATGCATTGGGATCTATCTGCTTCATGCTCCTCTTACTGAAAGTATCTGCTTGCATTAATCACAATCAGAGTTCACTACTTTTACATTTATTCATAATACATAAACAAGTCTTTTGTGGCAGCTATGTTTTAATAATTCATTAAATGCTTGTGGTTTTATTGCCTCTCAAAATAACACTATGTTGTCTTGTAACACAGCCTCCGAGGATGAGCCTCATTTATTTTCTTACAGACGCTGACATTTAATCAAAAGGAAGCAACTTTTTGAAAGAGTCTACACTGATTTTAAAAGTGAAAGTGAAGAAAGTGTCGCCAGCGGCTGTCTTCTGGTGTACTTCCTTTTTTGTCTGGGATGCTGTTTGATGTTTACATGGCAGAGCTCCTTTTTGTGTTTGAAACAAAGGCTTTAACGCATAATGTTAAAATGAATGTCTTCTAAATAATGTCCCAAAACATCTCTTACTTATTTCACATTATCATTATGAGCAGGAAAGTTAAGATGCAACGGAAAACAAAAAGTCTTGGGATTTACACAAATCATAGTTTATTATTATCATTAAACAATTCAGACATCCTACATGGTATATTTAAACTAAAATACTGTAGTTGTAGCAATGCTAGATTTAATTTGTGTAATATGTGGGAAAGAACGTACAAAAAAAAAACTACAGTCAAATTCTTTACAATTAATACACACTCCTTAATTAGATTAGATCAGATTAGATAGTACTTTATTTGTTCCGTCAGGAGAGTTCCTTCAGGAAAATTACAATTTTCAGCACAATCCCATTCAAGATCAGACAAACATTACAGGGAGACAGAACAGGATCGCTGACGGGTAATGAACTGGTTGTTAATTCTATCCATCCATTTTCTACTGCTTGTCCTTGTCGGGGTCGCAGGGGTGCTGGAGCCTATCCCAGCTGTACTCGGGCAAAAGGCGGGGTACACCCTGGACAAGTCTCCACCTCATCACAAATAGACAGACATCATTCACACTCACATTCACACACTAGGGCCAATTTCATGTTGACAATCCAATTTCTTATCATTTTATGTTTTTAGCTTGAAAAGTAACCATCCATTTACTTTTACATTTTAAACATGAATAGTTTGCACTGGGGATGGGCAACGCGGCCTAAAATCTATATCGCAATACTTTATATATTGCAGCCTCCTGCAATAACACTATCACAATATATTATTTGATATGTAAATACAATAGAACTTCAATCAATCAATTAATGTTTATTTATATAGCCCTAAATCATAAGTGTCTCAAAGGGCTGCACAAGCCACAACGACATTTGTGGTACAGACCCCACATAAACGCAAGGAAAAACTCACCCCAGTGGGACGTCAGCGACAATGACTATGAGAAACTTTGAAGAGGACCGCATATGTGGGCAACCTTATTCAAAACAGGTTAAGAATTTAGGAATTTGGCTGCTGATTTGCTGTTACACATTGTGTCATTTCTGGTTATATTATATCTCTCAAAACTATAATTAATCTACTTAATAGTTGGTTACTTTCTGTTGCAACACGGTTCTTTCTTCAGTTCTGCTAAAATAAGTACTTTTTTTTTCTGTTGTTTGGCAACTTCCTATTAGTTCAGATTCTGGGTGATACTACTCATTTGAGTATTGATCCAATTCCAAGTACTGTACTTGCATGGACAGTATTGGTCA
Source organism: Nerophis ophidion (assembly GCF_033978795.1). NCBI lineage: Eukaryota > Metazoa > Chordata > Actinopteri > Syngnathiformes > Syngnathidae > Nerophis > Nerophis ophidion. The sequence goes on from NC_084612.1 coordinate 31,558,743, forward strand.
CACCAATGCTGATACTGATACTTCAAATTTTCAAGATCATTGAATGATTACATTTTTATTCACAATTGTAATCAGACAAAAAACACAGGATGGCGGTGTCACAATATCAATTAAATATTTAAATTATTTCTTATTGACTCTCATTTAGACATACTCTAGACTTAGACTTCTTTTTATAGTCGTTCAAATTTGAACTTTACAGAACAGATAAAAACCCATTGCTGTTGCATTAGCTCATGGTAGGATAAAAGAGCAATAAGATGAATAGATAGAAAACTGTACAGATAAACATATTGCACTTTTGCATTTGCATCTCCGATTATGGATATATTTTGTATTGTCTTTATATTCCAGCCAGTGAATCAATTTTCGGGGGTAATTGAGGGGATTATTTGAATGTGTTCAAGAGTATTACAGCACTGTAGTTACATGGGCAGTATTGGTCATGCCAATGCTGATACTGAGACTTCAAAGTTTCAAGATCCTTGAATGATTACATTTCCCATCACAAAATCTTTGGTTTTTGCCCTTAAAGGACACATTTCCTGATTTTATGAAATAATAACAAAAACGACAAAAGATTTTGGATAAAATAAACTATCAATCTAACCCCTGTTGTATCACTAACATTGTGACACTGTGCCTGGTATTGTTCCTGTTGATATTTGTATCGCTCTACCCGCCTTTGTTTACATTCAAGAGATCGAGCTTGCAGTTGGCAGTTAACATATCCTCCAGTGATAAATAATACTTATAAGAAACATATATATATACTAGTGGTATGAGAGCTCCATCTATTGGCACGCCAAAGAATCACTTGATTAAAGTACAGCGTTTTATTTTCTTATTTCCTACATGGACATACTTGCCACCCCTCCCGGATATTCCGGGAGACTCCCGAAATTCAGCGCCTGTCCTGACAACCTCCCTGGACAAATTTTCTCCCAAAACTCTCCTGAAATTCAGGCGGAACTCGAGGCCACGCCCCCTCCAGCTCTATGCGGACCTGAGTGAGGACAGCCTGTTTTCATGTCCGCTTTCCCACAATATAAACAGCGTGCCTGCAAAATGACGTTATAACTGTAGAAATATCGAGGGCGAGTTTTTGTTTTTTTATGTGGGTTTATTATTAGGCAGTTTCATTAACGTCCTACAAGCGCGGTAACATCACACAACAACAGCAGTCACGTTTTCGTCTACCGTAAAGCAGTTTGTCCGCAGTAAACAGCAATGTTGTGACACTCTTAAACAGGACAATACTGCCATCTACTGTACACGCATATGTGACAGTAACATATATGGCTTTTAGAGAGTGCAGTGCACAACTGTGCACACAACAAGGAGACGAAGCAGAAGAACGAGAAAGATACAGCCATGGCGACGCCGACGATGAGTAAGATGAAGAAATACGCTTGTAAGCTCCAAGCCGTAACTGTGATTGGACCTGGACAGCCTCCGGGAAGAAGTAGTGGACTACTAAGTGCTTGGCAGTGAAGATCTTCCTCAAGAAGCAAAGATTGACCGGTTTTGGGCCATGTAGGGAGAGATGGAAGATTCCAGACTCAAGAGCATTTGATGAAAGCACTTTTGTGCATGCCACGCAGCAATGCATCATCAGAGAGGGTATTCAGCATTGTTAGAAAAATAGTGACAGAGAATAGAAAGAGGATGGACAATTCAACCCTTAACTCAACAATGAGAAGATGAGTGTTATGTGTGTGTATATGTGTAAATAAATGAACCCTGAAATTCAGGTATTTCTCTTATATATATGTATATATATATATATATATATATATATATATATATATATATATATATATATATATGTATATATATATATATATATATATATATATATATACCGTCTTTCCTTGAATTGCCACCGGGGCGCTAATTAATTTAAAACCTCTTCTCACTCCTGCGCTTACCAAAGGCATGCGGTAAAGGTAAGCATGCGCTAATTATTTTAAAACCTCTTCTCACTCCAGCACTTACCAAAGGCATGCAGTAAAAACTAGAGTGTGATGTAAGGATACCATCATGAAAAACACATTTAATAAAAAGAAACGTTATTATGGTCTTACCTTTACTTATAAATGAAGTCCATGCCAGCTCCTTTTGATCAAAAGCATCGATAAGTTGTTTATAGAAGTCTTCCTTATCTTTCTTCAGTTTTAAAAGTCTCCCAGTCTCGATGGAGATATTCCTTTATTACCTCCTGCTTTGATTGAAAGTCCAGTTTAGAAAACTGCTATCAGACCGCTGCTATCAGTTAGCTCGGCTCCCCAAGAGCGGGCGACGACAGAATTATCCTCGGGGAACTTCCCCTCCCGTTCTGCTCCGTGGATGATCTCTTTTTCCCACCGCTGCCACCATGAAGTGTTATTGTATAAATAATACACTGGGTATTTAGGACTGGAACATGCTTTATTTCAGCTCGGTTGTTTACATAGCCAGCATAGGAGTGTTACATCCTAAAAGGTCCGTCGTGCACCACCTGCGTCATATCCGTCCCAGCACATATCACTTCTTCTGCAGCCCAGTAGTCGCAAAAAGGATCACAAGTGCCCTCTACTACCAGGAAGCGGGAGTCATTTAATGACTCATATTTAACACACGCAGCTACGGTTTATTAATAAAACATAGCTGTTTACTGTTCTTTTTAGCATACCGGTATTCAATAGCTTGGACCTTAAATCCTACTGAATAGCTCTTAATCTTCTTCCCTTTATGCGATTTCAAATTACCGGTATTGAAATCAGCCTCTTCCATTTTGAAAATGATGACAGCGGAAGTTTAACTCGTGACGTCACGAGTTTGACCTCGCGGTAATACTAAGCCTGCGCTAATTATTTTGCGAAGCGAGTTCGACCCGGCAGTAATTCAAGGCAGGCGCATACTATAAGCCCGGCGGCAATTCAAGGAAATACGGTATGTATACAGTATATATATAATAATATATATATATATATATTTTTTTTTTATTATATATTTATATATATATATATATATATATATATATATATATATATATATATACATAGCTAGAATTCACTGAAAGTCAAGTATTTCTTATATATATATATATATATATATATATATGAAATACTTGACTTGGTGAATTCTAGCTGTAAATATACTCCTCCCCTCTTAACCACGCCTCCACCCCAACCACCACCCCACCTTCCGAAATAGGAGGGCTCAAGGTTGGCAAGTATGTACATGGAGAGCCAAGTATTCTCTGAGGTACTTGGTAAAACATTTTGGAGAACAACTGACTTATATCATATACTGTTTCCATCACGCAACGCTCGTATGTTCCAACAGTACATTTTCTGGACTCCTTATATCTTTAACACTTTAACATCTTGCACCGACCTGCCCCACCCCGATTGTCCATTTGTCCATTGGACTGGCAAAGTTTAAACATGATTTGTATCTTCGGGTTTTTACCAAAGGTCAAATGCAGCACATCCAACCAAGCAATTGAATCACATGGACACACACATCTGCTGAAGCACATCTGATCGTCTGCAAATTAGGTCAGCAGCAGAGAACAAACTATAGTTTATTTCACAAGTTTTAGAAGGAGACCTTGTGGTTTATTTCATATTTTCATATCCTAGAGTTCCCTTTAACACCAGCCCTCGCTACCTCTAAACTACACCTGACTAAGTCGTAATCTTCTTCTCTCAACATGTGAAGTACAACGTTATTTGTCTCTTCTGGTTGTCTGGTTGTGTGCTGTTGGTTGAGCAGATATTAAAGGGCAACGCTGAGTCTTGGCCACCGGGTGGGAGATATTCACTGCACGCAAAAATCAGCAGCAAGCTCATCAGGCAGCAACTGACCTGTACTCTGACAAGAAACAAACTGAATTGCACCACAAAATGAAACTCTTAGGCCTGCACCGGTTTGGGAGATCAAAAAGGACTGCAAAAAGGTACTGTATCTGTGTGTAAGGTAAATTCCTGCTTTGAAATTTACCATCTCCATGTTGTTCGGAACTGGTTTCACATCTTTCACAACATTCACATATACAATATAATACACAATATTTATGAGATCTTATTTAGCTGCACTGAAACATCACTCTGTATTATACAGGGCAGTTGTTTAACACAACAAACTACACTGTACAGTCTTTCCTTGCTTATCGCAGTTAGTTGTTATCGTACATGACCGTGAAAATGAATTTCTGCAAAGCAGGATTATTATTAATAAAATAAATATTTACATATAGCATAAAAAACTTCTTAATGATTTTTTAAACACAAATAGAGCCCTTTAAAAATAAAATAACACCCTTAGTGTCACCTTTACCCCAAAGCTGCCACAAATAATTCTAGGACGCGGGCAGCACTTTCGGCACTCAGACTTTTGATTTTGGACTGAATCACCAACTGGACAACATCTCAGAGATGCTGTCTGCTCTGCGTTGCAAAGTATGATGAAATAAACAATTAGAGTGAAAAGTTTTCATTTGTTTTTGTCTCGCTCAAACAAAAACATTCTAATCTGGATTGTTTTCCCTGGCTGTAAGTGACCTGGCAAGGTTGTTACTTTGAGTTTCCCTGAGAGAACAGTGCAGCAAACATGGAAAAAACGCCTTCCCTGTCTCTCATGGATACACACATGTTGTTTCTTGACTTTTGTTGGACTGACTGGCGGTCTTATCACATTTGCGGAAGCACCAAGGTTGCGGAACAGAGCCACTGTGCAGGTTTACACACATACATACGCATTGGCGGAAAATACAAGCCACATAGACGTAACTAACCCCACATCCCACGCTTTCGACGCTTCACCTCACGGGGTTGGACAGTAAATGGAGCAGCGCCCTGGTGGCTGGCGGCTACCCCCTCCATCCTCATTGCAAGTCTCGAGTTGTATGTTGTAATATGCTTATATGTATTTTGCTTCAGCTTTTTTTTTTTTTTTTTACTGGTCTCTACTAATCCCCTTCCCCTATCGAGGAGTTTAGTTTGTGACTTGCTTTTTTTCTCCCCATTTTCCCCAAGTGTTTACCATTTTCACTACCGTTTTTACCCGATCAGTATTCCTGTTCTGTCCACCCTGTAACTGTATGTCTGTTGTTAAAGGGGAACATAATCACAATTTCAAAATGGTTAAAAACAATAAAAATCAGTTCCCAGTGGCTTGTTGTATTTTTTGAAGTTTTTTTCAAAATTTTACCGGTCCCGGAATATCCCTAAATAAAGCTTTAAAGTGCCTTATTTTCGCTATCTTCGAAACCACTAGCCATTTTCCTGTGATGTCATACAGTGCTGCCAATGTAAACAAACAATGGGAATACCACAGCAAGATATAGCGACATTAGCTCGGATTCAGACTCGGATTTCAGCGGCTTAAGCGATTCAACACATTACGCATGTATTGAAACTGATGGTTGGAGTATGAAAGTATTGAATAAGAAACTGAAGCTATTGAGCGAATAGCTATTGACGCTATTCATAGCCATAGCATGGCCGAATAGCTGCGTTAGCATCGCCGGTAAAATGTGGGCACCAAACGATCAGGACTTTCGCATTTTGTGATAATGGAGCAACTTAAATCCGTCGATTGGTAAGTGTTTTTTTCGCATTAAATCTGGGTGGGAGGAAACGTAATATAGTTGCAAATGCATCTGAAGGTTATCCACACATCTCTGTGCCATGTCTGCTTTAGCACCGCCGGTAAATAGCATGTTAGCATCGATTAGCTGGCAGTCACGCCGCGACCAAATATGTCTGATTAGCACAACAAGTCAACATCAACAAAACTCACCTTTGTAATTTCATTGACTTTATCATTGCAAATGCATCTGCAGGTTATCCATACATCTTTGTGCCATATCTGTCATCGCCGGTAAATAGCATGTTAGCATCGATGAGCGTAGCATGTTAGCATCAATTAGCGTAGCATGTTATCATCGATTAGCATAGCATGTTAGCACCGATTAGCTGGCAGTCACGCCGCAAACAAATATGTCTGATTAGCACATAAGTCGACAACAAAACTCACCTTTGTGATTTCGTATCGTTGCAAAAGCATCTGCAGGTTATCCATACATCTCTGTGCCATGTCTGTCATCGCCGGTAAATAGCATGTTAGCATCGATGAGCGTAGCATGGTAGCATCGATTAGCGTATCATGTTAGCATCGATTAGCTGGCAGTCACGCCGCAACCAAATATGTCTGATTAGCACATAAGTCAACAAAAAAACTCACCTTTGTGATTTCGTATCGTTGCAAATTCATCTGTAGGTTATCCATACATCTCTGTGTCATGTCTGTCATCGCCGGTCAAATGTGAAGACACTACAGTACATTCAATGGGGGCCTGGCGGCAGATACTTTCACATCTTCGGTGCAACTTGAATCCCTCCCTGTTAGTGTTGTTACACCCTCCGACAACAAACCGACGAGGCATGATGTCTCCAAGGTTAAAAAAAATAGTCGAAAAAACGGAAAATAACAGAGCTGAGACCCGTGTGTGTAATGTGTAGAAAATGAAAATGGCGGCTGTATTACCTCGGTGACGTCACGTTCTGACGTCATCGCCACCAGAGCAATAAACAGAAAGCCGTTTAATTCGCCAAAATACACCCATTTAGAGTTCGGAAATCGGTTAAAAAAATATATGGTCTTTTTTCTGCAACATCAAGGTATATATTGACGCTTACATAGGTCTGGTGATAATGTTCCCCTTTAAAGCGGTTTGAGCACCACATGTAATTTCATTGCACATCCTGGGTAAGTCAGAACTGGACTTCCATGCACTGTCTCGCACAAACTCCATCAACAGTCACAGCTAGGATCATCAGCTTTGTTGCTACCAGTTAGAATTCTGTCTTTTAGCAACGCGTGTCCTGTCTTTTCATTCCACATAGCCTGTGTCAAAGCTGTTTTACTGAGAAAGTGTATAAAGAGTCAATCCCAGTTAGGCTGAAGTGCCGCACCGAATGTCGGACGCTATGTTCTCCTGTCGTCTTTTGATAGGATAAAGTCTTTAACTCCTGAGGCAGGAGTGAAAGATGTTTAAAGATGTTCTGCTAAAAGTTTTCAACTTGAGTTTGACACAGTTAAGATAACAAAGATAAACCAGGTGGGGTTGTGAGTATTGGCCCAAAAACGGAAGTCCCGCTTGGTGAATATCTTTATCGATTGCTATAACATGATAATGAAGAATAAAACAAAAACCGCGCTATAGTGCATATTTTACATAAAAACACCAAATCTAACACTTAATTTAGAAAACAAAAATGTAAAATATGTCCAATTATTTAATTATTTATATTTTATTTTTAATTTGCAATGTAAATTTGTAATGCAATATTTGCATGATTCAGCGAGGAACCTGTACGTTGGGCTTTGGAAGCCACACTTTTTGTAGGATTTGGTTTTCCCTGAAAATTTTAGATTGATTGAAACTTTTATTAGTAGATTGCACAGTTCAGTACATATTCCGTACAATCAACCACTAAATGGTAACACCCGAATAAGTTTTTCAACTTGTTTAAGTCAGGGTCCACCTTAATCAATTCATGGTACAAATACAGTATATACTATCAGCATAATACACAAGTTCCTAAAAATAGAACCAAGGGGGAGAAGGTAAAGCGCAAATAAGATTGGGGCAAGGATTGAGCCCTGGGGGACTCCGTGTGGTAGAGGAGCTGTGGAAGACATACAACTGTCTGTTTTTACACAAAAACTCCTGTCGGCTACGTACGACCGGAACCAATATGTGTACCCACACAGTTCTCAAGACGAGTGATTAAGGTGGCATGGTCGACGGTGTCGAACGCAGCAGACAGATCTAAAAGCACCAGGACGACATATTTGCCAGAATCAGTTGACAGGAGGATATAGTTAAAAACTTTTAGAAGCGCTGACTCTGTGCTGTGGAGGGCTTTAAAACCGGACTGGAACAGCTCAGTGATACCATTATCCTCTAAGAAGGGCAACAACTGACTGTAGACAACCTTCTCTAATATTTTGGAAATGTATGGAAGATTAGAGATAGGTCTAAGGTTAGAAAGGAGAGAGGGGTCGAGGCTTAGTTTTTTAAGTAGAGGTCGTACCACTGCATGTTTAAACTCTACTGGAACTATTCCAGAAGAGAGGCTACTATTGATAATGTTAATGACAGTTGATCCAATAAGAAAAACCCTGTGTGTTTATTGCCTTTTTCATTTTGATTTTAATCTTATAAATAAAATGTATTATTATTATACTATATATATATATATATATATATATATATATACATATATATATATATATATACTAGCAATATGTCATCTTTTTCTCATTACATTATATGTTTGTGCTGTATTTCTTACATTTTTACTCCGACAATATGTTGCAGGCTAACGAAACATGAGCTGCTGTCCGCAAATGGCCTTGGCTTGGACACACTTTGGACATCCCTGAAACAACTAATACACTTTGTCAGCGGTAACACAAAACTGACAATAGATTTTGTCTTTAAATTAGTGCTGTCAAAGTATTACTTTTTAAAATCAGATTATTCACACTTAAATTTGGATGAAAGTAAATTAATTTAAATTGACCTAAAAAAAACAAACAACCCCCATATTTTGACAGAAATGCACATTCATCATCAGAATGCCATACAGAGACAGTTTTTTAAAATGTTTTACTTGAATGTACTGTCCATAATTAAGTTGTGTCTGGGTTTATTTTGAAGTGAAATATTGTATGCGATTGCATGGACCTGATTATGACCACAACCCACACCGCCTTTCGGATAACCAACTGCAGTTACTGATTAATTGATTTAAAAAATGTTTTTAAAAAAAAACGTAATAAATTGCGTGATTAATCAGCAACTAGACATGATTAATGCGAAACATTTTTGTGATTTATCACAAGTAAACTCATTATTTTTAACAGCTATACATTAAATATGCGTAATCAGGGCACATCTATTATAGGTCTGCTTTCAGCACGATTAATTTTTTTACTAAATAAAAATATTGAAATGGCCCATGCATACTTAGACTTTTTGTTATGCGGTCCTTTGTGGAAAAAGTTTGGACCCCTGCAATATAAACTCATCATCTAATCAGGAAGATCAGCTGAGCCTCTGTCTAATAACAAATCACACAGCACGGTCCTACTTTCTGGTGCACACCCTTTAAAACTGCATAATTACATGCTCAGACGGGCAATAAATACCCCAGCGTGCACATTGTTGGTAAGAATGAAAATCCCAGAGTGCTCTTATTTGTGTGGAAGTGTGCAAGCAGATCAAATTAGACCTTGTGGCTTTGACTGCCAGCAACATTTGCTCCGGCGTTAATGCGCTGGAGCAGCAATCAGAGTGGGAGTGTATGATTTGTGTAAATTAGAGTGACAGATTTCTTCATTGCAGTAATCAGCCATTTCATCAGCGACACAATGCAGACTGATAACAAGTAGTTTGACTCTCCAAAAGGCAAGAGAAACTGCTGTAAACAGATAAAGCACAATCCAATTGTCAATGCATTCCCGAATTTTATTGTGTTTATTTTGCCACAACACCTAACAATGATAGCATCTAATTAATAAAATCTCAGGCCATTCAATCGATCGCAACTGGACTGTTTGGTTAGTCTAAGAAGATGTTTCGCCTCTCATCCGAGTAGGCGTTATCAGTTCATGCTCATAGACTTAGTATGGGCAGATCTAGTCTTAGACTTAAAAGCCTACTGAAATTAGATTTTATTATTTAAACGGGGATAGCAGGTCCATTCTATGTGTCATACCTGATCATTTCTGGATATTGCCATAATTTTGCTGAAAGGATTTAGTAGAGAACATCTACGATAAAGTTCGCAACATTCGGTGCTAAGAGAAAAGCCCTGCCTCTACCGGAAGTCGCAGACGATGACGTCACATGTTTGATGGCTTCTCACATATTCACATTGTTTTTAATGGGAGCCTCCAACAAAAAGTGCTATTCAGACCGAGAAAATGACAATTTCCCCATTAATTGGAGCGAGGATGAAAGATTCGTGTTTGAGGATATTGATAGCGACGGACTAGAAAAACAAAACAAAAAAAAACGCGATTGCATTGGGACGGATTCCGATATTTTTGGACACATTTACTACGTTAATTCTGGGAAATCCCTAATCTTTCTATTGTGTTGCTCGTGTTTTAGTGAGTTTAATATTACCTTATAGTCCGAAGGGTGTCTCCACGGGTATCTTGACGCGCAGTGTCTCAGGGGAATCGACGGCAGCTATGGACGGCACAAGCTCAGCTTTTCCCCGGTAAGAACTGACTTTTTAACCACAATTTTCTCACCGAAACCTGCTGGTTGACATGTGGTCGAGATCCATGTTCTCTTGACCGCGCTCTGATCCATAGGAAAGTTTCACCTCCAGGAATTTTTAAACAAGGAATCACTGTGTGTTTGTGTGGCTAAAGGCTAAAGCTTCCCAACTCCATATTTCTACTGTGACTTCTCCAATATTAATTGAACAAATTGCAAAAGATTCAGCAACACAGATCTCCAAAATACTCTGTAATTATGCCGTTAAAGCAGACGACAATAAGCTGTGTGTGTGCGCAGCGCTCATACTTCCTAAAAACCCGTGACGTCTTGCGTACACGTCATCATTACACGACGTTTCGAAGACAAAACTCCCGGGAAATTTAAAATTGTAATTTAGTAAACTAAAAAGGCCGTATTGGCATGTGTTGCAATGTTAATATTTATCATTGATGTATAAACTATCAGACTGCGTGGTGGGTAGTAGTGGGTTTCAGTAGGCATTTAAATTGGTCGGGTCTAGTCTAACGGCTGGTGCTAAAACCTTAAATATTGACACTCCAACTTCAGGAGGGTGTGCATGGGCAAGGACCTTTTCGCTCTATGGTAGTGAGAAAAACAACTGTTGAGATGCAAACAAGCAACCCTACTGTCGATGCTTAGGACAGTGGTTGAAATGTAATTTACCCAAGTTGGCATTGAGGCATTGTTTGGCAGAATGATCACTGTGGATCAACAACTAACTGCCTAAAATAGTCGGAATCACCCACATTAGCCATGTTAGCATTACATTCAGTTGTAAACAAATGGCAAAAAGGAGCATCTGTGATCAGAATGTTTCTAACTCCCGTTATTTGATGAAGGCTAAAATGCAGAGTGTTTTAGGAAGGGTTGAAAGGACAGTGTTGTATGTGGGAAACAGGTGGTGGCGCAGACCACCTCCTCTGTGTCTGTACATTTTTGTTTTCAAAGGAGTGCTGTTTTTATCCTTGAGATGCAGGTAGACAGCTAAGTACCTGCAGCTCAGGGAGAAACAACACTCATTTGAGAACAAAAATGTACAGGTATTGGATGTATGGTACAAAAGAAGAGTGAGGGAAGCCGTTTATGTCAAAATTGAAAAAACATCCCTGAACAGAGGAGGTGGTGTGCGACACCATCTGTCTCACACATACAACACTGTATTTTCAATAAGTCCTAGAAGACTGTGCAATTTAGCCTTCAACAAATAACGGGAGTTGGGCACATTCTGGTCAAAGATGCTCCTTTGTGCAATTTGTTTTACAACTGAATGCAATGCTAACGTGGGTGCTTCCGACTATTTGTGTGGTTCGGTATCAGGGAGGTGTAGCGTTCTGCTACACAACACCTCAATGCTAACGAAGGGAAATCACACTTCAACCACTGTCGTTGGCTTAGACAGTAGGACCGCTCGTTTGCATCTCAACAGTTATTTTTCTCACAAGGATAGGGGCGAAACCATCCTTGCCCAGGCACACCCTCCTGGTATTGGAGTATACATATTTGGGGTTTTGGCACCAGCCGCTAGACTAGGGCCCCTTCTACACTACGGCTAAGGTTATCCAGGGTAGATCCCACCTAACGTTATCCTTGTCCACACACACACAATGGTTTTTTTGATATCCCCTCCCCCCTTCTGTCCACCGGCGCAACGCGACCAATTATGTATGCGCAGAAAATGCACACGTCATAGTCATCTCCAGTGTTGCTTTGTGCGCAAGTTCTTAAATTCAATTTAACTTATCTGAACAATATCCAGTGTTGTTGTATTTAAATTAACTGGAATCCAGTGTGCTTTGGAGCCTTATTGTAGTGAATCACACCTGAGCCATCATAAATTAATCACATCTTTAATGGACATGTACAAGTAAACAATGTGATAAAGAACATTTTAGAACAATTAATCTTGGGATGTAAATATCAGGCCAGGACACGCCTCACTCTTTTGCCTTCACCTTCCTTGTCAATTCATTTTTGGTGACTTTACAGTATATACTGTGGAGCGGGACATTGAGTCTGCGACATAAATGGCGGACAATAACTGATAGTCTGCTTTGTCAGTCAAAATGCATACGCTGTATTCCGTAGTTTTCATTCAACAGCCAAATAATACAAAGAACAAGCTACCTTTTTTATCACATCCATGGGAACCCGCCTTCTCGTTGTCTCCCTTTCGACAAATGGACAAAGTTTTTTGGTAAGTAGAATTACTGCTGACCTGGACATTTGAAAGTTCTCTTGCCGCCTGAGATGTGTAGTATCCGAAATAGCTGCAATGTCACGTTTTCTTCACTTAAGGTATGCATGTGTGATTTCCACAAGTGCCTGTACATGTAGAAGGAGAAACACAGGCATGTCTGGATGACGCGCGCACACACACACACACACGCACACGCACACGCACACGCACACGCACACACACACACACACACACACACACACACACACACACACACACACACACACACACACACACACGCACACACACACACACACACACACACACACACACACACACACACCAATTACCGGGGCGTTGATTTATATATTATATTATTATTATTATAGTCTGCCCAACAGTTTACACTGCACAGTACATATTCCATACAAAAACATTAGCTAGAATTGGTAGTCTACAACAAGCAGTAGCCTAAATTTTGGATAAATAGCCCAAAAGGGAAAAAGCATGTACTGACCTTCTATAGCCTAGGTCTCCCTTTCTGTACTGGGCGATTTCCTTTTTGGAGTCAGATTTTAGGTCGAACCATTTCTTTTTAACATCCTCAACTGTGCGGACCACGCCGCTTTACACCATGTTTACTGCATCCGTTATAGTGCCCCAGATTTTAGCTTTATATGTGCCCTTAAACCCAGAGTTTGCACTGCTGAGTACCAATACTTTTTTTTCTCCACTTCCTGCAGTAGAACCTCCATTTCTGAACTCGACCAGTTTTTCTTCCGCTCCAGGGCTACCTCCGCAGTCCCCCGTTCCTTAAACTTACTTTTTGACATTATGTAGTTCCCCCACGGGATAATATGAATTTCTCTTCTGTAATTTTTGTTTTCTCTGTGTGTTTGATTTTCTGCTTTTCCGCCGGAATTGTGCCCTTATATAGGGAGTTAAGGGTGTTTACCGGAGGTGGGACCAAGTCATTGTTTTGCAAGTCGCAAGTAAGTCTCAAGTCTTTGCCCTCAAGTCCGAGTCAAGTCTCGAGTCAAGACAGGCAAGTCTCGAGTCAAGTCCAGGTCAAAACTGAAAAGTCTCAAGTCAAGTCCCAAGTCCTGCATTTTGAGTTTCGAGTCATTTCAAGTCCTTTTAACCACAGACTAATATATTTACACAGATTGTGTATGCTTTTAAAACGCTGTATGTATTTATTATAAAAGAAAATAGTGCTGACATTGCACTTCATAATAGCACTATTAACCAGTTATTTTAAACATGTAACTAATTCCTTTACAGAATAAACACATTTGAAAAAACAAGTGCAACTGAAATTATTTGCGGAAAAGTGTTATCATTGTATTTCCATGGCATATTGCATTGGAACTAGTTCCACAGCAGTTTCCATCCTGTTTTTACCTTATCTCATTGATCTCATCTCAAACTGTATGTGTGTTTATGTGTGCGTACACATGAAAAGCATAAATACATGAACATAACAATGAACAGAGTTGTACTTTTTAGATGTCAGGGCCCTATGGAATTTGTACAAATATTGTTAATATAGTATACATTTTAACTGACCTTTATTTGACTATGTTTGTCTTTTTGTAGGTGGCTAAAATACGTGGTGCTCCTGACCGCCGTCTAACGTTACGTTACTGTGTGTGATACATTCACTAACGTAACATTATGTGTAGGTACCTCATGCAGCTCTGCTTAAAAAAAATCACTTGACAAAAAGTATGAATAAGGTAGTGAACTGCAGTGGTCGCAACAGATTGTAGTGTTGTTATAACCATAGACATATTACACTGTGAGTAAACCCAGCATTGGCTGCTGTGATGTGAGCAATTTGGCCACCATCTTGAAGTGGTAATGAGGAGCTGGAGAGCAGCCTAAACTGACAGTTGAGAGGTAAAAAACAAAGATGGCGGGCTGGTGTTCAGCGTTTTCCTGCTTAAATGAGTGGACTGTTGAAAATAGGAACCGGGGGATTACTTTTCACAAGTAAGATTTAACATTAACATACTATTGGTAGTATTTTGTGAAAAGAATATTATCACAGAGTTGTGAAGGAGCAATGATCTTCAATATTTGTATATGAAAATCACAAAGAAATCTTCTGGAGGAGGATGACCCCCCTATTGGTATTTGGTTTATAAACGTTCAGCCCCACCTAAAACAAAATTCACCAGCCACCACTGATTATGATGCATTCATCATTTTAGGCAAAACACAAGACAATACTCTCTTAACAGTATAACTGTAACCAGGAATAAGTATTCAAGTAACAATATTCAAATACAAATTTTGTTGTGTAAGACAGAATTTGGTTTTATTCTGAATCCAGTGAAACAGTGTTTATACTGTATATGTTTAAGTATGTGGCAGACACTTTTATCCCAAGCAACATACATGAAAAATACATATAAAACAATCACTGTAAACATGATCGTTTACGGGAAGAATGTAATAGAAAATATCAATACAAAGTTTCAAGACAAAAAAAACTCTCTGCTGTTGCAGCAACAGAGATAAAGTTTATTGGTCCGTAAGATATATAGATCCATTCATCCATCCATTTTCTACCGTTTATTCCCTTTCGGGGTCGCGGGGGGGCGCTGGCGCCTATCTCAGCTACAATCGGGCGGAAGGCGGGGTACACCCTGGACAAGTCGCCACCTCATCGCAGGGCCAACACAGATAGACAGACAACATTCACACTCACATTCACACACTAGGGCCAATTTAGTGTTGCCAATCAACCTATCCCCAGGTGCATGTCTTTGGAAGTGGGAGGAAGCCGGAGTACCCGGAGGGAACCCACGCATTCACGGGGAGAACATGCAAACTCCACACAGAAAGATCCCGAGCCTGGATTTGAACCCAGGACTGCAGGACCTTCGTATTGTGAGGCAGACGCACTAACCCCTCTGCCACCGTGAAGCCCTGATATATAGATATCTACTATATTCATAGATTGTTAATGTAGGATATACACATGTATATATGACCTAATCATATTGTGTCTTCAATTTAAAAATAGCTGACTGTTTTTTTCCCCTTCTCTGGGATTATTATTCCCAGTTTTGATCTCAGATGTCTGGTCACTTATAGCATATAAGAATATTCTATTATTGTTAAGCAAACTATGAACACGCCAAAATATGTGTCCTTTATCATAGTTACACGTATGACAAAAAAGCGTGTGAAAATCAGTGGTATTCAGTGAGATAAAATGCGCTGACAGTTCATTGCTCCTGCCAAAAGAATTGCAGAGTGGAGTTGATCACCACTCCAAGATGGCGGTCGCGCGTCACGTCTCGTCAGCACCAGTAGTGGTCGATGCTGCGTCTACTTAAAAGATGTCTATGGTTCTAACGTTAGCAGTGAGTTTATAGTCTCACTGATTTAACTACACAGCAAATAAAAGTTACGTTACTCAGCCAATAAACGTTAGCTTACATTCAAAACTTACCCGTCTTTGTGCATCTTCAAATGTCGAACGAAGTTGGAAGTTGTTGCGTCTCAGTCTGTAATCTTCCAACCGCATGTTTGCATACGGTAATTCGTTATTTGTTGACCAAGTCGTTGTTTTAATACCCAAACAAAACTATTTTTGGCATAACTTTTCCTCACTGGCACTTTGTTTAAGAGCTCTTCTGTGTTGGTTTTCCTGCAATTTGATTGGATGAATGCTGTGTGACGAAAATAACGTGGATGTAATTTGATTGGCTGTTGTTCTGACAGGTAGCACACTGTCATCGCACACATGTTGACAGACACGCGTACACAATGGAAGATACTGAGCGCTCCTGAATAACTTTTTAATGGTTGGGTTTTGGGGAAAGTAGCAAGTCATGTCAAGTCAAAAGGCTCAAGTCCAAGTCAAGTCATTGATGTTAAAGTCTAAGTCGAGTTGCAAGTCTTTTTACATTTTGTCAAGTCGAGTCTAAAGTCATCAAATTCATGACTCGAGTCTGACTCGAGTCCAAGTCATGTGACTCGAGTCCACACCTCTGGTGTTTACCTTTTCAAAGGACAAAATTAAGAGTGTTTCATATGCATATTGGGGGAATAAGGGTGTGTTTATATGCAAATTACAATAGACACGCACGCGCTAACCATTTGGCATTCAGCAACTTAAGAACAGCAGGTGGGAACAATATGGCCGTTTAGAACACGTCATGAATTTGAATGGACTCCTCTTAGGAAATCACTTAGGAAGAAAGATAAGAGGAAAAATTAGGAAGTTATTGATGAATGGGGCCCATTGTGACTAACACACAGCAGAGAATGGGCTTGACCAACAGAAATGCACCTTTGTACAGTTCGGAGAGAACCCTCAATGTGTTAATGTATTGCGCAGAAAGACGTGTGCTGTGTATCCCTCCCTCCACGGGGAACAATTAATATACTGGACCTCCTGAGTGCACACCTGTAAAGCGCAAAAACAACCCCACCTCCAGTATTCACCTGAGACAACAAGTGATGCAATTCTGTCCTCTATCAGGGATACAAGTCAACAAAAGGATGGATGGAACACTAAGAAATAGGTCAACATTACAGTTCATACATCTGCACATTATCATGACATTCAATACAAGACCTTAAGTACAAAACAGTTTTACAAATAAGACATAATTATTTCTATTAGTGGCGTTATTTCCACACTAAATGATGCCCTATTTGTAAGAAGAACGTATTGTTGGGAGGAGCTTTACAATTGAGTAGGAGATTAAAGGGTTGGTTGACACACTTTTTACTCGGATGTGAATCGCTCACCAACAATTACTTATAAACAATGTTATCTAAATGGGGAAAGATATTTTTAAAAAGACAAGAAGGCAGAACTAAATTTGAAAGTTGAATTGCATTGATAAGTTGACAAATACATAACTTAATGCAGCATAACACAAAAAGCGCAAGGAACATGAGCAGGAAACACATCTTAAGGCCAGCCCCTGTGTTTATAAAATCTATGTGAGTACGACCAACCCCAACTGGATGTTTTCGCTATTATTAGGAATACAACCGTGTAACAACTAGTTAGCTAGCTAATTACAATCTAAACTATAGCTTTCCCTTCGCACTTTTTGATGGGAAACAACTGATTGATTTTCCCTGACAAATACTAAAGAGTCGAACATTTATAACTTGACTTGAAAAACACAAAAATTCTAATTGAACCGTCTTACTCCAGAGAAGCCCATGTGTATGGTCCAAATTCTGTCAATTTTATTCGACCATCTGAGAGACCGCAAGCTCTGATAGAGAGATATAATGAGTAGGCCTGGGCGGTAAAGCCTAAAAATAAAATATAACATTTTTTCCCCCCATATTTTTTAAAGAACCAAATGATTAAAAATGACAGAGACAATTCAAAACAAGCTTTTGTTTTCTTTTATTTGATGAAAAAATAGTAGTTAGAAATGACACTGCACACACTGCATCTTACTCTCGGAAATATCCAAATGTTTATCATGTTGTTCTTTATAGACCAGATATAAATTGTACTTTTCAAGGACGATGTTTAAAGAACTAAATGAAGTGCTTCCTCTGGGAGGCAATACTTCTGTTTTGATCAAATGACTTCGCCTAACAAAAATGTAGCATTGCACATTGCATGCAAATAAATAATCTCCAACATTGAGATGAGTAAAGTGCAAATTTAAAACTTCTGTCCTGAATAAAATATTTCTGCGAATAAAGTGTAGTATTGTGAATTGCATGCAAATATATAATAAAGTAAAACATTGAGAGTACTACAGTTTTAGTGAGTGGATAAACGCAGGCTATTTCATTGTATGTGCACCATCTTGGCGATGTGCAGAGGGACTGCTTTAATGATCGTTTTCCTCTGTGCTTCATTTTCATCATACGTTGTACCTTGTAATGTGTAAATGATTCCACCACAGTAAGCGGCTTTTTCCCCGGAGTTGGTTTGTTGTTGCGGTTTTGTTTGCCTCGTAAGAGTTGCATTTCCTACACTCGGCAGGCAGCTTCAATTACAGATGCTGGAATATGTCACAACGTGGACTTTTTCGCAACTTACTTTGGGGTCGTTCTCCCAGGAAGGCAGACGGACTTCTCGGGACAAGGCTTGGAGGTAAAAACATGATTTAATCTTGACCAAAAATGGAACAAACAAAAAGGTGCACAAGGCGAAAACATAATTAACACCGAACTATGGACAAGAAACAAAAGTCGCTAATATTTGTATGAATAAACAAAAACTTACTTGGCATGGCATGAACCATGAGACGAGTAAGACTTACTGTGGCAAGAAAAAAGCATGAAACGAACAATGACGCCAGGCCGACTGACTGGCAAAGACAATCTTGTCACACCGCGGTGAGGGATGTCTTGTCTTTGTTTATTCTGTCTTATGAATTGCATGTTTTATTTTGAAAAGTAACTCTCCTGTCGTTTCAGGTCACTTGCCCTTCCTTTCGTGTCATCAGTCTGACGTCATCCCTGTTCTCTGATTGTTTCCAGCTGTTCCCTATTACCTTCATGTGCTTTATAAGCTCACTCCTTCCTTTGTTCTGTGCCAGATTTTCTCGTTTATTTGTGCTCTCTAGCGTCTATGTCCATGCCTTGTCTTGTGCTCATGTCCCTTGATCCTGAACCCCTTTGTGAATATTTTGAGTTTTCCTTTCTTCCTCCCCAGCAGAGTGATTTTGAGTATTTCGTTATTCAGCCGAAGTGGTAAGTTTCAGTTAAATTTTTCATTCATTCCTCAACTTTTTGAGTGACTAATTTTGTTAAAACTTTATTAAATCAGGTAGTGTAGAAATTTTCATAGCTGTTGTTTTGGTCCTCCTGTTGGAGCGTTTTTTGTTCAATACTTTTTATAGCATATACGGCGTCAATTATAGTTCGTCTTTGATTTTGTGTTTTCCTCCGTTCGGAGTGATTTTCGGTTGTTCCTTCCTTTTCTGGAACCTTTTCGCCGAGTAGTTTTTGTGATTATAGATATTGTACTTTCTTGACTTTGGAGGTGAAAGGAAGTTGTCAAAGTAAAAGCCTGTCTTAAGTCCCTACTCTGCATCTGAGTCCAATCCTTTTACCAAGCCTGACAAATCCTAAATACTGCCTCTGATTAGTGCTCGGGAAGAAGGTGAGCGGGCGAGCACTAATCAGAGACAGGTGAACACAATGAGTGACAGCGGCAACCAAAACAAACAGGAACTAAAGGAGTCCAAAACTAAAAACAAAAAAAAAACAACATTATCTGGACCACGGATCATGACAGAATACGTTTGTTGAGCTGCTGCCTTTTTGTAAAGGAACTTTGCAGCGTGCAGTCATTTGTTCCACGCCTGTTGCCACAAAACTAAACCACGGACAACACTTTTCTTTTCTTCGAAACAAACTTCTTGCTCTCGTTTGTCTGAGCATTAGCCATGTTTAGCTAGGTGTGTAAATCTCCGCTAAGGAAATATGGGTGAGAGCAATAGCTATGGAAGCTCCTTGGGGCAAAAAATATGCCGCAACAATAGGAGAAAAAACATAGATTTTTAGGTTTTTTTTTAATTTACAACAAAAAACTCAAATGTATCGATAAAAATGATATATCCCCAGGCCTAACAAGCATGACAACCGCCCCTATTCTTCCCCACATAAGATTTGCCAAAAAGTTTATTCTGCTGCTGCTATTAACTGATGTTTGTTTCCTTTTCCTTTCTTTTTAGAAACAGAGATTAATACATTGTCAATCTTACAATGTTCCTTTTTAATAAACACTTACAAAGCCGAGTAGCTTGTCAAAGAACAATGCCACACACTGCTGTGGGATGGCACTGGGATCTTACAAAACAACTGTCATAGTGGTACTGGAATCTTTAAAAAAGCGCCAATAGGAATTGCTGAATATACTGTTTGACATATTCTCTGAATATTTCCCACATTCTACATGAATGCAATGTGAAATAAATGGGTTATGGTAAATGGGTTATACTTGTATAGCGATTTTCTACCTTCAAGGTACTCAAAGAGCTTTGACACTATTTATGCATTCACCCATTCACACACACATTCATACACTGATGGCGGGAGCTGCCATGCAAGGCCCTAACCCCGACCCATCAGGAGCAAGGATGAAGTGTCTGGCTCAAGGACACAATGGACATGACGAGGTTGATACAAGGTGGGGCTTGAACCAGGAACCCTCAGGTTGCTGGTACAGCCACTCTAAAAATACATAGTTTCTTTATTCCTTACACATTGGGGATCATTTAAATGAGAAATAAACAGGCTTTCTAACAGTAGTTTGTAGTAGTTAGAGAAATAGAACACCAAACGCGTTGTTGTTTTAGGTTTAGAGTGCAGCCCTCGGCCAAGCTTGAACTTAACAAAATGTGATATGTCCGTCTTATTTCTGTTTGTCCATCTGTTGGTTAGTTATCAAGCTACTTCCTGGTTCATGAAGGA
Organism: Nerophis ophidion; assembly: GCF_033978795.1. NCBI lineage: Eukaryota > Metazoa > Chordata > Actinopteri > Syngnathiformes > Syngnathidae > Nerophis > Nerophis ophidion. The sequence continues at coordinate 31,579,658 of NC_084612.1, forward strand.
TGCTGTCAAACGTCACAACAAGACTATCGGCCAAGTCATTTTTTCTTTAATGTGCAAGGTCTGGATGCTGTTGCAAATTCAGAGCGCAATGCAGGGCTTTTATATAAAAAGCCTCACTTGCCATGATGAAAAAAAAATAAAATAATGCTAGAATATTCGTCGACTAAAGAGGTAAGATCATGTCTATATAAAGTGCATCCAGAGTGTATTCACAGCGCTTCACTTTTTCCTCATTTATACAGCCTTAATCCAAAATGGAATAAATACATTTGTGTCCTCAAAATTCTACACACAATACTCCATATTGACAATGTGAAATTGTATTTTTTTTAGACATTTTTGCAAATGTTTAAAAATAAAAAACAAAAATGGGAATCACATGTAAAAATGTATATACAACCTTTGCCATAAATCTCAAAACTGAGTGCTGGTGCATCTTTTTGATTGGGACTTTTTTTAGCAGATTGCACAGTACAGTCAGTACATATTCCATACAATTGACCACTAAATGGTAACACCCGAATAAGTTTTTCAACTTGTTTAAGTCGGGGTCCAGGTTTCAACTGGTCATCCTTGAGATGTTTTGACAGCTTAATTGGAGTCCACTTGTGGTAAATTCACTTGATTGGACATGATCACCTGTCTATAAGGTGCCACACTTGACAGTGCATGACAGAGCACAAACAAAGCATCAAGTCGAAGGAATCGCCTGTAGACTTCTCATCTGGGGAATGGAATATAAAAATATCTGCTGCCTTGAAGGACCCAATGAGCACAGTGACTTCCATCATCCATAAATGGAAGAAGTTTGGAACCGCCAGGGCTGTCTCTTCCTAAAGCTGGCTGGCCGTCTAAACTGAGTGATCAGGGGAGAGGAACCATCGTCATGGAGGTGACCAACAACCCGATGGTCACTCTGTTTGAGATGCATGTCGCTACCTTGTTTTATCAGCGAGGAAGCCAGTTTTTGTGGCTGTGAATGAATGAACAAATGTGGCTTCCAGGATTACCGTAATTTTCACAATATAAAGTGAACTTAAAATCCCCTCATTTGGCGGTCCCCGGCGCGGTCTGCAGCTCTGTGTCCAATGACTCAATTGGCTGGGTAGTGGATTTGTGGTCATAGGTTGGCGGCCTCAGTGGTAGCCAGGTGTGTGCGTCGTTGCGGTTTGCGGGGTCGGTCGCTCATTTGTTTCGGTTTCGACGGCCCAGGCGGATGTAATGCGAGTGAGCGGGGGTGGTGGTGGCAGCTGTGGTGCTATCGACGGTTGGCGTTGCTGTGTTGGATTGGAGTGGTCGGGGAACGTGATTGGTGGCTGTGTACTGAAAGACTCGTGGAGGCTGGCTGGCGTTGGCTTGCTGGCTGGCTGGCGGGATACGTGTATTTGAGATCTGCATAAGATGTGAAGTGAAGAGAATTATATTTATATAGCGCTTTTCTCTAGTGACTCAAAGCGCTTTACATAGTAAAACCCAATATCTAAGTTACATTTAAATCAGTGTGGGTGGCACTGAGAGCAAGTGGTTAAAGTGTCTTGCCCAAGGACACAACGGCAGGGACTAGGATGGCTGAAGCGGGGATCGAACCTGGAACCTTCAAGTTGCTGGCACGACCACTCTACCAATTGAGCTATAACGCCTGGAGTATTATACGGGATTCGGGGAAACGGCGTGACGCGGTTGGGAGAGTGGCCGTGCCAGCAACTTGAGGGTTCCTGGTTCGATGCCCAGCTTCTAGAACCCAGTCACGTCCGTTGTGTCCTTGAGCAAGACACTTACCCCTTTCTCCCGATGTGTTACGGTTAGCGCCTTGCATAGCAGCTCCCGCCACCAGTGTATGAATGTGTGTGTGAATGGGTGAATGTGGAAATAGTGTCAAAGCACTTTCAGTACCTTGAAGGTAGAAAAGCGCTATACAAGTGTAACCCCTTTACCATTTATCAAACATTCTTGCCTTCTTTCATACTTCTTCAAAATGAGCCGGTGCTGTGACGTCTCCGGTTGGAAAAAACTTCACTGGTTGTTCATATACGGTATAAATGTACCCAAAATGCTGAGCGCTTTTACCATTTCTAAAACAAAGTAGCGCATAGTTTTAACTTATATCTGTCAGTAAACTTGCTATTGACGCGCTACAAACTACAATAAAGATGACAGGCAGATGACACAGTCGAAGTGGAGGCTCGTAAATAAGACCACCTACCAAGTGGCACATCCTGAAGAGACGGCCAGAGTGCGGCTTTTAGATGGTCTGTAAAACATAACCTATGGAAAATGTTAACAAAAGAACCACCAATACATGTTATGTAGACCAGTGGTTCTCAACCTTTTTTCAGTGATGTACCCCCTGTGAACATTTTTTTAAATTGAAGTACCCCCCTAATCAGAGCAAAGCATTTTTGGTTGAAAAAAAGAGATAAAGAAGTAAAATACAGCACTATGTCATCAGTTTCTGATGTATTACATTGTATAACAGTGCAAAATATTGCTCATTTGTAGTGGTCTTTCTTTAACTATTTAGAAAAAAATATATAAAAATAACTAAAAACTTATTGAAAAATAAACAAGTGATTCAATTATAAATAAAGATTTCTACACATAGAAGTAATCACCAACTTAAAGTGCCCTCTTTGGGGATTGTAATAGAGATCCATCTGGATTCATGAACTTAATTCTAAACATTTCTTCACAAAAAATAAATCTTTAACATCAATATTTATGGAACGTGACCACAAAAAAATCTAGCTGTCAACACTGAATATTGCATTGTTGCATTTCTTTTCACAGTTTATGAACTTACATTCATATTTTGTTGAAGTATTATTCAATAAATATATTTATGAAGGATTTTTGAATTGTTGCTATTTTTAGAATATTTTAAAAAAATCTCACGTACCCCTTGGCATACCGTCAAGTACCCCAAGGGGTACGCGTACCGCCATTTGAGAACCACTGATGTAGACCACAAAAAAGTGTTTTAAATGTAAAAAAAAAAATAGATTATATTATACCTTTTATGCACCTTATGTATGAAAATAGAACCGTTCATTGACAGTGTGCCTTATAATCTGGTGCGCATTATAGTTCGAAAAATGCCGTGTATATCTAAGATCAAATACTTCTCTATACTGGACTTTCATTCAAACCAGATGAGTAGAGTGCACTTACTTCACATACAAAGTAAGGTAAAACCCTAAATATTTTATTTAATCAAAGCAAAGAAATGGGACTAAGAAGTATTTGATATACATTTTTTTATGAAAGTGAATTGCTCCCTTTTTTATCTTGTGATCATCTTAATGAGTAACCTATATAAATCATGATTAAAACTTAATAATTAGAGATGTCCGATAATATTGGACTGCCGGGGTACGGCGTGGCGAAGTTGGGAGAGTGGCCGTGCCAGCAACCTAAGGGTTACTGGTTCAATGCCCACCTTCTACCATCCTAGTCACGTCTGTTGTGTCTTTGAGCAAGACACTTCAACCTTGCTCCTGATGGGTCCTGGTTAGCGATTTGCATGGCAGCTCCCGCCATCAGTGTGTGAATGTGTGTGTGAATGGGTGAATTTGGAAATAGTGTCAAAGCGCTTTGAGTTCCTTAAAAAGCTAAAAAAAAGCGCTCTACAAGTATAAACCATTTACCAATTTGCCGATATTATAGGCCGATAAATGCTTTAAAATTTAATATCGGAAATTATCGGTATCGGTTTCAAAAAGTGAAATTAATGACTTTTCAAAACACAGCAATAGTGGTACACGGACGCAGGGAGAAGTACAGAGCGCCAATAAACCTTAAAGGCACTGCCTGTGCGTGCCGGCCCAATCACTTAATGTTTACCGATTTCCACACACACAAAAGTGAATGCAAAGCATACTTGTTCAACAGCCATTCAGGTCAAACTGAGGGTGGCCGTGTAAACAACTTTAACACTGTTACAAACATACCAAACAAGAATGACAAACACAATTCGGGAGAACATCCGCACCGTAACAACATAAACACAACAGAACAAATACCTAGAACCCCTTGCAGCACTAACTCTTCCGGAACGCTACAATATACACCCCTATCCTCCTTCCCCCCACCTCAACCCCCCAAACCCCGCCCGCCTCAACTTCCTCATGTCCCAAATTCCAAGCTGCTGTTTTGAGGAATGTTTAAAAAAAAAAAAAAATGCACTTTGTTACTTCAATAATAAATATGGCAGTGCCATGTTGGCAATTTTTCATAACTTCGGTTGATTGATTTTGGAAAACCTTGTTACATTGTTTAATACATCCAGTGGGGCATCACAACAAAATTAGGCATAATAATGTCTTAATTCCACGACTGTATATATCGGTATCGGTCGATATCAGAATAGGTAATTAAAAGTTGGACAATATCGGAATATCGGCAAAAAAGCCATTATCGGACATCTCTAATAATAATGTATGTTAAAGTCAACAACAAAAAAACAAAGGCAGCAATGCTTCACCTGCGGGAAGATCCCTGCACATCACAGCTGGGCACTTCTCATGTTGGTTACAGTTTTCATTGACGTTTACAAGAATTGCCACTCGATTATGCATGTTTCAGGAGGGGACAGACAGAGGGGGGTTAAAAGAAAAAATGAGAGTGAAAAAAGGATATCAACAAAGGTAAGTGAAGAGGCCGAGCTGAAGGTATATAGCTGCTTGAATGAAGGCGTTCCACCCGCTGCATTCTTCCACATCAGTGCGGTTTTTAGCAGGGTAAAACTGAGCCCACAGTTCTAGGAGGTGAGATGAATTATTGAGGTTGACAAGCTCCACCCTAATTAAGTGCACTGAGGCATGACAAGCACATGCATATAAAATGCTCTAAACATACGCTCCCCTGTGTACTGTAGTTGTGTGCGTGTGCAAATTATATGTCGACAACTTGCAGCTTCCGTGGTCTGATTTGTGTTCTCCTCGCCCACCTCTGTCCCAGCAATCGCTTCCACTGGGTCAATTCAATTTAGCGCCTGAACTGAAGTCCATTGACGTGCCTCCGAGCAGAATGCAAGTAAAACTCTGATGTAAAGAGTTAATCTATCAATCTATTGATTCGCCTACTTCTCAATAGAGTCGTAGAAAAAGTGATGTCAGTGGAATCACTCCCTCTGACTACAAATGCTGACACAAATTAATCAAATGAAAAGAAATTCGATGCGGGGCCCATCTAATGAGCCACCAAATATTAAGTAGCTTCACACCAATGGTCTGATTGCAGCACAATCGGTGGAAAACGCAAATTGCACAATTGGAATTTTTTTTTTTTTCTCAAACCGGCAGTATATGTACGGGTTGTATTTGTAAAGCCTAAACTACCATATATTTTTCGGGCCATAGGGAACACCGGATTATACAACGCATTGCCGATGAGTGAGTCTATTCAGGTCTATTTTCATACAAAAAGCACACCAGATTATAAAGCGCATTAAAGGTGTCATATTAGGATTATTTTTTTCTACATATAAAACACTTCCTGGTGGTCTACATAACGTGTAGTGGTGGTTAAAATGTTGCATAGTTTATGTTTTACGAATCTCATCGTCTCTTCATGATGCGCCGTTTTGTGGGCGGTCCTATTTACGTGGCTCCACGTCTTCCAGTCATATTTGCTGTATTGGTAGTTTTTAGCACTTCCATAAGTCTACTGACATATAAAAGTTAGAATTGTACACTTCCTTATATTGGACATGGCAACAGCAGAGAATGAATGCACCACAACAAGAGGATAGAGAAAATGAACGAGCTTATTGACAATGACAGAATACAATGGCGGATGCTGGAAATTATGCAGATCCCAAATACACACAGGCAGGTACCTATGGGTAGAAACAGTTGGTTTTGCATAATACTGCAATACAAAACACCAGATTATGTTTCCTAACAAGTGCATTTTTGAGACCTTATACACATGCCATAATAATACTTGTATGTTGAAGCACAGTACATCTGACTACGGTAGCCGCAATGCTCCAACAATCCATCAAGCGGTGCGACTTCTTTGATTACCAAAGTTATACTAAAACATTTTGACAGATATTTGAGCGCTCTGTGTAATCTTCTATTTTGTAAATGAAACATCAAAGTTTTAGTGTTGCTTGCTAGTGTAATTTATTGAACAGGCGTCAACCTGCAGTTGATATATTTTCTCTTATGTGTGACTGCCATCTACTGATCATACTTATTACACCGTGTACCAAAAAAAGGTTGCTCCGAGGTCGGTAAGCATAACCAGAATTAATACATACATTTGGCAAACTGGGTTTTAAGGTGCACTGTTGATTTTTTGAGAAAATTAAGAGATTTTAAGTTCGCCTTCAGTCCGAAAATACGGTGAATGGTTTTAGAAGGGACACAGGAGTGGGGGGTGGGGGAGAACGGTAGAAGGGTTACTTTAACATTTGCAGGGATTGTTTAATAACAGTTTGATCTTGGCTTGGCTGTTGTAAAACTCCTCAAGGGTCATTAGTATATAATGATAAATAGCACCATTACAAGCACAAGGGAACATTTAACCCAGCACCTAAATATTTCTTTAGACAGCTGTAATTTTTCCCATCAACCCTTCTAGATCATTCATTTCGACAGCTGCCTTAATGGCCCATATATTTAGCTGGTGACAGACATAAAGAACATACATTATGACAGGGTTTGTGGGTCCCATTTCATGACACATGGTTCCTGACAGTTCATTCCTTTCACAGGAGAGGAACTCATTAGCATTTTATGAAAACAACCCCAGAGAGGCATTAGATTAGAGATCGTCCAACATGATTTACACACAGAGATGACAAACACTCCTGTAAAAACAGGAACTAAACAGCAATATTTCCACCTATGGACACTCCAGTTCTGGTCGGTGTCAGGGGTTAATTGATTGTAGTTGTTTATGAACATATCAGAACACTGACCACCTTGACAGATTTATGATCCCATAGTCCTATTTCCCCCTGGGTAGCTTTTTAATTTTTGCCTAGACAATAAGGTGTAGCCTGCACGTACAGCCTTGGGATTTCACAAATGATAACCCTTTTAAACTTATCACATTGGATACGTTTGAACTGCATTGAATATTTACCGGCTACTTATTTTTTATGACGGGGTCTTTAAGGATTAACATGGAAATGTAAAAAAAAAAAAAGAAGATTCTTTAACATTATCTGCAGGTTCATATGCACGGCTGTGTTATTCCAGATGATTCAGCAGCAAAAACCATTAAGGTTTCTTGGGATTATGTGTCGAAAGCGTTCATTCTTATCTATGTTCTTTTCAGTGTCTTCCATTATGACATTTTGCCAAAGACAGCAAAAAATAGCTGAGATTAATCTGATATATGAGGGACCCAATATGTAGGAATTTTATCGTATTTAGTCAGAAATAATACTTCATAAAAAGATAAGCACAATAAATAACTGGATAATTTCAAGGTCTGCCTCGGCTGTAAAAAAATAAATAAAATAAATAAATATTTTTTTTCCTCCATACAGCCCATATGAACCGGAAACTATCTGGCAATAATTTAAAAAAAAAGATTCATAACAATATGCTACTTCCTATTCCAGGACAGATTGTCCTCTTTCTGTTTTGTTTGTGTTCAACTCAGTGGCTAAAGGTTAAATTACATCTGACAAATAGGAAGAGCCCTAACAATATTTAGAATGAAACTGTCAGTTGGCCTGCTAACACAAATTAATATATAGCTTTCAATTTTATTTTTTGGGTGCGTCCACCCCGCCAGATGGTACCAGCCGAATATCTTTTTTTTCTAATACAAAGATTTATCTCCCGTTGCCCTGTTTTCAAAGCCTTTTTTTTTTAATTGTTTAATCATAATTGTGGTTATATGTAGTTGAACACAATAAAGTCACCATAACACTAATCAATCTATGAAACACTAAATGCTAGGTAACCTGTTCATTATAGAGTTTTTGATTGATTGAAACTTTTATTAGTAGATTGCACAGTACAGTAGATATTCCGTACAATTACCACTAAATGGTAACACCCGAATAAGTTTTTCAACTTGTTTAAATCGGGGTCCACATTAATAAATTCATGGTACAAATATCAGCATAAGTAGTAGCTACCAACATTTACATATCAACCTCCAGAAACCGTTTTATCTTTCACAATTGAAAACAATTTATGTATCTTGTGGCCTCCCAACATTCCTTACTATTATACCAACACATTGTGTTTATCTTTTGTGATTTAACAAAAGCATTCCAAACACAATTTAACTGTGAAGATACTCGTAGCATGTTATAGTGGCTATGTTGGCTATATTATGTCACAATGAAAACATACAGTAACCGTCTTCAATAAATCTTCATCAAGCATCCTCCAAAACATTTACATTTTTATATTTATACTGTAGCACAGTCTCTGCAGGTTTCAATATGTCAAATTTAAGACTTTTTAAGGAATTTTTTTAAGACCATCTTGAAAATAATTTAAGCCCATATCACATCCATATGGACAAAAAATACAACAAAGTTTTTCGGACTATAAGTCACAGTTTTTGTCATAGTTTGGCTTGGGGTGCGACTTATACTCAGGAGCGACTTATGTGTGAAATTAACACATTACCGTAAAATATCAAATAATATTATTTAGCTCATTCACGTAAGAGACTAGACATATAAAATGTCATGGGATTTAGCGATTAGGAGTGAAAGATTGTTTGGTAAACATACAGCATGTTCTACACTGTAAAAAAATTCTTATTTTTATGGTTAATTTACTCTAAATTTCTACTGTAATTTTTCTTTTTTTTTAAATAGGTTATAAAACTGTAGAATTGAAGACATTATCTGTAAATAAACAAACTGCCTGTTATTTTAAGTAATATGCCAGTAATGACAAACTATGTATATTTCTATTTTTTTACAGAAAAATACCAAATTAATTATATACATCATTTTCTGTTTTCTCAAATTACTTTCAAGTTCATGTACAATTACAGTAATTAACTTTCATTAAATATGTAGCCTGTTATATAAAAGTCTATGTCCATAGTAACGATCTAAGCTTTATATGTAATTTTAAGGTAAATCTTACATTTTTAATATTTGTGTGTATTTGTACATTCAAATCGAAAAATATACGAAACCTCATATATAAAGGTTTATGCTCATACTAACAATTTAACATTTTTCTCTGTAATATGACATGCGTGGGTGACTGCAAGTCATACTTGATCACAGCCAACAGCCATACAGGTCACGCTGACGGTGGCCGTACAAACAACTTTAACACTGTTACAAATATGCGCCACACTGTGGAGCCACATCAAACAAGAATGATAAACACATTTCAAGAGAACATCTCACCGTAACACAACATTAACATAACAGAAACAATACCCAGAATTCCATGTGTTACAATATACACCCCCACCACCAAACCCCGCCCACTTCAACCAACGCACAGAGGGGGGCGGTGATGTGGTGGGATGGGGGTGTAGCCCGGAAGAGTCAGCGCTGCATGGGATTGTGGGTATTTGTTATGTTGTGTTTATGTTGTGTTACAGTGAGGATGTTCTCCTGAAATGTGTTTATCATTCTTGTTTGATGTGGGTTCAAAGTGTGGCGCATATTTGTAACAGTGTCAAAGTTGTTTCTACGGCCACCGTCAGTGTGACCTGTATGGCTGTCGAGCAAGTATGTCTTGCTTTCACTTTCACGTGTGTTGAAAACGTACACTTCACGCGCCCAAGTCGGCACGCTGGTGATTCGGTGAATGAGCGAACACGGAGGGCGACAAAGCCCTGTCACGGTACGACCGTGATATAATCGCTCGGGCAAACATTGGGTCAATCCTACGAGAGGGTCACTGAAAGTTTCGCTGTAAAATGGTAGGATCGGTTAGTATGTTGCTAGCCATTCATAGAAGGTGAACCCACTTTTCACCAAGTTCCTGCATCCAGTGGCCCCCTGGTAGAGTGAATGTGAGACCCCAGATCCTAACAATTCAGAAAAAATCAGTAAAACAATGGTATTTTTCTGTGGAACTGCCAGCATTGTCACTTCATTAAAGATGGTTGATCGTAATAATTTGGAAAAACTCTGTAAAATAAAGGTATTTTTCTGCAGAACTGTTTGCATCGTCACTTTATTAAAAGGTGGTTGATCTTAATAATTTAGTAAAAATCTGTAAAATTACGATATTTCTCCGCAAAACGTTTCATGAAAATTTCTGGATGTATATTGTTTTTTATCATTATTTGGTTTACAATGTTTTATTTTAATTTTATGGTTTTCGTTTGGCAGCCGTAGCTGCAAGTAAATGACCGTTTTTTTACAGAATTTCTTTTTACAGTGTATATGTTATAGTTATTTGAATGACTCTTACCATATGTTGTTAACATAACAGGCACCTTCTCCGTTGGTTAATTAAACATCATATAGCGTACACTTATTCAGCCTGTTGTTCACTATTCTTTATTTATTTTGAATTTCCTTTCAAATGTCTATTCTTGGTGTTGTTTTATCAAATACATTTCCCCAAAAAATGCGCCTTACACTCCAGTGCAACTAATGTATATTTTTTTCTTTCTTATTTATTATGCATTTTCGGCAGGTGCAACTTCTACTCCCGAGCAACTTATACTCCGAAAAATACAGTAGTTACGTTATAGCCTCCTCAAAAATCGAAACATTTTAAAGCAAGACTGAATTTTATTCATGTTTTAAATAAAAGTAACGTCAATAGATCAACACCTTTCAAAATTGCATTTAAGACCTTTTATGAGATTTTAGGAGAATTTTAGACATTTTAAGGACTTAAATGCAAATTATTGGATATAAGACTTTTTTTTAGACTTAAGACCCCACAGATACCCTGTGTAAGCAGTTTTACCTTGAAATTGTGTTAATTTGCCATGTTTTTGCAATCACTCTGCAACTGAGCTGATGCTGCTAATGCTAAAATCTACATGCTAATGTTTAAAAGCTGCCATGTTTTCCGTAATATCATAATTTAAACAAGAACATTATGGATTATTGGTTTATGGTTATGGTTTATTCCAGATGCTCTTTACCTTTTTGACCTCGACACCCAACTTTTCCACTACAGAGCGGCCCGAAACCCACTCAAATATTAACAGTGAATTATTATTTTTACTTAATTTTAAATTGTATTCAATACCTACATCTAACCTATTTACAGTTATACAGGATAAACCTTGTCAAATGATATGAAACCATGTGTTAATCAAATATTATCATCAAGGCTTAGGACAGACTGATTACAAAAATAATAAATACATAAACTAGGCAAGGCAAGTTAATCTAGAGAGCGCAATCAGTACACACAGCAATTCAATGTGCTGTACAGACACTCCCAGGAAGGCAAAACCAAAAATAAAATAATTAATAAATAATAATAAATGCATTCTAATGAAATACACTGCAAAAGAAAATTAAATGTAATTATTTTGTGCTAAAATAAATGCGTTCTATATAAATAAATAAGATATTTTTCTTAAATTAACAGTCAATAAAATTAAAAGTTCATTAACAATACAGCTTCACCAGTCATAATTTTTCCGCTTGGGATACAAACTTCTCTACGACTTTTCCTGCAGAGTTCATGTTTGTTGATATTGTTATTACAGCCACAAATCGTGGAAAAGTGTATTACAAGTGAGTAATGCCGCGGTCCTTAGGAGCCACAGTTGAAAAACACTTTTGGAGGTCATTTTGGGGTGGCGCTCCCGCCCCAACAATGGTTAAGAAACACTATCTGGCAAATGTTTTTGATTTTGAACTACAGTATTAGCATAACCAGAGGTGGGTAGAGTAGCCAGAAATTGTACTCAAGTAAGAGTACTGTTACTTTAGAGATTTATTACTCAAGTAAAAGTAAGGAGTAGTCAACCAAATATTTACTTGAGTAAAAGTAAAACGTATGTTGTGAAAAAACTACTCAAGTACTGAGTAACTGATGACTAACCTGATTACGGCAACAAATATTGCACAAAAACATAAAAATAGAAATGAGCAAATTCAGAGCCAGGAATATCTCTTAAGCAACTAAAACAATAATATATATTAAATAATAGTACATTAAAATAAAATTTAAAAATGGCACATTGAGCCACAATAACTATAGGCTCAGTAGGCATTCATTGATTTGATTGATTGATTGATTAAAACTTATGTTAGTAGATTGCACAGTACAGTACATATTCCGTACAATTGACCACAAAATGGTAACAACCCAATAAGTTTTTCAACGTTAATCAATTACTTAATGACCAAGTTGGGGTGATCTACCTCATATATACATATACATACACACACATATCATATATACATACAGTGTATATATATATATATATATATATATATATATATATATATATATATATATATATATATATATACATTTATATATACAGTATATAATTTATATTTATTTATTTTGCCGTTTTTGTTAACATGTTGAAGGTGTTTTAATGAATATACATGCATATTTAACATATAGATTCTTATCTTTCATGAAGACAAGAATATAAGTTGGTGTATTACCTGATTCTGATGACTTGCAAATGGAGGAGAAAACAAGTTCCTCTTTTCTGTCTAATACCACATGAAAGTCGTTGGTTTTTGGCATCTTATCTGTCCAGCTTCCATATTTGTTTTTATACACTTTACAAGAAATACATTGGCGGCAAACACCGTAGCTTGCTAGCTTGTATGCTCTGGCTTTCGGAGACTCTTATTTAGTTAACGCAGGCGCGATGGAGCGGCACTTTTATTGTGAAGACAGGAACTGTGCCATCAGTCTTTAGGCTTTTGACGGGAGGTACGGTTGAAATAAAAAGTGTCTTTTTTCCCCTTACACTTTTGATTGAAACTTGTATTATTAGATTGCACAGTACAGTACATATTCCGTACAATTGAACACTGAATGGTAACACCCCAATAATTTTGTCAACATGTTTAAATCGGGTTTTACGTATCACGGTCATGTGACCGTCTGGCTCTGTTTGATTGGTGCAACGTCAACAGTGACTGCATGTGATTGGTGAAACGCAAGCATGCGTAGATTCTACTTTGAAGCTCTCATAACCAAAACATTAATAGATCGATAAAAAAAGTAGCGAGTAGCGAGCTGAATGTAGATAAATGGAACGGAGCAAAAGTAGCGTTTCTTCTCTATAAATATACTCAAGTAAAAGTAAAAGTATGTTGCATAAAAACTACTCGTAGAAGTACAATTTATCCCAAAAGTTACTCAAGTAAATGTAACGGAGTAAATGTAGCGCGTTACTACCCACATCTGAGCATAACACATCGCAATTGTTAATGAATATCTATGAATCTAGCATGATATGCTAGATGAGCTTGCTAACATTTTACTAGCAGTGTTCTGCATTATTTGACATTCAAGACAGTCAGTCACTTTCAAAACAAGTATCCATCATCAATCAATCACAGTTTATTCATGTAGCACTTAATCACAAGTGTCTCAAAGGGCTGCACAAGCAACAACGACATCAATATAATATACTATTAATTTCTCTCACAGAACTACAAACCCCGTTTCCATACGAGTTGGGAAATTGGGTTAGATGTAAATATAAACGGAATACTATGATTTCCAAAAAATTTTCAACTCATATTCAGTTGAATATGCTGCAAAGACAACAAATTTGATGTTCAAACTGATAAACATTTTGTTTTTTGCAAATAATCATTAGCTTTAGAATTTGATGCCAGCAACACGTGACAAAGAAGTTGGGAAAGGTGGGAATAAATACTGATAAAGTTGAGAAATGCTCATCAAACACTTATTTGGAACATCCCACGGGTGTGCAGGCTAATTGGGAACAGGTGGGTGCCATGATTGAGTAAAAAGGCAGCTTCCATAAAATGCTCAGTAATTCACAAACAAGGATGGGGTAAGGGTCACCACTTCATAAGGAAATTGTCGAACAGTTTTAGAAGAACATTTCTCAACGAGCTATTGCAAGGAATTTAGGGATTTTACCGTCTACGGTCCGTAAATCATCAAAAGCTTCAGAGAATCTGGAAAAATCACTGCACGTAAGCGATGATATTACAGACCTTTGATCCCTCAGGGGGCTTCACGGTGGCAGAGGTGTTAGTGCGTCTGCCTCACAATACGAAGGTCCTGCAGTCTTGGGTTCAATCCCAGGCTCGGGATCTTTCTGTGTGGAGTTTGCATGTCCTCCCCGTGAATGCGTGGGTTCCCTCCGGGTACTCCGGCTTCCTCCCACCTCCAAAGACATGCACCTGGGGATAGGTTGATTGGCAACACTAAATTGGCCCTAGTGTGTGAATCTGAGTGTGAATGTTGTCTGTCTATCTGTGTTGGCCCTGCGATGAGGTGGCGACTTGTCCAGGGTGTACCCCGCCTTCCGCCCGATTGTAGCTGAGATAGCCCCCCCCCCCGACCCCAAAAGGGAATAAGCGGTTGAAAATGGATGGATGGATAGATGATCCTTCAAGTGGTACTGCATCAAAAAACGACATCAGTGTGTAAAGGATATCACCACATTGGCTCATTAACACTTCATAAAACCACTGTCAGTAACTACAGTTGGTCGCTACATCTGTAAGTGCAAGTTAATACTCTACTATGCAAAGCCAAACCCATTTATCAACAGCACCTAGAAACGCCACCCGCTTCGCTGGGCCTGAGCTCATCTAAGATGGACTGATGCAAAGTGGAAAAGTGTCCTATGGTCTGACGAGTCCACATTTCCAATTATATTTGGAAACTGTGGACGTGGTGTCCCGGAACAAAGAGGAAAAAAAACATCCGGATTGTTATAGGCGCAAAGTTCAAAAGCCAGCATCTGTGATGGTATGGTGGTGTAATAGTGCCCAAGGCATGGGTAACTTACACATCTGTGAAGGCACCATTAATGCTGAAAGGTCCATACAGGTTTTGGAGCAACATATGTTGTCATCCAAGCAACGCTATCATGGACACCCCTGCTTATTTCAGCAAGCCACGTGTTACAGCGTGGCTTCGTTGTAAAAAAATGTGGGTACTTTCCTGGCCCGCCTGCAGACCAGAAATGTCTCCCATCCAAAATGTGTGGCGCATATTGAAGCTTAAAATACGACAGCGGAGACCCCGGACTGTTGAACGACTGAAGCTCTACTTAAAACAAGAATGGGAAAGAATTCCACTTTCAAAGCTTCAACAATAAGTTTCCTCAGTTCCCAAATGTTTATTGAGTGTTGTTAAAAGAAAAGGTTATGTAACCCAGTGGTGAACATGTCCTTTCCCAACTACTTTGGCACAATTTGCAGCCATGAAATTCTAAGTCTATTATTTGCAAAAAAAAATAAAGTTTATGGGTTTGAACATCAAATATCTTGTCTTTGTAGTGCATTAAACTGATTACATGGGTTGAAAATGATTTGCAAATCATTGTATTCCGTTTATATTTACATCTAACACAATTTCCCAACTCATATGGAAACGGGGTTTGTACATTAAGAAATTATTAAATCCTTGGTCTGGAACCAACTAAAATCAAATCTCTCCTCTCAGCTTTTTGTAAACAATGATTATTTCATGCTTTTCCGTTTGCTTGAATAAACCTAATCTCCTAAACCATTTGTATTAATCTGAGTGATTTGTTTGGGTGCATGGTTTAGGTGTCAGATTAGTGATGATTGATGACTTTTATTTTTTTGTATTTTTGCACTAAGATCTACTTTTTAACTCGAAATATAATATTGAAAGAGTAAAGATCCCAAGAGCATTCTGCTGAAAAATTATAATTCTGTGATCTTGGAGAATGTCGCAGGGAGCGCATGAAGGCAAACCAACCCCGCAACATAAACTCTTGTTTCTTGATGGAAGTTCATAAAACAGGAATGCATTGAGTAAACCCATCATCCAAGCAATTCTACAGCCAAAAGCTCCAGCACATCCTGGGACAAAATAACACATTGCTGGAGACAAGCAGCTCTCCAGGGTAGGGCGCAGTAGCTAACTAACCATCTGTGATGACCGTAAGCACTGCATTCAGCATTAGGGACTTTTGTTTATTTAAATCTTCCCTAAAACCCTTCAGTGAATATATTTTCGCATGAGTTCTGATGAAAGAAACTTTTGTTATCACACACGCACATAACAAGAGTTGTAATGCTAACTCCAGGATAATGGTGATCAATTAAGCAAGCAGGTACAAAATGTGCTATCTTTTTTATTGGAAAACAAACCCTTGTTTTAAATGTGCTTCCCAAAATACATTTAAAAAAGGGGTATTATATTCGAGTCAATAGAGTCTTTTGTTTAAGCTCTTTTTTGACATGTATTTTAGAAACAACACTCAAAGCAGTTTTTGAACAAAACAAGGAACTGATGGAAAACAACAAATACTCATACTAATAAACGTAGAATAATATTCACAATGTATAAGGTTTTTATTTTACTTTATCCAAACACAATTGCAACAATATTGCTATTGAATCTTTCATATTTGTAACCCAAATTGTTCATTTTGATCATTAGTAGTAGCCCACATATTGTTTTTGACAACTTAAGGTAAAAAAAGATATAATGAAAAGTCTGTTTAAAAATACAGAGTAACACAGTAGAACCTCTAAAGTCAATTGCACATGAGCACAAACAGTTTGGACTTCAATCAAACACATTGAGGCAAAGTATGACTCATAAACTCAGCATTGTTTTGCTTTTGATTTCACATTCACAAATTAGGAGTAGCTTCGGCAAATTATTTTAGGTGACACCTTGAGGAGATGAAGATATTACGCACATTCATAGAAAGAATACTGAATTTCAATTTAAACTCAAGTGTGCCAAATTATATAGTTAGGTTTATTTCTGTACAATATACTAACATACATGGTGTCAGCCGATTTTCACATTCTTTTATTGTAAAGAATTTTAAAATGTAACTTTAAATATTGCTTTTACAGTTTAAGATTATATTATCGCTTCCTCAAAGCACTGTGGCGGTGGCGGATAACTCCCTTCCAGTGCAAAGTTGTTTTTAAGTAGATAATCTTTGCCTCCATGGCAGCAATTAAACTATGTTTCTTCCATGTACTATTATCACTGGAGGACAAGAAATAGCTGAACATGCTAACATACACAGCGTATGAGGATTAAATAGGCCAGGCTAAACGCTAAACTGGAACTCTTGAACGTAAGCAAAGGTGGGCGAATCAATATAAATAAATACCAGCAGTAACGATACCCAGTGTCAGTATACGGTCGGTACTACAGTGAATAGATGGATATCTTTTATCATCACAAAATGTTTTGTCATTATTGTTATTTTTCGCAAACTCAGAAAATAAGTCCCTTTACACAGGAGGACTTTAAAACCCCAAAAAAACTAATTACTTAAATCAGAGGCAAAAGATGGAAACAATTTAAATATTTAAATTATATTGTCATGCCACCATCCTGTGTTTTCGTCTGATTATAGTTATGATCAAAAATGTAATCATTTAATGATCTTGAATATTGTAATTATCAGTTTTAGCCAATAATAATGTAATGCCAATACTGCCCCTGTAACTACTACAAATTGGTAGTACCTCCTAAAACTAAACAGAATAGAGTGCTAATTACAATTTAATAGAAGTGTCGGTAGAACCATGTTACGACAGGAAGTAACCATATATCAGCGTTAAATTAACAGGTAGAATAATAATAGCTTTAAGAAACTGATACAACTGGAAATGACACAAAAAGTTACCTCATACGTCAAGCCAAATTAGGAGCCTTTATAACCCATTTTACAATTGGTTCTATTACCATGTACATACCAAATAATATACTGTGATGTAAATGGTTATCACAGGAGGCTGCGATATATATTGAGATTTAGTTTTTAGGCCATGTCGCCCCTCTTTAACTTTTACAATGGATTGTTTCTGGCCTAGAGGTTTCACTGTAGGTCGATTTTGGACTAAGTCTAAATCTGCAAAAGTAGTATTTAATTAGTCTCCCCAAAAATTGTTTTGTGATAAAAAAAATTAAAAAACATGGCATTTTAAAGTCCGTCCTTTGCCTGCATGAGCAAATGCAACCTATGTCGAATGATTTCAGAGTTCATAGTCCACAAGAAGTCGGTCACTCCTCCAGTGAACATTTCCTCCATGGGCACAAATTGCAGCACCTGAGTGTCACCCTCCGACTGTCTTTCATCTGTATCCTCTCCTTTTAGCAGCCCACTAATACGGTTCTGGACATCAGTCAGTGCTGGGAGTATATGGCTTGCAGCTTGGGGGCAAAAGCCCACGCAGATAAGGACCGCTCCGACCAGGTCGGATGGGGGCGGGGACCTGAATGTCACTAAGCGAAAACAGGTGTGCAAGCAGAGCACCAGCGCGGCCGAGACACGGCTGAGTGCAGACGACACAGGCAGCAGCAATGCGTCCCCAGACGTCAGCCTCTGCAGTGACAATACAATGCAGCTAACAAGCTGATGCTGGTACTGGGGCGCGGCGTCATGCAGTGCGCTGTAACTTCCTTGAGGATTCGAACACTCCGATGGAAACATTATGACCAAATCCCCATTACAGATGCCACAAGCTTCCCAAACTGAGCGGCTGCCAAACACCAGACAGTGCCTTTTCTTTTTGTTCCTTTCATTGTCAATACAAAGACCTGCCACGTCCGACAAGATGGAAGATGCATTAACCGTGTGGCATGATTTACAGGGAGGCAGATGATTCAAGTCCACTGCTACGTTCCCAGCTGAGGCCACCAGTGTTTCATTCAAGTGATTCAACAAGACTGTAGCACAGAATGCAGAGTTTTTGACAGCGGGCAGTGCTGCACCCTCAATAACGTACCAGGTATCCACGTGAGAGCTGACCAGTGGTCCTTGCAGCATGCAGGGCGGCCCATCAGTGTCACCGGCGTGTTGCTGCATCCAGCTGGCATGGCAACCCCTCTCTACACGCTCCCTCCAGCTCAGGGTCTGCAATTCCCTCCGCTCATTGAAGGAGCCTGTTTGCTTCTTCTGTCCCAGAAGGCTGTCTGCAGAAACACGGCAGCAGGCTGGTCTGATGGCGTTACGGGAGATCCACCGACTTCGAGGGAGGAAAGTCACCTAAGCACAAAGACACCTTATCACTCAAATGTTACAGTGGCAGTGAACCTCTAGAGCAAACCCTGACACAAATACTAGTGTGGGGCTGAAGCTATCAATTACTTTAGTTATTTATAGATTGGTTTGTTGATTATATATTCATTATTTGAATAAAATAAATGCACTTTTAACATGTGCGCATAAATGAAATTTTTTAAATACAAAAAAAACGCAAAGCTGTTTGGCGCCACACAGATCAAGGCACCCAGTAGTGCAGAAACTATGTAAGCCTATTTTAAGTTGCAGGGACTCTGGATTCGATTATTTTTTATTAGTTACACTCATAATTATTCAACTAAATCAATTCAATAATTGAAGCAAAAAAATATAAACCTTTGCTTTTTTTCTAATATAATTAATTGTTGCAAATATCGATTATTTTAAAGGGGTAATATTATTTTTTCTCCATTTAAAACACTTCCTTGTGGTCTACACACTATGTAATGGTAAATTTGTGGTAAAAATGTTGCATAGGTTATGTTTTACAGACCATCTTTAAGCTACTTTCTACTTTGAACGTCTTTTCAGGATGCACCGTTTTGGGGGCGGTCTGATTTACGCCCCTCTACTTAAACTGCGTCTTCTACCCGTCAGCCATGTGGAAGTAGATGTATTTTATCGCTTCCATATGTATTCTACTGACAGATATAAGTTAGAGCTATACGCTACTTTGTATTAGAAATGGCAAAAGTGGAGCATGCATATGCATGTACGAGCAGTGCACTCGAGCAAAGATCTTTGATTATATTCCTACCATATATGGGGCTATCCGCTGATGTCACAACTGGGAAAAATGTTACTAATAAGGCAAAATCCAAACAGTTCATTTGGAGGAAGGATGAATGAATACAAGATTGTTTTATAAATATCTATTCGTCCATGGCTTATTTTCACATTTTTGGGACTTATGCAGACCCCAAATAACACAAAAACAGGCACAAATAGATAAGAAAAGTTTTAGTTGACTTGTCAGAGATAACTTTTTTCGATTAGTCGACGAGTCAAACGATTATTGCTTATAAACTGCTTTACATGTTCAAGTTTGACATGGAGTCCGTCACTTAATTTGTTCTAATTTTTAAAACATATTAGAGTATATTTATTTGTAACAAAAACAAATGGGTTTAATTACAAAGGAGATAACCACAGTGAAAAATACAACTACACCTATAGTGAAGGATTTCCTGTAAACATAACTTTCAGTGCGAAAGGTATTTTTATCCAGCATTGTTTGAGTTATTTAGCCGCAATTATTTGCCTAAACTACATCTATCAAGTTTGTCAATTTTGGCATCCATTTTAGACTTGGAAATGGCGAGAAAGACCTGAAAAGACGCTTGGAAATACCACCTTTTTCTTTGCAAGTATTGTGAGTCATTCTTCATCTAAACGGGAATATATTAACATCTTATTTGTCAGTATCCTAGTGACGTCAGACAATGTACAGTAAGTGATGTTTTATTATGTTTGTTTCTTCTTATGAAATCTGCAGTTCGTAGTAATCAGTGATGTTGTCGAAGAAAAAGCAAATGTCGTAAGACTTGTGATTTTTTCAAATACAGCGTTACTGTATGCTTAAATTTAGCTAAATACGTAAGTATTACATGTTATTATAAATGCAGGGTGTCTATCTGTGTTGGCCCTGCGATGAGGTTGTGACTTGTCCAGGGTGTACCCCGCCTTCCGCCCAATTGTAGCTGAGATAGGCGCCAGCACCCCCCGCGACCCCAAAAGGGAATAAGCGGTAGAAGATGGATGGATGGATGGATGGGTTTCCCACACATTCATTTATTTGTGGCGGCCTGCCACGAAAGAATTACGGCCGCCACAAATAAAAATTAAAAAATAAATAAATAAATGAATCAACATTTATTTCATATTGGTATGTACATTGCCGCCCGACCACACCATCACAAACACCTGTGGGAAACACTGCAATGCGCCTCTTATCATAAATGTGCCCGAGATTACATGGCATATATACTCACAGTGTGTATATAAAACATTGATGGAGGTGTAGTGATGTTTTTTAAAGCACTTAAGAGACCGAATAGAGCGACTCCCATAGTCTCAATTGGAAGCGGACTTTTGATCGCATTTATTTACTAGTTAGAATACATAAAAAACGCAAAACATGTACGCTTGTCTTACATATGGATTGTGAATGATAGCCACAATTACAACAAAAAGTGCAGTTCCCATTTAAGTGTCATGATTACTTGAGGACAAGGTTGAACATATTACACACAGAGGAAGAGAATGAGGACCTAGTTTAAACTAATGTTTTGAATTTGTTATTCTGTCAATAGAACTCACTATAAATGAATTTTAAAAATTAGTTAATACATGAGATTTTTATCGATATTGGTGTTGACCGATTTCACTCATGAATGATCGGAATTGGCAGCATACAACTCTGATCCGAACACCCCTAATATTCTGACTGTACCTGGAATCGCCGCAAGTATTCCTGAGCTGTACAATCCCTGATGTAGTTGAGCCTCTCCCTCTGCTCTGTGCTCATTCCTTCAAACAACCTCAAGTTTTCTGTGATGGTCTCCACCTGCAGAGAGTGAAAGTACGTGCACATCTCCTCATGCTGTGTAAGGAATGACGGTGGAATTGAAGATTCTGGGAAAAGTGCATCTCGTCCCGCCAGATGTGGTCCGTAATCCCGAATGAGTTTGGAGAGCAGGGGTCTCACAGCTTCTTTGCTGTCATAGTCAAGGCACACAACGTAAACTTCTGAGTTCCCCGCTTTACTAGTAGCAGGTTTGAAGACGCTGACAGAGCGGAAACAGCAGTTGAGCAGGTAGAGCATGCAGATTGAAGAATGCTCAAACAGAGTGAACATTTTGACCACAAAGGAGCCACCAGGGCTCAGGAGCAGCAAAGCGGCCGTGACCTCACAGTAATGCAGTGGGGCCACCAGCGCCTCTTGCTCATCGGGGTTCTCCTGACAGTTAATACTACCATCTGCTGTCACCAAATCAACTCTACGCATGTTTGCTACAAATGCCTGCAACTCCAGAAGATGCTTCTGGACCATGATGTCGCCCGTGTTATCCGAGCCAAAGAACCACCATGGCAGAGTGTTGGCAATCAACCGATCATCTGTGATGGTTGTCCCCCCCGCA
Organism: Nerophis ophidion; assembly: GCF_033978795.1. Classification (NCBI taxonomy): domain Eukaryota; kingdom Metazoa; phylum Chordata; class Actinopteri; order Syngnathiformes; family Syngnathidae; genus Nerophis; species Nerophis ophidion. The sequence goes on from NC_084612.1 coordinate 31,601,935, forward strand.
TTGGCCTCGTGGTAGGGGTTGAGCGTGTTGGCGGCCCAGCTCCAGTCACAGTAGCGTGTGGACTCGCTGGTCTTGATGTAGTGGTTCAGAGCGCTAATGAAAGCCCCGGGCGCTTCACACAGGTGAACAGTGTTTAGCTCCCCAGAGAGGAGCGCCATCTCAGGAAGAAGACGGAAGGTTCCGATGATCTCATAGAACTTGCACCATGCCTGAGTGCAGATTTCCGCATTGGCAGTGGATCGCACAGTGGCAATGACCTTACCGGCCCGGTTAGTAGAGTTGGTGTGCTCATGCCAGACTTGGATTTTCTTATCACTAAGTTGGTTCTTTACATCATTAAGTGACACCTTCAGGGCTTGAAGGCGGCAATTAGGAACTTTTGCAGCATAGTTAAGGGTCACGCTAGTATTTGGGATGCACCACTCGCCATTGGACGGTTTGAGATAGGTTCTAAATTTACTGAATAGACCTTTGATCTCAGTAAGTGTATCAGCATCACAAGCGACCATGTCATTCACTTGACGCTGCTGCCGTTGCTGCTTGCAGACTTTCTTCTTTGTGCCAGAGTTCATCCTTCTCACCCACTGTGTGAGAACAACACATTTGTTAGAATAAAAATACGCTGAGAAACACATTCATTTTTAATTTCCCCTCAGGGATTAAAAAAGTATGTCTGATTCTGATTTACAAGGAAATACACAAATGAATGTAATAATTTTCCACAACATGCATGACTGGTGTAAAATGACTAAGGAAGTTCATTGTAATGTGGCACCCTTGAGCAAAAATGCAAACTGAAATTCCTGCTCTTTTCACATTAAAAGGAGTTTTTTTTTTCTTTGCTAAAGTGCACTTGAGTTTTATGACTCAAGTGCATATAGTTTGGCTCTGAAGCAACCCAATATGGATGATAATATGAAAAAAGCGTAACGTGTAAAATATTCAGGCAGCACTATGAATAGTTTCCAAGTCATGATTGATATCTAAACATTAGGCAGTTGTATTTTAAAAGGAAAAAAAATTACATGTTTAACACTAGTGTAAGCAGTCAAAAGGCTATGGTTAAACGTGTTCATATGAACAAATGTTAGCTTGGACTAGAGTATCCGGTGGTTATTTACTTATTGTATAGAGGCGCCGTGAACGCAAACTTATCTTAATTCAACACCTGCAGCCACAATAAAAAAAAAGGCAATTCGACGGACAATGTTTCGTATCGGATAAACAATAAACATAGCGTATAAAAAAAACAGCTAAACATATCATATTTCATTTTTCTATACAGTCAATTGTATCAATGTCTTTAGAGCAACGTTTTTGACTGGTAAAAACTACGTAAATATGCAAACAATCGTGAATTCGCAGATGTAAACTTACCGGACCCTTCTGCGGTACAAAACCGGAAGACGCGTCACCACGTGACCATTTGAGTTTCCAATGAGCATGCGCCGGCCAGTGCGTGGTGGGCGTGTCCATTTTCTAAACACAATTCAGCTGTTTTGCAAAATAACAAACCCAGACTCTCCCATGGGTAGATTAAAAAATTTAAAACATTGGTTGAATCTTATAAAATGTCAACTGTGAAGATAATCATAGCATGTATACATTCGTATGAATACAATTTATTTTAGATAAGTCCAGTTTTTTAAAATGTTATCTGTATCTTGTTTTGTTTTACTGTATCTATATTTCCATCCATCCATCCATCCATCCATCCATCCATTTTCTGCTGCTTATTCCCTTTGGGGTTGCGGGGGGGCGCTGGTGCCTATCTCAGCTACAATCGGGGTACACCCTGGACAAGTCGCCACCTCATCGCAGGGCCAACACAGATAGACAGACAACATTCACACTCACATTCACACACTAGGGCCAATTTAGTGTTGCCAATTAACCTATCCCCAGGTGCATGTCTTTGGAAGTGGGAGGAAGCCGGAATACCCGGAGGGAACCCCAGCATTCACGGGGAGGACATGCAAACTCCACACAGAAAGATCCCGAGCCTGGGATTGACCCAGGACTACTCAGGACCTTCGTATTGTGAGGCAGACGCACTAACCCGTATATATATATATATATATATATATATATATATATATATATATATATATATGAATACAATTTATTTTAGATAAGTCCAGTTTTTTTAAATGTTATTTGTATCTTGTTATGTTTTACTGTTCACTCTTAAACAGGTTTTGTTTGTACGGATGGATGGGTGATTGTCCAAATGTAATATATTTCATTTCATATTGGTATGTACATTGCACAACCTATTGTCAAACATCGTATTGGAAGTGCCTTATTTTGTTTATATACTCATTGGGTTTTTTTCCAAGTTGTTCCCTAAAATGGAAAAAAATATATAAAATGTTGCTCTTTTGCAGCTAAATTTTAACAACTATTAAATGAATATATTTTCATGATAATTTTGCTACAGTCCTAAAAGCATATTATTGATGTATAGTATTATCTTATAATGAATTATTCTGCACTATTATTATTGAAATAGAGTTTTGTTTTTGTTTTTGTAATAGCTTGTAAAGAGTTCAGAAAATGGGATAAGCAACATTACCTAATATCAGTTTTATTCATGTGTAGACAGATTTGGTCATGCATGAGTTTGGTGTCAAATATTTTATAGTAAATCATTTATAATAATTTTTACATTAACATTTAACTCATTCTTTTACAGAATAAACACATTTGAAAAAACAACTGCAACTGTACTTATTTGCACAAAAGTGTAAACATTGTATTTCCATGGCATATTGCATTGTAACTAGTTCCACAGCAGTTTCTATCCTGTTCTTACCTTATTTCATTGATCTTATCTCATACTGTGTGTGTGAATACACATGAAAAACATAACAAATACATGAACATAACAATGAAAAGAGTCGTACTTTTTAGATATCACGGCCCAATGGAATATGTACACATATTCTTAATATAGTATACATTTTAACGGACCTTTACTTGACTATGTTTGTCTTTTTGTAGGTGGCTAAAATACGCGGTGCTGCTGACCACCGTCTAATGTTACGTTACTGTGTGCGATACATTGACTAACATAACATTATGTGTAGGTACCTTATGCAACCCTGATAAAAAAATATCACTTGACAAAAAGTATGAATAAGGTAGCAAACTGAAGTGGATGCAAGAGATTGTCGTGTTTGCAATGATGTTATAACCATAGACATCTTATAAGTAGACGCATGCAGCATTGACTACTGTGACGCGAGCAATTTGGCCGCCATCTTGAAGTGATGATGGGGAGCCGACGAGCAGCCTAAACTGACAGTTGAGAGGTAGAAAACAAAGATTCTGGGTTGGTGTTCAGCGTTTCCTGCTCAAATGGAATAAAACAAACAACATGTTTACTTGACCCACTTCCTGGGAAACTGATCAAGGAGCTCTTTGTATTATTAAGTCCATCAATGCTAAATATTATAAACTTATCACTTTCCTCGGGCACTGTTCCCCTAGCATTCAAAAAAGCGGTTATTCATCCTCTTCTTAAAAGACCTAACCTCGATCCTGACCTCATGGTAAACTACCGACCGGTGTCTCACCTTCCCTTTATTTAAAAAATCCTCGAAAAAATTGTTGCGGAGCAGTTAAATGAACACTTAGCGTCTAACAATCTATGTGAAACCTTTCAATCCGGTTTCAGGGCAAATCACTCCACGGAGACAGCCCTCGCAAAAATGACTAATGATCTATTGCTAACGATGGATTCTGATGCGTCATCTATGTTGCTGCTCCTCGATCTTAGCGCTGCTTTCGATACCGTCGATCATAATATTTTATTAGAACGTATCAAAACACGTATTGGTATGTCAGACTTAGCCCTGTCTTGGTTTAACTCTTATCTTACTGATAGGATGCAGTGTGTCTTCCATAACAATGTGACCTCGGACTACGTTGAGGTAACGTGTGGAGTTCCCCAGGGTTCGGTCCTTGGCCCTGCACTCTTCAGCATCTACGTGCTGCCGCTACGTGACATCACACGCAAATACGGTGTTAGCTTTCACTGTTATGCTGATGACACCCAACTCTACATGCCCCTAAAGCTGACCAACACGTCGGATTGTAGTCAGCTGGAGGCGTGTCTTAATGAAATTAAACAATGGATGGCCGCTAACTTTTTGCAACTCAACGCCAAAAAAATGGAAATGCTGATTATCGGTCCTGCTAGACACCGAACTCTATTTAATAATACAACTCTAACATTTGACAACCAAACAATTAAACAAGGCGACACGGTAAAGAATCCGGGTATTATCTTCGACCCAACTCTCTCCTTTGAGGCACACATTAAAAGCGTTACTAAAACGGCCTTCTTTCATCTCACTAATATCGCTAAAATTCGCTCCATTCTGTCCGCTAAAGACGCTGAGATCATTATCCATGCGTTTGTTACGTCTCGCCTCGACTACTGTAACGTATTATTTTCGGGTCTCCCCATGTCTAGCATTAAAAGATTACAGTTGGTACAAAATGCTGCTGCTAGACTTTTGACAAGAACAAGAAAGTTTGATCATATTACGCCTGTACTGGCTCACCTGCACTGGCATCCTGTGCACTTAAGATGTGACTTTAAGGTTTTACTACTTACGTATAAAATACTACACGGTCTAGCTCCATCCTATCTTGCCGATTGTATTGTACCATATGTCCCGGCAAGAAATCTGCGTTCAAAGGACTCCGTGTTATTAGTGATTCCCAAAGCCCAAAAAAAGTCTGCGGGCTATAGAGCGTTTTCCGTTCGGGCTCCAGTACTCTGGAATGCCCTCCCGGTAACAGTTCGAGATGCCACCTCAGTAGAAGCATTTAAGTCTCACCTTAAAACTCATTTGTATACTCTAGCCTTTAAATAGACTCCCTTTTTAGACCAGTTAATCTGCCGTTTCTTTTCTTTTTCTTCTATGTCCCACTTTCCCTTGTGGAGGGGGTCCGGTCCGATCCGGTGGCCATGTACTGCTTGCCTGTGTATCGGCTGGGGACATCTCTGCGCTGCTGATCCGCCTCCGCTTGGGATGGTTTCCTGCTGGCTCCGCTGTGAACGGGACTCTCGCTGCTGTGTTGGATCCGCTTTGGACTGGACTCTCGCGACTGTGTTGGATCCATTGTGGATTGAACTTTCACAGTATCATGTTGGACCCGCTCGACATCCATTGCTTTCCTCCTCTCCAAGGTTCTCATAGTCATCATTGTCACCGACGTCCCACTGGGTGTGAGTTTTCCTTGCCCTTATGTGGGCCTACCGAGGATGTCGTAGTGGTTTGTGCAGCCCTTTGAGACACTAGTGATTTAGGGCTATATAAGTAAACATTGATTGATTGATTGAAATGAGCGGACCTGTTGAAAATAGGAATCGGGGAATTACTTTTCACAAGTAAGATTTGACATTAACATACTATTTGTTGTATTTTGTGAAAATAATATTACCACAGAGTTGAGAAGGAGCAAAGATCTTCAATATTTGTATGTGAAAATCACAAAGAAATTTTCTGGGGAAGAATGACGCCCCTCCAAGGGTTTGGTTTACAAACTTTCCGCCCCACCTAAAACAAAATTCACCAGCCACCACTGATTATAATGCATTCTCATTATAGGCAAAATATAAGACAATACTCTCTTAACAGTATAACTGTAACCAGGAATAAGTCTTCAAGTAACAATATTCAAATACTAACATTGCTGGGTAAGACGGAATTTGATTTTATTCTGAATCCAGTGAAACAGATTGGTGGTTTTAGCTGATATAAAGACTTTCAGGTGTTTATATATGTTGAAGTATTTGGCAGACACTTTTATTCAAAGCAACATACATGAAAAATACATATAAAACAATCATTGTTAACATGATCATTTAAGGGAAGAATGTAATACAAAATATCAATACAAAGTGTCAAGACAGAATAAACTCTCTGCTGTTGCAGCAACAGAGATACAGTCAATAGGTCCATAAGATATATAGATATATAGTATATTCATACATTGTTTATGTAGGATATACACATGTATATATAACCTAATCATATTGTTTCTTCAACTTAAAAATAGCTGACCGTTTTTTCCCCCTTCTCTGGGATTATTATTCCCAGTTTTGATTTTGGACGTCTGGCCATTTATAGCATAAGAATATTGTATTACTGTTAGACAAACTATGAATAATAAAACACGCCACAACATGTGTCCATTATCATAGTTACACATATGACAAAAAAGCGCGTGAATATGAGTGGTATTCAGTGAGGTAAAATGAATTAAATGCGCTGACAGTTCATTGCTCCTGACAAATGAATTGCACTGAGTGGAGCGGACCACCACTCCAAGATGGCGGCCCCGCGTCACGTCAGCGCCAGTAGGCAGTAGCGGTCAATGCTGCGTCTACTTATAAGATGTCTAATGTTCTAACTATAGCAGTGAGTTTACAGCCTCACTGATTTAACTACACAGCAAATAAAAGTGACGTTACTCAGCCAATAAACGTTAGCTAACATTCAAAACTTATCATTCTTTTGTGCAACTTCAAATGTCGAACGAAGTTGGAAGTTGTTGCGTCTCCGTCTGTAATCTTCGAACCGCATGCTTTGCATACTGGAATTCGTTTTTTGTTGACCAAGTCGTAGTTTCAATACACAAACGAAACAATTTTTGGCAAAAAATGTTCCTCACTGGCGCCTTGTTTGAGAGCTCTTCGTTGGTTTTCCTGCAATTAGGAACAATATTAGCTCTGTGTTATAGGGTTCTGATAGTGCCCAGTTTGTGTTCCAGTGGGAGGTGTGAGTCAAAAAGTAGGTATTGATCTGTATGTGTGGGTTTTTGGTAAAATCCGACATGTTTTCTCGAATGTGGACATCACAGTCCAAACGTCTTAGACTGTATCTGACCATTCTAAATCTATGAGCATGAACTGATGAAGCCTACTCGGATGAGAGCCGAAACGTCGTCTTTGACAATCCAGTCAGTCCAGTTGTGATCGATGGAATGCTCTAAGATTACAATTACCTGGATGAATGAGAACTTCCGTAGAAGTGTTTTGTTATGTTTGTTGTCTCTCATGAAAATTGCAGTGAGTTGAAATCAGTGATGTTGTTGAGGAAAAAAGCGAACGTTGTGATGCGTTTTTGAAATTAATTTGCCGCATACGCTTAAAATGAGCAAATACATAAATAATACTAATTATTATGAATGTACCTGTTTAGTAACAGGTACATTCATACATACGTACATTCATATATAGACATTACATATACACTCACATCATGTATATAAAACCTTATTGTTTTGGTGTTTATAAGGGCTTTATAGACAGAACAGAGTGACTCCCATCGGCTCCATTGTTAGTAGACTTTTAATCGCATTTATGTACAATTAAAATGCATTAAAGAAAAAAAAACATATGTGATCTTGTCTTACATAAGGATTGTGAATGATGGGCACAATTCCAAAACAGTGCAGTTCCCCTTTGAGCACAAAATATATGACCAAAGTGTTAACACTTTATTTTCATTTGCAGTTTAATTTTATTGACAGTTTATTTAAAAACAATTATTATTATTATTATTATTATTTAATATTATTAATTTAGTTAGAATGTGTGTGTGTGGCTTGACGGTGGAAGAGGGGTTAGTGCGTCTGCCTCACAGTACAAAGGTCCTGCATCCTGGGTTCAATCCCAGTCTAAGGATCTTTCTGTGTGGAGTTTGCATGTTCTCCCTGTGAATGTGTGGGTTCCCTCCGGGTACTCCGGCTTCCTCCCACTTCCAAAGACATGCACCTGGGGATAGGTTGATTGGCAAACACAAAAAATTGGCCCTAGTGTGTGAATGTGAGTGTGAATGTTGTCTGTCTATCTGTGTTGGCCCTGCGATGAGGTGCCTTCCGCCTGATTGTAGCTGAGATAGGCGCCAGCGCCCCCTGCGACCCCAAAAGGGAATAAGCGGTAGAAAAATGGATGGATGGATGGATAGTTAGAATGTATTTATTTTACCACCGTTTATCGGTTTTATGAGTCTTATTCTTTTACACTATCGTTTATTAATATTTATTTTGGTAATCAGTCTGACCGAAGCCTTGATAATAATCTTTGTGATTAACACATTGTTTCACATCATTTGACATGAATCATACTGGAAGAGTGTAAGTAGGCTAGATATAATTATTGAATATAATTAAGAGTAAGATTACTACTTCAGTGTTATTATTTGAGTGGCCCTTCTGTTGTGGAAAAGTTGGGCTGCGAAGTCAAAAAGATTACGAGCCCCATCTTTAAATCAGAATCAGAATCAATCAAAGTGAAATATATAATAGTTGTAGAACAGTCGCAAAGAGCAAACATGTCGATGCTAAATGTAAATTGTAGGTACTTAGTGGAGCGGTTATTACATAAATCTTCGATTTTTCTGAGTTGTAGGACTCAAGCAACCTGGAAGTAGCGCTGTAAGAACAGTTTTACCCACAATCACCGAATGAATTATCACATCTGCTTGTTTATAGCCTTCTTAATATGTCCCCAATGGCCTTCTTAATACGTTCCCAGACATTTGTCATCAGAGCTTCACTAATTCGTAGATTCATTAACATAAATCTTGACTGCATTAAGGCGTCAAGTCACTTGACAAATCACATTGTTTACAATATGCCTGACAAATAGTGCAATATGTTGTGCAATAGTTCAAATGTAATTTTTTTCTGATAGAACTATGCTCTCTTTATACTTGTTGGGCTTGTGCGAGCAACTTTACAGACTGTGAGCTTACTGAGCTGAGCTGTGTGAGCATGTTACATAATTAGAGCTTCCCGGCATGTTAGCTGATGCAAACCGACTTTTGCGATATAGTCTAGCAGAGAATGAGCATTATAGATGTTCATTTCCTCTGCTTCAGGGCTATTTCTTATATTATGGATACACACAGCGGAGTGTACTGTATGTGAGGGTATTAGGTTTTGGTAAGAGATGAAGGACTTGCGGGCTTAAAGCAAAAGCAGGACACCCACATAGGGAGACTTATTCATAAATAATGGACCTCTGGGATTTACAGGTGCAACTCGGATTTCCAAAAATGGTGGCTGTAAACATTTTGCGTTTCCATTTGCAGCTATGCCAGTGGTACCTCTTGTAATATTAATGTGTGCATTATGGAGTACACTTGAAGTCCCCTATCTGTATTGTACAAATAAAAAAGTGGAGGAATTTGTTGTTAATTACTTGATATGATGGTGGTTTTCATATATTGTGCTGCGACAGTATTGTGCTAATGCAAGTTTTATCCAGGTGGGAGTCTATAGATAGTTTTTCTAATTTAAAACAAGCCACTTTGTACATGCATTATTCTGTGAAGCCTTGTAAAAAAGTATACTTAGTGTAGTAAAATGTTGCTCTCAAGGTTTAAAAAAAGAGGTACCGTACATAGGGTAGGGCTACTCAACTGGGGGCTTGTGTGCAAAATCCGGCCCGAAAATGACAACAAAACTTGGGAGACAAACATTTTTGCAAGTACTCCTAAAAACACGACAGTGCTCCTGTTGTATAGAGGACTTGGAACACTGTAAGCACATTGGCAGATCCTTCCATTGACATTTGAACCTTTCTAACATAGTATACTTCGGTCCAAACTTGATTTTTACATTACAAAGGCATTCTCCAACACACCCCTTTAAGTCTTCTCCTTTTTGGCAGTTCCGTTTTTTTCCTAATGTGATTTACAGTATGTTACTAAGGTGTTGCTGTAGTTTGTTAACTTCAGATGCAGTCTGTAGTCACTTCTTTAGTTTTACTAGTATAGTTCCTTAAGGTTTCATTTTCGGTCCTCTCCTTTTCATAATTTGGGATATTCAATTTCTGAAAAACACTATAGAATACTGTCATAGACATGATCTTTAAATACCTTTTTCGCACAAGTTCCTTAAAACAGCAGAGTGCTCCTGTAACGCTAACAGAATAAAAATACCAAAGTCAAATGACTACTGTAGAGGACAATTTTTGTCAGAAGTCTGTCCTTAGCTTTCTAGGAATCTGGCCCCCAAAACAATTTAGATGACTATATCCCTGCTGTGTGGCATTGACACGACAATACAAACATGTGTAACCTGAATACTGAGTATATATTTTTTATTGCGTAGTGTGTGTACTTGTGTATCGCAACTGATACTAAGGAGATTGAGGTTTTAAAGGTCATGTGTGTCCATAAAAAAAATTAAGTGTGCTCTGCAAATATGAGAATAGCCAGCAACTATACTGCCTGTGGTTGATTATTACTTCATACGTAAGGTAGCAACCCCTCCATATAAATTGCACAATCACACAGGCAATCGTACAATTCCAATAAAAACAAAATGTTAAGACAATAAAGCAGTTGATCATGCATTGCCCATAGAAGGTGGGAGATGTTTCTCCTTCATCTGCACTCACTGCTGCTAAGGTCATTACCATGCAAGGTTGACACCACAGGTCAAAGACCTTCTCTCAGCACTTCAATAAATGCCAGCTTCAGAATGATGGACGCATCCTATCTACATCCATGAGGATCTTATACCCTTGATGCTGAGAAACAAAGGTCATGGAGATACATGTACATTATGTCATGCATACAACTTATGCAGGAAGGTTAACAAATCCCTTACATATCACCTTCTACACATGCATAGTAATGGAACTGCAGCCACATCCATTACAACCACGTCCCTTTTTCTGACATTCTTATCAGGAACAATTAAACATTTAAGAGACATGGCGCCACAAATTAGCACCGCAAGAGGCGAACATTACGAGTAATTTCTTGATAACGCAGTAGCTACAGGGGACGGCCCTGTAATGAATGCTGCAAAAGAAAATGAAAACATAATCTAATGTAGAGAATGAAGGATGGCTTTAGTGGTTGCTGCGAGATGCTAATGACCTGTCTGTCTGTCCTCTTTGATTGAAGTATTTCTGTGTTTGATTAGACTTTAAAGGTTGAATCTCGTAGATTATTGTTCATTTATCCTTTACACACATGCTTCTCAATGATACCCAGTAATGTGCAAAGAGTCTTAGTCCTTCATTAGATCTGTTGTTAAAGCCATGCTTTGACGATCACATAGGAGTAGGTTGTTACTCAATAGCATGCAGACTTCAACCAAGGCTGCACTGTTTTATGTTTATGATCTTGTCAAAGTGAAAGCACGGCGAGTTTGGTGTATGTTTGTTCTGTGTTTTTGTTTTTGGTCTGCATCACCTGCTTTTCACTCACTCACACTAAGACCTGTATATCAGCATCATAACACCTGAAATCGATCATAGAGGTTTTAGGAATTTATACAAGTCGGAGCATTCCATGGGCTACATTAAAAGGGACCTCTTATGCTGACAACATTGGCACTTCTTTCATAGTTCCGTAACAAAAATGTATGTCTAAATGTAAAGTTCCAGCCAAAATGGTCACAGTAGTGATTTCAGGCTAGTTTCAGCACATTTTGAGAAGAAACTCCAAAATGTGGACGAGCCTGCGTCAGCTTGTCGACGTCACACCTACACAAGACTGGGGAGTTGAGTTGAGTTGAGTTTGAGTTTGAGTTTATTTCGAACAAGCAAGCATACTACATGATACATCACAATTTTCAGTTTCTCTTTTCAACATGTTCGAAAAGGAGTAGGAAGAAGCAAAGCTTATTAAATCCTACCCCTTTTCTTTAACATAACAGTTGCTAAAACGTTTGTTCACTTCCTGTTCTCAATGTATCCACAATATACTCCATAAGTACTGTATAACAATAAAAATTAATAAATAAATAATTGGTGAAGTAAGTTATATTCCATACGATGATATAAGTAAGGTTATTTGAGAATGAAAGAATGGATGGATGAATAAATTCAGAATGTTTATCATGATTGTTCTTCTTTGTACTTTGTAAACACTTTAGGTTTGAAGAGTTTCTTGAAGTGGATCATATTAGTACATTGTTTGATTGCCTTGCTTAATCCATTCCATAATTTAATCCCACAAACAAATATACTGAAGGTCTTAAGTGTTGTACGTGCGTACAAATGTTTTAAATTACATTGTTCTTTAAGATTATATTTCTCCTCTTTTGTTGAGAAGAATTGTTGTATATTCTTGGGTAGCTGGTTATAGTTTGCCTTGTGTATAATTTTAGCTGTTTGCAAATCCACTATGTCGTGGAATTTCAGTATCTTTGATTCAATAAATAAAGGGTTTGTATGTTCTCTACATCCAACATTATGTATTATTCCAACTGATCTTTTTTGTAACACTGTTAGTGAATGAAGTGTTCTTTTGTAATTATTTCCCCATATTTCTACACAGTAACTCAGATATGGTAACACTAGTGAGCAGTAGAGAATATACAGGGATTTTTGGTCTAGAACATATTTGGCTTGATTCATTATTGACGTGTTTCTTGCTACTTTATTTTGTATATTTTTTATATGAGGTTTCCAGTTCAATTTATCATAAATCATTATACCTAGAAATTTGGTTTAATTTACTTTTTCAATTTCTATTCCGTCTTTTGTATTTGTGTTTGACCTTCTCTTTTACTGTTACCAAATAGCATTATTTTGGATTCAATTATAGTCTGTTTTTGTCAAACCATCTTTTTAATTTGTTCATTTCTTCTGTTATTATTTGTATTATCTTCTGTGTGTTCTCTCCTGAACAAATCTGCAAATAATACTAACTTTAAATCTCTTGGAACTTTACGAATGTCATTTATATAGAGATTGAATAATTTAGGTCCTAGTATTGATCCCTGAGGTACACCACAGGATATATTTAGCGTTGTAGAAGTGTGTTCGCCTAGCTTCACGTACTGTTTCCTGTTCGTTAGATAACTTCTTATCCAGTTTAAGACTAAACCTCTGATGCCATATCGTTCTAGTTTTTTGATTAAAATATTGTGATTAATTGTGTCAAATACATTAGTTAGATCCATAAACACTGCTGCCGCACATTTTTTAACTATCTATTGCTTTGGTAATTTCTTCTGTAATTTCAATTAAAGCCATTGGCGGCATGGTGCAGCTACCGGCGGCACTGGAGCTTGGCAGCGTGGTGCAGCTAATGGCGGCACTGGAGCAGCTACTGGCGGCACTGGAGCGTGGCGTGGTGCAGGCACTGGAGCTTGGTGTGGTGCAGGCACTGGAGCTTGGCGTGGAGCAAGTAATGGTACCTGTTGTGGAGCAGGCACTGGGGCCCGGCGTGGTGCAGGCACTGGGGCCCGGTGTGGAGCAGGCACTGGAGCTCGGCATGGTGCAGGCACTGGAGCTGGAGCCCAGCGTGGCGCAAGTACTGGCGCTAGCCGTGGACTTGGTGATAGCCGTGGACGCGGTGCTAGCCGTGGACTTGGACTTGGTGCTAGCCGTGGACTTGGACTTGGTGTTAGCCTTGGACTTGGACTTGGTGCTAGCCTTGGACTTGGTGTTAGCCATGGAATTGGTGTTAGCCTTGGACTTGGTGCTAGCCTTGGACTTGGTGCTAGCTGTGGGCTTGGACTTGGTGCTAGCCGTGGACTTGGACTTGGTGCTAGCCATGGACTTGGTGCTAGCCTTGGACTTGGCGCTAGCCTTGGACTTGGTGCTAGCCTTGGACTTGGTGCTAGCCGTGGACTTAGACTTGGTGCTAGCCGTGGACTTGCTGCTAGCTTTGGACTTGGTGCTAGCCTTGGACTTGGTGCTAGCCGTGGTGCAGGTCATGATGCTAGCCTTGGAGCAGCGACAGGTGCTAGCCGTGGTGCAGCTAACCGTTGTGCAGGTAGAGGTGGCCTAGCTGGGGGTTGCGGCTTGGCAGGCCGAAAGACCGGTGGTGGTGGCCGGACTGGAGGTTGCCGCTTAGCAGGCCGAAAGACCAGTGGTGGTGACCGGGCCGGAGGTTGCGGCTTAGCCGGCCTAAAGACCAGTCGTGGCGGTCGTGCTAGAGTCTGTGGCTGGGCATGACAAAAGACTGGTGGTGGTGGTCGGGCCGGGGGTTGCGGCTTGGCGTGACGCCGCTGAGCCACCCCACCGGTACCGTTCCCTGCCCTAGCCTCCCCCCAAAAGAAGCGGATTCCAGACGCGCTCCCTTCGACCTGGAATCGTGTTTTGGGGTGGGTAGAGGGAGGTCAGGAAAGGGGCAGAATCCTACCCTCTAAACTGTCCAATAATTAGTTCTTCATCCCCCACCTGGGGTTGTGTGGGCAGAAAAAGGACGCATTTTGTGATGGAGGAGGGGCTTGAGTCTTGGGGGGAAGGGCATGAAAACTAGGACATGGCTTGGTTTGACAAGATTTGATTTTCATAAACATGTTCTGATAGTGATTGATCGTGGTTATGGGGTCTTTGGTTGGGGGTGGGTGATCAAAAGTAAAATAATTCAGAAAAAAAAATCCTGGTCTGTGGTGTGATCCGCTGACGGTGGCGTGACGTTGTCCTGAGGAAGCCGGACCGCCTCTGATCCTGCCTGCCCCATGGACTTCCTTGTTCCTTCGCTCTCGTCAACACTTTGGTAACCCACACTTCAGCTAATCTACACACATGGTCACACGCACACATTCTTGGATTTTGTCACACGCCAATATATAGTTCAGTAGTATTGTTTGTTATTATTATATATACATTGACTACATATATATAATAAATTAATGTACATTACCGCCCCCTGGTGTCAGTCTGCCGTCACATCCCCTTAGAAAACATAACAGTAAGTTCCAGCCAAATTAAATAGTAGGACCTGACGGCACAGTTCTTTTTTATAGCTCATCCCCCAGTGACTTTAGCTCCGCCCACAGTGATTTTTTTTTCCGTTCCTCCTTTTTTTGCCCCTCTCAGGATGTCTTTTTCTTTTTCCTCCGCCATGGACAATTTTTCTAGCCTTCAACACTCCTTCAAGGGACTGTTTAGCAGTGCTGTAGGGATGGAGGAATTTACCCGCCGCCTGGCCACCCACCTCTCACCCTTAGGGACTGTTCCTCAGTCAGCAGGAAGCGTCTGGCATCCACTTTCGGAGGGGGGTGATAGTACTGGTGGCTGGTGTGGTGGCGCAGCTGCACCCAGACAGGCTACCACCTGCCAGACAAATTCCACCTGTCTCCCGTTTTTCCCAGCCGCAGCCACCAGCTCCCTGGCTAGCCCCCGAGCCAGCACCAGCCCCTCGGCTAGCACCAGCCCCTCAGCTAGCCCCCGAGCTAGCACCCGAGCTAGCACTTGTCCCTGAGCTAGCCTCCAAGGTAGCATTTGTCCCCGAGCTAGCCTCCGAGCTAGCACTTGTCCCCGAGCTAGCCTCCGAGCTAACACCTGCCTCCGATCTAGCACATGTCCCCAAGCTAGCCTCCGAGCTAGCACCTGTCCCTGAGTTAGCCTCCGAGCTAGCACCTGTCCCCGAGCTAGTCTCCGAGCTAGCACCTGTCCCCGAGCTAGCCTCCAAGCTTGCACCAGCTTCCAGGCTGACCCCTGCGTTTCCGCCAGCTTCAAGGCTGGCCTCGACCTCTGCCCCTCGGCCTGCCCCTCGGACTCCAGCTCCTCAGCTGCCTTCCTCGTCTCCGGCTTCAATGACGTCTGCCGCTTCCTCGCCGCCGATGACGTCCGCCACTTCCACGCCACCGATGACGTCCGCCGCTTCCATGCCGCTGATAATGTCCGCCGCTTACATGCCGCCGATGTCCGCTGCTTCCACGACGACGTCTTCCTGTTCCTTTCGCCTCAGACAACAATGTACCCTCCTCGTCATGTCCGGCGGGCCGTACCACGGCACCGCCTTCATTTTCGTTTCCAGCGGTACGCACCATGAACCCCTTGCGTCCACCTTCCCGACGGTCAAGAAGTCGACCATTCCTTGGTCGTCCACCTCGCCGCCCGCAGTGGCGGTCTACTCGCCGCCGCCACCAAACACGTCCCCGGTGGATTCGGGGACACTTGGGCCGGCGACCCACCACCAGTTCGCCCCTCCGCCCTCCCTTGACTTTTGTTCTTGTTTTTTGGGGGGGTTGACTTTTAGGACATCTGGAAGCTGTCCAGTGGGGGGGTGGGGGGTACTGTCATGGCACCTCATGCCACGCCCACATGCGCTCCTTCAGCTGACAGCGCGCTCGGACACTACCCTGCTCACGCTGAGAGCAGCACGCCCACGCAGCTACAAGCCTGCAGGCGATTTCCTTTCCACACACCTGGAATTGATGAGGGCGAGCTGCTTAAAAGACCAGTTGGACCCAGGGATGCTCGCGGGAACTTAGTTTCTCATATGGTGAACCTGTTTTCCTTCCGTTTCCGTGGATTTCGACTTCCTTCCTCATTCCTCGCTCGCCACTGGACTCTGACGCCTCTCTCTCGCCCATGATCCTGCCTGCCCCATGGACTTCCTCATTCCTTCGCTCTCGTCAATACTTTGGTAACCCACACTTCAGCTAATCTACACACATAGTCACACGCATACACTCTTGTATTTTGTAACACTCCATTTCATAGTTTAGTAGTATTGTTTGTTATTATTATATATACATTGACTATATATATAATAGATTTATGAACATTACCGCACCCTGGTGTCGGCCTGCCGTCACATCCCCTTAGAAAACATAACAGAGATAGGCTCCAGCAACCCCCGCGACTCCAAAAGGGACATGCGGTAGAAATGGATAGATGGTTGGATGGATGAATGTTCATAAGTATTCATAGCCTTTGTTCAATACTTTTTGATGCATATTTGGCATAAATTACAGCCTCTAGTCTTTTTGAATACAAAGTTTCAAGCTTGGCACACCTATCTTTGGGCAGTTTTGCCCACTGCTCTTTGTCCATTAGTGTTTGCAGCACCTCTCAAGCTCCACCTGATTGGATGGGAGGTGTCCCAACATACCTACTGTACAGCTCGGTAGCTACTTATGGCGCCTTCCTCCCACAGAGGTTGGAAGGGGGTTCAATATTAGACAATTAAGACTGTGAGGTTGGTAGTTGAATCGAACTCCTTCGAATTGAATCTTCGAATCTTCAACTATTTTAAGACAACCCTATTGCACTGCATAATATGTGTTTAGGTTGCATTTATATCCCAAAGCATGTCAATTTTGCACAGAATTTAAATTTTTTTTGCATAAAACCCATGAGGGAAGGAGGACATATTCCATAAAATATTCCATACATTATTTTTTGTACAAGTTTTCGCCACCCTTTGCCAGGGTGGTGTCAACAAATCTTGGCTTTTCTAACTTGGATTACACACACTAGTAGCGCACGTAATGGAGCTTTTTCGCCTCTGTGGATGCATTTGGTGGTTTCTTTGTGTTTCCTATTTGGCTTAGAGCAGACATACCAGTGGCTACATTATGGAGCTCAATAATATTCACATCTTAAACAAGGCAGTGTATGTCTGCTTTATGTTCGTAGCAAGGGAGAAACGCTCAGCCACGGAGCACAGAAAAAGAAAAAAAAAGAGAAAGTAAGCCATTATATTTTATTTTGCCTTGATGTTTTTGGGAAGCTTGGGCAGGGGTACACAGTGGGCAGCCTTGGAAAATCTATCTATCAGAGTGAGAATAGTGGTGTTATTTTGTGAGGTGGGAAATCCATTGATGAAGTCCAGAGCGATGTGGTACCATGGTTGACTAGGAATGGGGAGAGGACATAGGATGCCTGACGGAGGACTGTGGCAGCCTTGTTGTGGGCTCAAATGTTGCAAGCAGCGACAAACTCGCGGGTATCCGCCTCATGCTTGCCAACCTTGAGACCTCTGATTTCGGGAGGTGGGGGATGGGGTGGGGGGGGCGTGTTTCGGGGCGTGGTTTGGGCAGGGGCGCGGTTAAGAGGGGAGGAGTATAATTCACCAACTCAAGTATTTCATATATATATATATATACATAAATATATATATGTATGAAATACTTGACTTTCAGTGAATTTTAGATATATATATTTTATTATTTATATAAATAAAATAAATAGTTGAATTTCAGACGGCACCTATCATATACACAGTAAAAACACAGTTGTTCTACTAACTGTACTGTGCTTGCTGGTTGCTAAAAAAATAACAACACTTACCTTTCACTATTTGGGTAACCTTTGTTCTGCCCTTTGCGTACTGGCGAGAGTCACTTGCCGTCAGGTGCACAACACCACGTCAATCGTTGGCCAATCAAAAAGCAACCCCAAAACGCTATAGCCAACATTCACCAGGAGATGGCAACAGACAACATAGAATCATTCTATTACAGACGGCTTCACCATGGCTGTAACTTCCTCGTTCTTCTGCTTCGTCACCTTGTGTGTGCAGTTTTTTCTTAAAATCCGTAGATGTTGTAACGTGATTGGGCAGGCAAGCTGTTTATACAACAGGAAAGCGGAACTGAAAAAAGGCTGATTCCACTCATGTCCGCATGGAGCTGGAGATGGGGTGGCCTCCAGCTTCGGCTGAATTTCGGGAGATTTTCGGGAGAAAATTTCTTCCGGGAGGTTATCGGGAGAGGCGCTGAATTTCGGGAGTCTCCCGGAAAATCCGGGAGGGTTGGCAAGTATGATGGAGGGCCACCAGAACCAACGTTGAAAAAATGAGAGGGATCTATGGATTCCGGGATGACAGGTGAGTAAACCTGAGTGTGCCAAGTCCAGTACCTTGGGTCTCAGTGGTTGGGGAACAAATAGTTTGTTAGGGGTCCCCCGTTGGGACCAGGGTCGGAGCGCAGGGCCGTCTTGACTAGGCCTTCGATCTCCCGCCTTACCATCCCAATGACACGGACAGGAGGTAGGATAGTCGCCACTGTAGGCTTAGTGGTAGGCTCCCCCGAGAAGAGATGAGAGAAGGCGTCCGCATTGACATTGCACGAGCCATGTCTGTGCCCAGCGTGCTTGTCAATCATTTAGTCTTCTGGCTGAGCGAGTGTGGATGACGTTGGGGTGGTCGGTCAGGGCCAGGAATGGGTGTTTGGCCCCCTCCAGCCAATGCCTCCATTCCACCATAACAGCGTGGACGGTCAGCACCTTCCTGTTCCCTGTATGGTAATTCCGCTTGGCCAGGCAGAGTAGTCTGTAAAAGAATGCACATGGGTGCAATACCTTGTCATATTTTGAGCATTGGGACAGCACTTCCCCAATACTAGAGTAGGAGGCATCCACCTCCACCATGAAAGCGCTGTCTGGGTCAGGGTGGACCAGCACAGGAGCAGAGCTAAAGCTCTTCTTGAGGCTTTGAAAGGAAGTTAATGCATGGAGAGGTGCAGCTACCTTGCTGAAGTTCTTGATGAAACGACGGTGGAATCCAGAAAAACCCATAAATCTTCTGAGTTCCATATGGGTGGTGGGCTGTGGCCACTCCACATCTACCTCCACTTTGATGGGGTCTGATGTTTCCCCTCTCAATAATGTGGCCAAGAAAGCCGAAAGGTGCTGAGTGAAACTCGCATTTCTCGGCCTTGACGAACAGACGGTTTTCAAGGAGACGCTGTAGGACCAGGCAAATGTGATGCTGATGTTCCTGAAGATTGTGAGGGAACACAAGAATGTTGTCAAGGTACACAACAACAAACTTCTCAAGCATGCCTCGCAGAACGTCGTTGACCAACGCCTGGAACACAGCTGGGGCGTTGGTCAAGCCGAATAGCAAAATGGCCCAAGTGAGTGTTGAAAGCTGTCTTCTACTCGTCTCCCTCATTTAACCGGATGAAATGGTAGGTATTATGGAGGTCAAGCTTGGTGAAGACGGTAGCTGGGGCTAGGAGAGCCGGCAGGAGTGTGATCCGTAACACCTGGCCCATGAAACGTGACAAACTAGGGGCCGCACTTTAATCGCCAGATGGCTGTAGAGTGTTGAGTATCCAAAAATGGGTTTTGTGGCAATTCAACTTTGACCACAGCGTCAATTTATGAGCAGAGTGGCGCTTTACATCATTTTCAGCAGACTTCATGGCAAAATGATTACCCCCCCCCCACCCCCCCCCCCCCCCCCCACCACCACACCCCTTCCTCTCACATGAGATCCACCCAAAAATGGGACCATATGAATCCCCTTCTTACTGTTGCATCATTAACTTAAAAATAATGATGTACAATACCCTACTGGTCTACGAAGTAAACCAACAACAAAGACTCATCTGTAATGTTGTTGTCAATGTCATACATAGCAACACAATGTACAACCTATTTATAGCATATCAAGTGGTTGTCAAGATGACTGCTCAATCAATCAATCAATCAATCAATCAATTCCTTTATTGTCATGGTCATAAATAACCCTTAAGTCATACATGTCAACGAGATTTCGTTTGAGCTTTGTCCAGCGGCATAGAAACTGCATTGGTGTGCAGGTTGACCATAGTATACAGTTTAGCATTTGTCTATGATAACGCGTATCGAGGGACGTGGGGGTTGGGAACAGTCATATGTCTGATGAGTGTTGCGTTGATGCTGCAGCAATGCAATGTCCAGAGCACAATTATTGAGGTGGTGAAGAGTGAGGTAATAAGATGGTCGGGGGAAGTAAAGGGTGATGCTTTTCATTTAGCAGTCTCACAGCCTGGGGATGCAGACTGTGAGTCATTCTGGTGGTCCTGGCGTGAATCGATCTACGTATACCTCCTTCCAGAGGGTAACAGGTTGAAGAGGCCATGTGCTGGATGTTATCTGCCCTTTAGGATGTTGCATACTCGCTTTAAGCAGTGAGCTGTGTACATGGCACTCATCTCTGGGAGTATAGTACTTGTAATTTTCCCCGCCGTTTTAACCACTCATTGGAGGGCCTGTTGGTTTGCTTTAGTGCCGCTAGCAAACCACACTAAAAAGCCGTAGGTGAGGACGCTGCTGATGGCACAGATGTAAAAGTTTACCATTGATTTCTGCGGAGTGTTTGCGCATTTTAGTTTCCTTAGAAAGAAAATACGTTGTTGGGCCTTTCCGACTGTAGAAGCAATGTTAATCTCCCAGCATAGATCTTCTGTGATGGTCACCCCTAAAAATTTTAATTGTTTGACCCTTTTTACAAAATTGTTATTCATTAGAAGTGGAGGGTGTGTCATGTTTGGAACGCATTGTGATGCGCGAAGGTGTCACCCCAAGATGCAGTGGGACCAGACAAGCAGGATTGGAGGTAGGAGCTGGTTTAATCTACAAAAAGGTAAAATAACACTGGTACAAAAGCAAAGTAAAGGCGTGCTGGAGCTTACAAGAAGCTAATGCTAAACTAGCATCGAGTTTAAAGTGTCCAAAGTAGCGCGTGGCGAGGGCACGAAAGCTAAAACGTAACTTAGCAAACAAACAAGGACTTAGAGAAACCAAACGTGAAAGTTACCTGTAGCAAACCACGAACCAAGACCGAACAAAGGGAGGAGGCAGATTGAAATACAGAAACAAACAATTACCACAGGTGTGCGTAAAAGGCATGGCAGGTGGAACAAATGAGGAACCATGATAACTGAACAGACAAGGAAGTGCTCAAACAAAGGGATCAGAAGAGTCCAAAAATAATCAAAACACACAAAAGGACTGAAGAACTAAAACTACCGGTATGTCAGATCCGGGAGGCGGATCGTGACAGGGTGTTCTTTCTGCCATTTCCTGCGGAAGTCTACAATTAGTTCTTTGGTTTTGTTAGTGTTGAGAACCAAGTTGTTTTGAGCACACCATGAAGCCAGTTGTTGGACCTCTGCCCTGTATGCTGTCTCATCATTGTTGCTGATGAGCCCAAGCACCGTAGTGTCGTCGGCATATTTGACAGTGAGGTTGGATGTTGAAGAGGCTATGCAGTCATGTGTGAAGAGGGTGAAGAGCACAGGGCTTAGCACACAACCTTGTGGGGCACCGGTGTTGATGATGAGCGTGGCAGAAATATGCTCACCAATTTTCACATACTGTGTGCGATTTGTTAAAAAGTCCAAAATCCAGTTGCAGAGGAAGGTGTTCAGACCAAGGTTGTGAAGCGTAGATCTGAGTCTGATTTGCCTTATTGTGTTAAATGCTGAGCAAAAATCGACTGAAATTTGCTACACCAAAGTCAGAGGTAGCTTTGACCTGTGCGCACAAAACTCCCTCTTCCACCAGTTTTTTGGAGGACGGAACATCTCACTTAACTTTTCCAAAAGGATTAAAAATGAGTCATGCTGATCCTTGTAAGTTAGAACTTTTCTTAGAAAAACTTGGGCCAGTTCACGTAAAAGCAGCTAAGGAAGTCACTAAGGATTTTTTACGCATTCAGTGGATTAAGTCATGCAGCCAGCAGGTTGAAATAAAGCATCATCTCCCAAGGGCTCAACACAAGCAGCATTTAAGTCTCTAGTGCATGAGAACTACAAAGGATGGATGGTATATAGTTTAATTATAGTAATTACTCTACTGTATTTGTGTTCAGCCAGAGATGCCTTTTGTATTTCTTAGCCTTGATCTTGAATACAGTTGCCTCCCAGCAGACTTGACAATAATGATTTTTTTTTTCTCTTCTTCTGAGCATGGCAGAGACATTTAGCATACAATATTTGATGCAGTCTTGGGCCAGTGACAGTAAAAAAATATGATGGAGAGAAAATACTTACAATATATTTGCAGTTATCTTATCATAAAGTGTTATCAGTCAAGAGAAGATGACATTCTGATCACATGTGAAAAAAATAAAATGATCATGTTGCCATAAAAAAGGTTTGATTGTTGCCTTTCATGCAGTATGTATGATGTAGATCAATAAAAGATGCAATACTGCCCCCTGGCAGCCCCAAGATGAAAACCTTCGTTTACATTAAATGTATTGTATAGCCACATTAAATAGAAATACAACAATAGTTGATATGTTATTTATCTTTAATTAAATACGAATAAAAATGTTTATTCAAATTACACATCACACAATGATCCCACGAATAGAACCAATAAGTCATGAAAGCCTATAACCTAAAAAAAAAAATCAATGTTCAGTTGTGCAAAGCAAAACAGCGCCATCCAGTGCTCTGGACTAAGATTGGAGCACCATGATGATGATGGTGGTGATAAATATGTTCAGAATTTCTGTAGTTGCTCCATGACAGCAATAGTTGTACTCTGTCCGAAGATGAAGGTCCCGACAACAATCGTTATAATTCCCCAAATGGTTAAAACAATCCTGTAAAATGTAATATAGTTGGATTTTATTGCATCAATATTGTGAGTTACTTTCCACTCATAGAACTTTTTGCCGTTAATATGACTTTACAAATGTTTGCAAAAGTATGAGCACACTCACCTGACTCTTGGATTCACTGGTTCATTTTGCATGATGAACACCAAGCAAAGACCTGTGTTACAATTGACAGACACCACTTCCTTATTATTTCTCAAAATTAGATGCAATTATTCTAAGGCCTTTTTGTACATTTGTAAAATAAAAGCTTGTAAATGCCTTGAACATTTCGACTTGATTGTCCTTTTGTATGTACAAAACTTACCGTATTTCCTTGAATTGCCGCCGGGGCGCTAATTAATTTAAAACCTCTTCTCACTCCTGCGCTTACCAAAGGCATGCGGTAAAAGTAAGCACGCGCTAATTATTTTAAAACCTCTTCTCACTCCGGCACTAACTAAAGGTATGCAGTAAAAATGTGAGTGTAATGTAAGCTTGAACAGTAAATCCCACTGAATAGCTCTTAATCTTCTTCCCTTTATGCAATTTCAAATTACCGGTATTGAAATCAGCCTCCTCCATTTTGAAAATGATGACAGTGGAAGTGTCACTCGTGACGTCACGAGTTTGACCAGGCGGTAATACTAAGCATGCGCTAATTATTTTGCGAAGCGAGTTTGACCCGGCAGTAATTCAAGGCAGGCGCATACGATATGGCCTGCGGCAATTCAAGGAAATACGGTATATACAGTATTTCTAATGGGTGAAAACACCACTCATATTTCAGCAACCATTCTATAATATCAACTGGAGAAATGATGCTTGGATATACTCTAGAGCAGTGGTTCTCAAATGTTTTTCACTAAGTACCACCTCAGAAAACACTTTGCTCTCCAAGTACCAACATAATGATCAAAATTAAAATAGAGTAGCGTAGTAAGCCTAAGTATTAATTTAAATAAGGCAGACATTTTTATTTAACAAGTATATTTAATATTTTGGCCACTGTAACATTACACACAGTTTGAACAGAAACTCTATGTGTGAATACAGGAAAATATAAACACTACTTAAATAATTAATCAAACAAAATCCGTCAGTGTCTTGATTGTTTATTTTGACAGTCCACTAGTAAGATTGTAATGACCTGGTATGGCCAATAAACCTTTGATAACGGCAAGAGTCACGCCATTACAATATTTAATTGAGTGATTCTATGGCGTACCACTAGATCAGGGGTCGGCAACCCAACATGTTGAAAGAGCCATCTTGGACGAAAAATACATGAACATTCATTTTTCTGGAGCCGCAAAAATGTATACGCTTTATGTAAGTGCCATAATGAAGGCAACACATTAAGTTTGTGTCTCGGAGGGTGAAATAACTCCTGGAAA
Organism: Nerophis ophidion; assembly: GCF_033978795.1. NCBI lineage: Eukaryota > Metazoa > Chordata > Actinopteri > Syngnathiformes > Syngnathidae > Nerophis > Nerophis ophidion. Next base: position 31,626,386 of record NC_084612.1, read on the forward strand.
TTACTGGCTTAAAAACTGCCAAAGGTATAGATTGTGTGTGCCCAAGTTAAAGGAAAGGGCAGGCTGTCTTCTTCTAATGGATTTATTACAATCTTTGCAAGCTGGGTAACCTTTGCTGTGGTCTGGAACAACATGGCGCATAATCAGAAATGCTGCCAATATTACATAGAGATAATATGTAATGAGACATGCAAATATGAATTAAATACACAGAGGACATGAGTAAACAAAAATTAAATGAACTCAAATATACCTACAAATGAGGCATAATGATGCAATAGGTAAGCACAGCTAGCCCAAATAGCATGTTAGTATGGATTATTAGCGCTACACGCAAGTTAGTATCATCAACAAGGCTCACCTTTGTGCATTCACGCACAGCATAAAACGTTTGGTGGACAAAATGAGATAAAAGAAGGAGTGGCATTAAACAAGTCTTTCTGTGGCAGTGACGGAGAAAGTTGTACACGTAAACCAACTACGGTCAGTTCAGGGATCGCCACAATTAGGACAAAACGGCGCTGGCCAAATACTTTTCATCAGTGAAGCATAAACACAAACCTATTAAACAGTGGGCTTTCTAACAAGTAGAAAGGTGTGTGTTATGATTGTCCTCCTTCAGAAACATTATTAAAACAACAAATATATTTTTACCCCATCTTTTTGGAGCCAATAGGGCGGTGCTAAAGAGCCACATTCGGCTCGAGAGCCGCGGTTTGCTGACCCCCGCACTAGATAGAGGTAGTGATACCACAGTTTGAGAATAACTGCTCTAGAGTAGTCAGAGTATAGCTTGTATATAGATATATTGTTTGAAAATAAGTCACCTCACAGCAATTATTGCCGACTATAAATGCTAAAATGTGAAGAGTGCATTCATTATAGATTTTATTGTTTTGTTAAAAAAAAACACTGATGTCATACCAGGAAAAATAAAGATGAAGAAGGCGCTGATTCCTCCGATCACGCTGATGACCTCACCCATGTCAGGGACAAACATGGCGATAAGAAGAGTGATGGTGATCCAAATCACAGTGAGAAGCACCCTGCAGCGACTCTCAAAGGTGTTTGTCACAATTCCATGCCGACGCCTTTGGAACCGTACCATCAGATTGAGGATGACAGACCTATATGGGACACATTAGTACACATTGCAAGACTAATAAAGTGGCACCTCAACTTAAGAGTGTTTTGAGATAAGAACTTTTTCTCAACTAATTGTTATGCTTTAAAATGCAAACAAAAATTTGAGTGACAAGCATCCCCGCCATTAGTTACCATGAAGTGATTAACGTGGACCCCGACTTAAACAAGTTGAAAAACTTATTCGGGTGTTACCATTTAGTGTGCAATCTACTAATAAAAGAATCGATCAATCAATCAAAACCATTGTCACAGTGAATGCTGTAAGATGCGACCAAATCATCTGGTCTTACTTGCTAGCATTAGTTCATAGCTAGAGATCAACATAACTTTGTTTTCCAACCATGGGAAGGAAAACAGTGAGTGCCAAGAAGTGTGCTGAGAAGAAGTGAATGATATTCATTGAATTAAAAAAATAAATCTTCAAAAAAAGGCAGAAGGTGTAGGCGAAATTGAGCTTACCAGTGCTAGTCTGCCCCATTCTAAAGCAGAATGAGTCTATTGCCAGGGAAGAATGTCAAAATAATATCTGAATTATGACCATTTATCCACAAAAATAGGGAGCAGCTACTGGTGGTGTGTTTAACAAAGAATCAGCTCGAAGGAAGAACTTTAGAAGCCGACATAGTGTGCACATTGTTTTTATATTACTTCCTAATGTAGTAGTTAGTAGTACATTTTATTGTATTGTTTTCATACAATATTCCTTCCGAAGTTGAGGTACTCTGTATATACAATTTTGCTGCCATGTGCAGACGACCACATCTGGTGTCACATACCTCCCTAAAAGAAGAATAATAGGATAGATGGTGATGATTGATATTCCAAAAAGTAGTCTGGAAATGATCATGACCACATCGTTCCCTGGATACGACATCAAGATATCCGAGGCAACCGCTCTACCAAATGTCATAAAGCCGTACACACCTGATGGTGGAAAGAGTTGACGCAGGTTATGCATCTTTCAGTAGACTTCATACTGCTTGATGTTTTAGGAGGTCAGCTCACCAGTGAGAGTGTAGATGAGCAGACAGAAGAGCATGGAGATGACAGAGATGACCACCCAGTGCGAGATCTTCTGATTCTCCATGCTGCTGTAGATGGCGATGCAGGCTTCATGACACTGAACACAAGCACACATGAAAATGTATTGGGGCTCACAATCTGTGTTGTAATTTTTGTGCACCCCCAGTACTACTGTGATGTAGGCTTCTGCCACACTAAACTCATGCCCATACTTACAGCGTACCGTTATTGACCTTTCATCGGGCACTGGGAAGATGGAATGCCCTTTCCCAAAACTGTTGCCAAAAAGTTGTAAGCTTTGAATTGATTCCAAAAGAACAAGAGGTCAAGCCTTACTCATGATTGATTGATAAATGTTTTTTTTATATTTCCACATTATGATATATATATTTATATAAATATATTTGTATACAAACCCTGTTTCCATATAAGATGGGAAATTGTGTTAGATGTAAATATAAACAGAATACAATGGTTTGCAAATCCTTTTCAACCCATATTCAATTGAATGCACTACAAAGACAAGATATTTGATGTTCAAACTCATAAACTTTATTTTTTTTTTGTGCAAATAATAATTAACTTAGAATTTCTTGGCCCCAAAATGTGCCAAAGTAGTTGGGAAAGGGCATGTTCCCCACTGTGTTACATCACATTTTATTTTAACAACACTCAATAAACGTTTGGGAACTGAGGAAACTAATTGTGGAAGCTTTGAAAGTGGAATTCTTTCCCATTCTTGTTTTATGTAGAGCTTTAGTCGTTCAACAGTCCGGGGTCTCCGCTGTCGTATATTACGCTTCATAATGCGCCACACATTTTCCATGGGAGACATGTTTTGACTGCAGGCGGGCCAGGAAAGTACCCACACTCTTTTACTACGAAATGTAAAATGTGGCTTGGCATTGTCTTGCTGAAATAAGCAGGAGCGTCCATGATAACGTTGCTTGGATGACAACATATGTTGCTCCAAAACCTGTATGGACCATTCAGCATTATTGGTGCCTTCACAGATGTGTAAGTTACCCATGCCTTGGGCACTAATGCACCCCCATATCATCACAGATGCTGGCTTTTGAACTTTGCGCCTATAACAATCCGGATGGTTATTTTCCTCTTTGTTCCCGAGGACACCACGTCCACAGTTTCCAAATATAATTTGAAATGTGGACTCGTCAGACCACAGAAAACTTTTACACTTTGCATCAGTCCATTTTAGATGAGCTTGGGCCCAGCGAAGCCGGCGGTGTTCCTGGGTGTTGTTGATGAATGGCTTTCGCTTTGCATAGTAGAGTTTTAACTTTCACTTTCAGATGAAGCGACCAACTGTAGTTACTGACCGTGGTTTTATGAAGTATTACTGAGCCCATTTGGTGATATCCTTTACACACTGATGTCGGTTTTTGGTGCTGTACCGCCTAAGGGATCAAAGGTCTGTAATATCATTGCTTACGTGCAGTATTTTCTCCAGATTCTCTGAACCTTTTGATGATTTTACGGACTGTAGATGGTAAAATCCCTAAATTCCTTGCAATAGCTCGTTGAGAAATGTTGTTCTAAAACTGTTCGACAATTTGCTTACAAATTGGTGACCCTCACCCCATCCTTGTTTGTGAATTACTTAGCATTTCATGGAAGCTGCTTTTATACCCAATCATGGCACCCACCTGTTCCCAATTAGCCTGCACACCTGTGGGATGTTCCAAATAAGTGTTTGATGAGCATTCCTCAACTTTATCAGTATTTATTGCCACCTTTCCCAACTTCTTTGTCACGTGTTGCTGGCATCAAATTCTAAAGTTAATGATTATTTGCAAAAAAAAAAGTTTTTTATCAGTTTGAACATCAAATATGTTGTCTTTGTAGCATATTCAACTGAATATGGGTTGAAAATGATTTGCAAATCATTGTATTCCGTTTATATTTACATCTAACACAATTTCCCAACTCATATGGAAACGGGGTTTGTATATGTTTTTTTTTTTTATGCCTCTCTAGTGCAGACAAAATTGGCACTCATTTCGTAGTTCTGCACCTAAAAATGATGTCTACAGGTAAATTGCCCCCTAAATAGACAAACTATTGTTTTTAGCTTGTTTTTTAATGTGTTTCAGCACATTTTGGAACAGCCACGTTTAGCTCCAAAATGTGAGCTGTGTGCTACAGAAGACAGGAGACAATTTGATATTGCATAGTATGCGTTTTGGTTGCATCTTTACCCCAAATCATGATATTTTTCATCAGAATTTGAAAGAATGATCAAATATCCAGATGCATTGCCGCAGGTTGTAGCAATACAACAAAAGAGGGGGTCATCCGAAACACATCCATCCATCCATTTTCCTACCGCTTATTCCCCCTTGGGGTTGCAGGGGGCGCTGGTGCCTATCTCAGCTACAATCGTGCGGAAGGCGGTGTACACCCTGGACAAGTCGCCAACTCATTGCAGGGCTCCCTAACACATCTAAATAGTAAATAGGTTATACTTGTATAGGGTTTTCTACCTTTAAGGTACTCAAAGCGCTTTGACACGATTTCCACGTTCACACACACATTCACACACTGATTGCGGGAGCTGCTATGCAAGGCCCTAACTATGACCAATCAGGAACAAGGGTTAAGTGTCTTGCTCAAGGGCACAGCGGACGTGACTATACCGGCGGAATCAGTAACCCTGAGGTTGCAGGCACGGTCGCTCTACCAATTGAGCCATGGCGTTCATAGGAATACGAGGAAGGGATGGACCTCTCCTGTCAAATTGACTCGCACAAAATGGGACGGACCAAGCGGGAGTGTCATTTGCAGCCATCATTTTAATGATTCTGACTTCGAACAAGATGGGTTTTGGTCGGAGTTTAGACGAAAAAAATGCAAATGAAACCCAAATGCAATCTGGAAAATCAGGAGCACCTTCGAGGTAAAAAGGTCAGAGTTAGAACCTGCGGTAACACGCAATCAAAAAAAGGCAAACCCAGCACTCAAAATTGGGAGAAAAAGAAGGCAAACCACCATTATTTTATTTTCTGTCCTCTTCTACTGATATTTTATTAAAGATAGAAATGCTGAAAGAGCATGGAGAAACATACATTGATGTGTCTAGTGAAGAGGAAGGAAGACTGGAAATGACAACTATTTTATATTTCTTTTTTGCTCATAATGTTAACCATTTTGAAGTAATTATGGAGCAGGGCGACGAAAACAAATGATGACGTCACACCAAGAATGTGCGGATAGTAATGTACAGTTAGTTATCTAACCATTTCCAGTTTTTAATTCATATTATGGGAAATGACTGCAATAGATTAATCTTTATAAACTTGTTCGGGAAATTTCTGTCACCTGGACGATATTGGTCCTTAAAGTCCATCCATCCATCCATTTTCTCGCGTTTGTCCCTTTCGGGGGCCGCGGGGATGCTGGAGCCTATCCCAGCTGCACTCACCTTGAACAAGTCGTCACCTCATCGCAGGGCCAACACAGATAGACAGACAACATTCACACTCACATTCACACACTAGGGCCAATTTAGTGTTGCCAATCAACCTATCCCCAGGTGCATGTCTTTGGAGGTGGGAGGAAGCCGGAGTACCCGGAGAGAACCCACGCAGTCACAGGAAGAACATGCAAACTCCACACGGAAACCCGGTATGTGAGGCACAAGCACTAAGCACTGACCACTGTCCCACCATGCTGCCTGTCCTTAAAGCATTTTACATTATATTTTCCACATAATGCTGACTTTGGAAATAAGCCTATTACACATGTAAATTGTGTTTTTTTAGACAACAAAATGACAAGACTGTCCTACCTGGAAACCAAAGCAGATGGTTGGCACAACACTGAACATAGACGCCCACGAGCCTACACTGAAAAGATATGAACATGAATTCAAGTGCAAGATTACATTTGAAACACTTTGAAAACAGTTATCCATTCATCCATTTTATGTAGCACTTGTCCTCATTAGGGCTACAGTTGGTCATCAGTCAATCGCAGGGCACATATGTAATGGCAAGAAAGACAAAAAAGGACGCTTGGTTCCACCCCCCTTATAATCGCGAGGATTACAAAGCATCTTTCATCAAAACGGGAATATAAGAACATCCTAGCAGTTGGCATCTTAATGACAGCAGACATTGCACAGGAAGTGATGTTTTATTATGTTTGTTGGCTCTCATTAGGAATGCAGTGAGCAGCAATCAATGATGTTGAAAAACAAAAAGTAAACGTCGTGATGCGTTATTTTTTTTTTATTGCACCGTGTATTCCTAAAATGATCAAAATATGTAAATATTAAATGTTGTATTATGAATGTACCTAGGGGTGGGAATTGAAAACCGTTTCTTGATCAGAACCGGTTGCCAGTGTATCAATTATTTGGAATCGCTTGCCATTTGGTTCCCTGATTGATCTTTCCGGGTGGAAATTATGTTGCGTGGTGACGTCGGATCTCAAAATGGCACAACAAATGCTCTAGAGCTGACTACCTTTTACAAGAAAATATTGCAACACTGTTCCTTGTAATAATTATAAGGCTGCTAGTTCATCAAGAGGAGGCCATACGAGCAATGTGCTGAAACATTTGAACACACAGCATGCAATAATTATAAGCAAGAGTCATATTTTCAACCGCTCCTATCTCATCCCAGCAGCAGTAACGCCAGCACAACAGGTGCTAACTAACACCTCCTATCATTTTAGCGCTATTTGTTAAATTGAAATGAATGCCTTCTCATTTTGATGAAAATGCCGGGAGACAGATTCTGACTGGTTCCTGAGACAGGCAGTACTCTCTCCAGTTTACAACTGTTGCTAGACAAATGTCACCAAGCGGCGTCTAGGTTTGTTGTCAAAAGTTTATATTTTTGGTAAGTGAATGTTCAATTGTAGTCGGAGAAAAGTTGCCGGTTTTCCTGCAACCAGATTTTTCTCGGTCATTATATCATACAGGTGAAACTCATAAAATTAGAATATTGTGTACAAGTCCATTCTTGTCAGCTATTAACAAATGTGAAACTAATCTGTTATATTAACTCATTACATACAAGCCTTTATTTATTCAAAAACTATTATTGCAAGGATTATTGTAAGCTCAAATCATCAAAATTATGAAGAATAAAGGCTCACTTTGCATATAATAAGTTCATATCAATTGTTACTAAATGTTACATTCTTGTGTGATTTGCACACATACTTGCCAACCTTGAGACCTCCGATTTCGGGAGGTGGGGGGCGTGGTCGGGGTGGTGCGGGGGCGCAGTTGGGGCGGGGCGCGCGGTTAAGAGGGGAGGAGTATATCTACAGCCTGGATTCACCAAGTCAAGTTTGAAGTATCAATTATCCAAAATTGCATATTTCAGGAAGTATATATATATATATATATATATATGTATATATATATATATATATATATATATATATATATGTATATATATATATATATATATATATATATATATATATATATATATATATATATATATATATATATATATATATATATGTTGTCAAAAGTATATATATAAATATATGTAGGTTTGGGAAAAAATCACAAGACTACTTCATCTCTACCACGGTATCGAGCACTATTCTCTGGATAATCCAATCAAGACATATATTTTAAAATACTTATTCATTCAATTTTGTTACAATAACTTTAAGATTAACAGAACTAAATGCCTTAGACAAATTAAGAAAAAAAATGCAGAAAGTACATTTCTTATGATCTAAATCGGTTGCCATTAAGAAATTGTAGCAGCGCCATTTCTGTAGATTTTTTTTCCTGATGAATATGCAAACCACAGTTATCAGACAAATGTTTTGAAATATATAATATAACCAATTTTTCATGGAGACACACACATGCACATGCACGCATACACACACTCACACTTTTCCCCAAAACCCGAGTCTAGTCTCCTCCATCCATAAAAACACGATAACTGACCCTTGACTGTGCTCTGGCGTTATAATGGCAGTGTGGTCCTCCATCATGTAGTATTTGACAATTACTGCCACACACAGGTAGGTTGCAGCCAAGGTCCCCAGCACACTGCGGTGAAAAGAAAACAAGTTCATCGATAAAATAAAACAGCATGTGAGAAAACAAAGTGTCATCTACCTTGTGTATTTCTGGATGCCAATTTCTTTTGGGATTGAGAGTGGTAGGATGATGACGAGGCACATGATGAAGAGGGCAAAGCGCTGATCCGTGTACCAGTGATAGGGCATTTCCTCCTCACCTGACCCGGTCACCGTCTCATACAGAGATATACACACTGACAAGACACCATTGTGAGTACAAACAGAATAGAGCAGTCATCAGGATTTGTCACAAATATTTTCATTCTCTGCGATGTGCGTTACATGCAATGATTTAAAAAAAATGTGTTCATATGTGTGCACTGAGAGCAGGTGATCACACCAAGTGCTTGAGCCCATCTGTACTGCTCTGCTGAATGTTCTGATCAAAATGTGTGTTTCGGATGTTTTTGTAAATCCAATCAAATGCGTTGTTTGAAATGTGACCAAAAACGTTTCAGGGATTAAAATGATTTTGGATGAACAAGGCGACCAAAAAAAAAAAATCTATGCTTTCCCTAATACTAACAGGAATGAAAATGAAAGTACAGCTGATTTTGTATTGTGAAAAGAGATTAATTTTGACAAACTCCTTTTGGTGAATTGATGACAAAACATATAAAGGTGTTGTTTTAATTGTTTTAATATTCAGATATGTCCTACTGCAGAACCATTGTGATTTGCATAACAGGGATATTTTTCCCTAAAATGTGTGACCCTGTTAAAAAAAATAAGCTAAAAATAAATGTCCACTGCAGAGGACGCGGGTTTTTAGTACGATATGACACTGAAAATGTGATCTTCCCAAAAGTTAGCCTTTTAAAACCAAAACAAATCAAACAATATTCAGCATCCATAGAAGGTTTAAATTAACCTGACTCTCGCCAGATCCTTGTAGTTCACTGAACTCTTCACAAGGATCTGGGACTTCTCAATAGGAGATGTAGTTCAGAAGGCGGGGCCTTGTAAAAAACAAAATCATTGTATGTGATTGGATAAACCACTTGTCCGTTATCTTGAATGACGTGCTACTTCAACCACTCACATCGAAATCAACCCGTGACGCTGATGAGAGCGACGCTGGGAAATCCAAACCCGGTCGGAAGAAGAGCCAAAACATCCTTGACACCAATAAATTCCTTCAAAACCGTTCTCTGTTAATCTTTTAAATAATTAATATTCGGTAGATTCGACAAAACAGTTGCAATAGCAGAATAAATGTCAGCACACGGCGCTACGTCACATTTATGCAATCCCGCCTGCCGATTCTGATTGGTTAATTACTCTTTGCTATCTTGAAAGAGTTTGTATTGCCTTCGAAACCAGATCCTTGTGTGGAGCCCAGCGAACTACAAGGGTCTGGCGAGAGTTGGGTTAGGTTTACATCAGGAGTCAACAGTTTTTATCACCAATAGAGCTACTTTTACAAAAAATAAGGATAGTTGAGAAATTTAAGTTTTATTTATATGCCTGGCATGTCACAGCCTGGGCGTGCATTAGTGCACATTCATCGGTGTGCTGTGCTGAGCGCAGCTCTTAGAGCGTGCAAGGCGCGCGGCAGGCCAGCGTCAGCAAGCAGCTGCATTTAATCTCCGGCAATCAGCACACCTGGTGCTGATGATCAGACCTGCCTTCAAAAGCCTGCACAACCTGCTATCCCGCGCAGAAACGTAATCTTCTGTTGGCGCACAGTAAGCGATCTGATGATCGATACAATCCTGTTCTCTCTCTGTTTTCCCCTCCGTGTTTCATTGTCGTTTCGTGTCGTTCCTGCAGCAAATCCCCGTTCCTGCGTGGCTAGCTGTGCCTCTCATCTTCGTCTCGACTTCCTTGTTTTCCTGTCTGGTTTTCTGGCTGCGCCTCGGATACTGCCCCCTCACTTTGGACACGGACCTATTGACGCCACGCTTAGCCCCCGACATCCTGCTTGCCTCACGGAACTGCAAGCTCTGCCTTCTCCTCTTGATCTTTCGCCTATCACTCACCACTTCTGGTAAAAACTCAGCAATTCATTCCTATACATAGTCTTTCACCATACACAGTCATGGATTTTGTCATACACCATTCTCCAGTGTATTTATCAAAATTGTTTCATTATCATATATATATATATATATATATATATATATATATATATATAGAATGAATCATAATTCTTCACTGCCCCCTTGTGTCTGTGCTGTCACTCCTCCAAGCCCAACATGGCAACATTTAAATTGCAGAGTCATTCCTTGTTTATCGCTGTTTATCATGACCACGATAAAAATGATTAATTATTAATGAAATATTTTCATAGCTACAACATAAAAAGTATCTGAATTCGTTTTTCAACATTATGCAAGTCCTATAGACATGATACTGTATAACACCCTTTAGTCACCTTTATACGCTTTTTTTTTTTAATCCAATTAAATAATGCTGTCTTAAACTAAACCTATCAGTGACCTCAGTGCTAAATTTGAATGGTTTGGTCTACTCTACTGGCCAAACTACTATAAGATTAATAATTTTAGTTTATTTAAACATGTTTATGTTTGAAAATGCTTTGTATGACAAAACGTTGTACAATACGCTTACGTTTTTTTTTTTATATCCCCCAAAAAATACATGATTTTGCGAAGCCGCAATATTTGAAGCACAATATGGCGAAGGACGACGGTACTTTATTTACCAAGAAGATCTCTACTGGGTTTTATGTGATTTTGTGTAAATTTGTCATAAAATAAAAGCATACTGTTTGAATTGAACATCAGATAAAGTCAGTGACCGCGCTACGATAATAATAAATACTCACATTTTTCCAGCTGGTCCTGCACCACCACCAGAAAGGCGACACATATCATGAAGAGGTTGAAACAGAAGCAGACCTCGCACAGTTGACCGACCGCACTTCCACACACTTCCCTCACCACGTCCTGGTAGGTTTTTTGTCTGCTGACGGATGAGGCATAGCCAAGGATGACCAGCCCACTGATGAGAAACACCAGAGAAACCTGCACAAGCAAAACACCATTGTGAAGCATACTGAAGATGGGCGAGAAAGTCAAGTATGAATGCAACCCCTATACAGAATCACCCGGACTGGCCATTGTTCTTAAAGGGGAACATTATCACCAAACTTATGCAAGCGTCAATATATACCTTGATGTTGCAGAAAAAAGACCATGTATTTTTTTAACCAATTTCCACACTCAAAATGGGTGAATTTTGGCAAATTAAACGCCTTTCTGTTTATCGGTCTTTTAGCGATGACGTCAGAACGTGACGTCACCGATGTAATACACCCGCCATTTTCATTTTCACATTGCAAACATCGGGTCTCAGCTCTGTTATTTTCAGTTTTTTCGACTAATTTTTGGAACCTTGGAGACATCATGCCTCGTCGGTGTGTTGTCGGAGGGTGTAACAACACTAACAGGGAGGGATTCAAGTTGCACTACCGGCAAGAAATCTGCCCACAGACTCCTATTGAATTTGCCAGAGTGTCTGCACATTTTACCGGCGATGCTAACACAGACATGGCACAGAGATATATGGATAACCTGCAGATGCATTTGCAACGATTAAGTCAATGAAATCACAAAGGTGAGTTTTGTTGATGTTGTTGACTTATGTGCTAATCAGACATATTTGGTCACGGCATGACTGCCAGCTAATCGATGCTAACATGCTACGCTAATCGATGCTAACATGCTATTTACGCTAGCTGTATGTACATTTGTAACTAGATACCCACATTTAATGCGAAACAAACACTTACCAATCGACTGATTTTAAGTTGATCCAGTGTCACAAGATGCGAAAGTCCTGATCGTTTGGTCTGCACATTTTACCGGCGATGCTAATAAGGCAGCCATGCTATGGGCCACTTCATTAGGTACAGGCACGCTATGGCCGAATAGCGTCAACAGCTTCAATTTCCTCTTCAATTTCGTTTTCGCTATCTGCCTCCATACACCGACCATCTGTTTCAATACATGCGTAATCTGTTGAATCGCTTAAGCCGCTGAAATCCGAGTCTGAATCCGAGCTAATGTCACTATATCTTGCTGTGGTAACCGCCATGTTGTTTGTATTGGCAGTCCTGTATGACGTCACAGGGAAATGGACAGTCGCATTGCAAATAGCGAAAATCAAGAACTTTAAAGCTTTTTTCAGGGATAAATTTTGAAAAAAACTTCGAAAAATAAAACAAGCCACTGGAAACTGATTTTTATTGTTTTTAACCCTTTTGAAATTGTGATAATGTTCCCCTTTAATCTCCAAAGTTCTGTTCAGTTTTTCTACATCTACAGATCGAGGATATACTGCCAAAATGTGACAGAAACTCGTTTCTAAATTCAAGGTGCAGAAAAATATCCAAATGTCTAAGATAAAAGAGAAAGACCTGAGCTCAATTTCTAAGATCACAGCAAAGTGCATAAGTACTTGAGTTAACATTGTCCATAAGTTTATTTTAATCTTGAGTATTTTGGACTCTAGTGTAATGCACAAAACCAGTCAATATTCATCTGTAAATATAATGTGCAGGATTTAGAAGAAGTGGAGAGGTTTCTTGTATTTCTGAATTGCAAACAATTCTATAAATTCCAACTGGCGTCTTATGACTTAAAGCTGTTGTTTCTTTGGCAGTGATTCATAAAATCAATTACGTTTAGCTTGACAGAAAAAAAATGCTGGAGTCAATTCCACATCCTTTATCAAACTTTTAGGTATGCTTACTTTAAAATTATTAGTCTCTAGTCTTAATAGTTAATGTAATATTTAAAGACTGGTGGTCAGGGTAAGTAAGAGGAAAAAATTGTTATAAAAACATTAAAGGTGCCATATGTAATAATTTCATGTCAAGACATCATTAAATGGCCCTGATATTTCAAAAGGGATTAATAAATCATATTATTTTCGAATAAATTCATAACTGATAACGGCAGTTCAGCCAGGATATGTTCATTTCAAAATTTAGATTTTCAGCCCTGAAAAATTGTTACTGTTTTCATTTCGATGCACCACCCTCCACCGTTTGACCAATTAGAAAGTCTGTGAGTGTGTTGCATCCAGGTTGCCAGTTATGCACCGCCACCTTCGTCGAGCTCCTGCCTCTGGTAAAATTACTAAACATGTCAGATCTTAGTAAATCTAATAGGCGTTTTTACAATCTCAACTTATTCATGACAAAGCCAGGAAAAAAAACGAGGATTTGTGTGAGGGATGCCTTTGCAAGATGGAGAGGATTGAAGGCGGAGAAGATTTTTTCATTTGACGCCAAACTTGCTAATTTCCTTTTTCATGGGTAAGTAAGGCATTTACGTTTTCTTATTACTTGTAATAAATGGAAATGGACATTTCGTATATAAATTATACTGTCCAATACAGTCTATGATCTTGTCAAACAAAGTTAGTATGCTCGTGCAACGAATGCTTATAGTGTGATAATCAGCTCCTAGTGTAAAGCTTAGTAAGCATGCTAACGGGGGCTTGTATGTCAATGTGTCATCCAACTGACAGTGCAAAATATATTTTCGACAAATAAAACCTATGTGGATATGGGTAGTGTCAGTGCCTATTTCCTTCTCAATATGCTGATACACCGAGGAAATGTATTCCAACTTTAGCACGGTTAATTGCGGTTTCTGGTTCAAAAACATATGGAGTGGTATTTGCTTGGCACACTGTAATGCATTACATGTAATGATTTTCTACTTTTTCTACAGGCACACCAATCTAGTACCCGCATTCTTTTACTACGAATCCAAAATGTTGTAACACGTGCAGAATGTGGCTTGGCATTGTCTTGCTGAAATAAGCAGGGGTGTCCATTAAAAAGACATTGATTGGATGGCAACATATGTTGCTCTGAAAAACGTGTATGTACCTTTCAGCATTAATGGTGTTACCCATGCTTTGGGCACTAATACACTCCACAACCATCACAGATGCTGGGTTTTGAACTTTGCACCAATAACAGTCTGGATGGTTATTTTCCTCTTTGGTCCGGAGGATACAACGTCCACAGATTCCAAAAACAATTTGAAATGTGGACTCGTCAGACAACGGAACACTTTTTCACTTGGCATCAGTCCATCTAAGATGAGCTCGGACCTGGTGGCGTTTCCGAGTGTTGTTTATAAATGGCTTTGGCTTTGCATAGTAGACTCCTAACTGGCACTTAAAGATGTAGCAACGGACTGTAGTTACTGACAGTGGTCTTCTGAAGTGTTCCTGAGCCCATGTGGTGATGTCCTTTACACATGATGTCGTTTTTGATGAAGTACCGCCTGAGGGTTTGAAGGTCACGGACATTCAATGTTGTTTTTCATCCTTGCCACTTGTGTGCAGTGATTTCTCTAGATTCTCTGAACCTTTTGATGATATTACGGACCGTAGATGGGGAAATCCCTAAATTCCTTGCAATAGCTAGTTGAGAAATGTTGTTTTTAGACTGTTTGACAATTATATTTTGCTTTAGTTCACAAAGTGGTGACCCATCCTTGTTTGTGAAAGACTGAGCATTTCAAGGACTCTGCTTTTATACCCAATCATGGCACCTACCTGTTCCCAATTAGCTTGTCTACCTGTGGGATGTTCCATGTTGTTTGATGAGCATTCTTCAACTTTCTCAGTATTTTTGACACTTGTGCCAGCTTTTTTGAAACATGTTGCAGGCATCAAATTCAAAATGAGCTAATAGTTGCAAAAAATAACAAAGTTTACCAGTTCGAACGTTAAATATCTTGTCTTTGCAGTTTGAAAATAGGTTGAAAAGGATTTGCAAATCAATGTATTTTGTTTGTATTCAAGATTTACACAATGTGCCAACTTCACTGGTTTTGGGTTTTTTATGATTAAAATCATTTGTTTTACATTTACTGCAGCAAAAATCACAACATTCGCACAAAGACCTAATACGAGGCTTTTTGGTCTTGTCTTTATCTTTTTCTGTGTGGAAGCTGAGGAGACTGAGGACGTGGCTTACTCGCTCGTCTGCTTGTCACAATGTTGCCAAATTATTATATGCAGAGATATTTTTGCAGCATAATTTTGTGGTTTGTTTTTGATGCAAGTGTGACATGAATCTTTTTTAATAATCAGGTCAAGAATACAACCGATGGCACTGTATTGGAGGGCCACTTGTAGTACACTGTCCTGCCACACCGAGAAGTGGGGGCGATAGCGAGCAAGCAGTGGCACGTTGCTACCGTTTAATATCAGCGAGGAAGCCTGCATTTGTTTGTTTGTTGTTACTCTCAGATGCAAGAGCAATGTTTTAAGATGCCAGAACAATTTTCTATTGCTCTGCTGTATAAATGAAACAAACAAAAAGAATGAATAAATTGAAAAATAATAATAATTTATTCATTTATTAATCAGTCTCCAAAAATGGAGGATTACACATCCAAAATCAAAAACTTCTCTAAACTGGACTTTCAGACAAAACGGAGGTAATCACAAAAATATTTTAAAGGAGGATAACGCATGTACAGCACATACAAATACAATAAAAGGTAAGAAAGATTCCAAATGTACAATATAAATAACACTGTTATGTTCTGATCAAGGAATTGACCCCAGGATGCAGAGACGGGGAGGGGAGGTTGAATTCCAAAAATAGAACAATCTTTAATGAGTCCAAAAAGGGTTTAACTAAAGGCGATGGAGCAGACGTGCACACCATGGAAAGACAAACAAAAGCAGGACCCTCAGTGGTCGGCAGGGAGGATGGCCAGGACGCACTGGGCAAAGGCAAAAGGGATCCAACGCAAAACGATTTGTTGCAGGTGTGCCTCGCTGGGGACTAATTGACAGAAGAAAAAAACTGACACAATAAACAAAGAGAAGACAGGGAAATGACAAAAACACAACAGTACCCCCCCTACACACACACACACACACACACACACACCCCGCTCCCCCGTAATGGACGCCACCTGGCGGCTTACCTGGCTTCTCCGGAAAACGGTCATAAAATGCAGTTAAAAGTGAAGGGTCCAGAATAAGACAGTGCGGTACCCAGGATCGGTCCTGGGGGCTGTAACCCTCCCAGTTGACAAGAAACTGGAGAACCCTGCCCCTTCTCCTCACATCGAGAATGGCCTTGACTGTAAATGCCTGGTGTGCATCGATAAGTTTCGGAGGAGGATGAGGCACCTCTGGAGGACTCAAGGGACTGGAGGACATAGGCTTGAGTAGGGAGACGTGGAAAGATGGGTGTATCTTGAGAGAGTCCGGAAGGTGTAGTCGAAGAACTGAGGGGTTGATGTCTCGCTCAGTGGTGTAAGGTCCAATAAAGCGTGGTTGCAGTTTCTTGGATACCACTTGGAGAGGTAGATCGCGTGATGACAGCCAAACTTTCTGTCCGGGCCTGTAATCTGGTGCTGTACTGCAAAGGTGGTTAGCGAGACGCTGGGTACACTCTAAGGTGAGTGATAGTGTAGACCGGGTATTCTGCCAGGGTTGTCGTGCGCGGTGCAGGTGAGCAGTCACAGATGGGACGGGGACTTCTGATTCCAGGGAGGGGAAAGTGGGAGGTTGGTATCCGTAGGCTGAGTGAAAAGGAGACATGCCTGTAACAGAGCTTACGAGTGTATTGTGAGCATTCCCCCCGGGGGAGATGGGGAGGGGGGGGGTGGGGTTGCCCACATTTGTGGTCCTCTCCAAGGTTCTCATAGTCATCATTGTCCCCGACGTCCCACTGGGTGTGAGTTTTCCTTGCCCTTATGTGGGTTCATCCGAGGATGTCGTAGTCGTTTGTGCAGTCCTTTGAGACATTTGTGATTTAGGGCTGTATAAATAAACATTGAATGATTGATATTCGATCCAAGGTAGACCAAGCGCCCAGGAGGCAGGCTGCTGGTGGCACACGCAGCGGAAGGCAGCTTCCAGATCTTGATTGGTGCGCTTAGTCTGTCCATTAGTCTGCAGGTGGTAACCAGAAGAGAGGCACGGCGATGCTCCCAACGACTTACAGAAGGCCTTCCAAACTGCAGAAGAAAATTGTGGACCTCTGTCCGAGACCACATCCACCGGGATTCCATATAGCCGGAATACGTGGTGAACCAGCAATTCTGCAGTCTGGAGTGCCGAGGGCAACTTGATAAGAGGGGTGAAATGGGCCGTCTTTGAGAAGCGGTGCACAAAAGTTACAATGACGGTGTTACCCCTAGATGGTGGGAGTCCTGTGACGAAATCCAAGGCCATATGGAACCACGGGCGGGAAGGGATGGGAAGTGGCCGCAGAAGACCCGCAGGTGCCCGATGAGATGCTTTATTGCGAGCACAGGTGGAACAGGCAGATACGAACTTCGTAACATCAGCTCTGAAAGTTGGCCACCAGAAACGCTGGGATAGGAGGAAGGCCGTACGGGTAATACCTGGGTGGCAGGCGACTTTGGAGCTGTGGGCCCAGTTCAGGACCTCCGGACGGAGCTCTGGGATCACGAACAAGCGCCCCTTAGGACAGTTCTTGGGAGAAGGAACGTTCTTGAGTCCTTCTGTCACGCGCCCCTTGATGTCCCACTGTAGCGCCCCCCGCAATTGTGATGGGTGGATGATGGTCTCGGTCTTTACCTCTTCCTCGGGGCAGGCGTACATCCTAGATAAGGCGTCTGGTTTACCATTCTGGGAGCTAGGGCGGGAGGTCATGGTAAAGTTGAATCGGGCAAGGAATAGCGTCCACCTAGCTTGTCTTGGGTTGAGTCGTTGGGCAGTGCGAATGTTGGCCAGATTCTTGTGATCCGTGAACACCACAAATGGGGCCTCCGAGCGCTCCAGCCAGTGCCTCCATTCTTGCAGCGCTAAGACAACGGCAAGTAGCTCTCTATTGCCAATGTCATAGTTGCGTTCCGCTGGAGTAAGACGACGTGAGAAGAAGGCACAGGGGTGCAGCCTCTGGTCGGAGGTGGAGCGCTGGGAGAGAACAGCTCCCACGCCGCAGTTGGACACGTCAACCTCTACAAAAAATTGAGAGGAAACATTAGGATGGACAAGAACTGGTGCAGACGTAAACAGCAACTTAAGTTTATCAAATGACGTCTGTGTCTCAGAAGTCCACAAAAAGGGGAGCTTAGTGGAAGTGAATCTGGTTAACGATTCCGCTACCTGACTAAAATTACTGATAAAACTGCAATAAAAATTTGCAAAACCAGGAAACCTTTGGAGGTGTTTTCTAGAAGTGGGTGTGGGCCAATCAACCACCGACTTTATTTTAGCAGGATCCGCTCGGAGTTGACCCCTCTCCACAATAAAACCCAGGAATGGAACAGACTCTGCGTGAAACACGCATTTCTCGGCTTTGACGTAAAGGCGATTCTCGAGAAGGCGCTGGAGAACCAAACGCATATGCTCGACGTGTTGTCCGGGAGTGGGAGAGAAAACAAGGTTGTTGTCCAAGTAGATGACCACAAAACGGTCGAGCATGTCGCGCAAGACATCGTTAATGAGGCTTTGAAAAACTGTCGGTGTGTTGGTGAGGCCAAAAGGCATGACCAGATATTCGAAGTGACCAAGTGGAGTGTTAAATGTGGTTTTCCATTCATCTCCTTGCTTCATTCTGACTATATGATATGCGTTGCAGAGGTCCAGTTTGGTGAAGTGTCTAGCGGTATGTAGTGGGTTGAAAGTGGAGTTGGCAGCGGGAGTGGATACTTATTTTTAACAGTAATAATATTGAGTGCATGGTAATCGATGCAGTGACGAAGTGTCTTATCCTTTTTCTCCACAAAGAAAAAAACGGCGGCTAAAGGAGAGTGGGAGGGACAAAAGGGGCCAGATGAGAGTGAAGTGGTAATATATTCCTCTTGTGCGTCTTTCATGTTCAGAAATGTTATAAAGACGTTATGAAGGGAATGTGGCACCAGGGATCAGATTAATGCAACAATCATAGGGACGGTGTGGAGGTAAAGACAACGCGCGGTCCTTGCTAAAGACCTCTTTAAGGTTGTGGTAAGCAGCTGGCACGAGCGACAAATCAATGACCTCCTGGGTTACGACGCGTGAGGGACCTGGGTGAGGGCATGCGGACGGCAGACAGTGCGTATGAAAAAAATACCTGGTTTATGATAGTAGTCCTGGCCCAGTCAATATGGGGTTATGTTTAGCCAGCCAGGTAAGCCCGAGCACAACGGGAGCCGAACGAGACGGGATGACGAAAAAAATTGATTGACTCAAAATGGTTTCCAGATAATTTAAGCGCTAACGGCTGAGTCTGATGGGTGACGCTCGCCAGGTGGCCTCCGTCGAGGGATCGGACTACTCTAGGTCTGAGCAATCTAGCAACGGGTATAGAAAAATGTTTAACAACAGACTCATCGATAAAATTGTCATCTGAACCAGAGTCAATAAGAGCCCTAATATCCAAATGTTGGTCCTTGTCCCAGGTAAGAACGCCCGAGAGTTGGAGCCTAGATAAAGTCTGATCTGTAGGTGGTAGTAGAGGAGCAGGATCGGTTGCTGGAGGGCGAGAAGCAGGGGTGCGGCGAGGAGGTGGAGCTAGAAAGCAATGAGGTGGTGACGTTTGAGAGCGGCGAGGAGGGGAAACTTGAGTTCGACGGCGGATGGGACGATGAGGACAGTGCATGACGTGATGCTCCGTTTCTCCGCAATATAAACAAAGCTGGAGTGGAAGGCGACGATCCTTCTCAGCTTGTGTGAGGCTATTTCCCCCTAGCTGCATGGGTTTGTCCTCCCGTGATATCAACACTGCATCGACAAAGGGTATCGGCCCAGATGGTGCTTGGTGAGCTCCAAGGCCACTCCCACTATACGTCGAAGTGCGGATTCCTTGGCGTCGGAATCTCTCGCTCTCCCAATCAACGAGGCGATTTTCAATCTCCACCGCCAAGGCAACGAGTTCATCCAGGCTATCGGGGGTCTTGAGCGGAATCATCTGCTTCTGGACGCGATCGGCCAAGCCGAAAGAGAAAAGGTCTGCCAATGCGGAAGTGGGCCATCCGCTTTCAGCAGCCAGCATACCGAATTCAATGGCGAAGCCCGTGACGCTGCGCTGTCCTTGCTGTAGGCGTAGTAATGATCGTACTGCGTCACGTCCTGGCAACTCGCGTAGAAAAATGCTCTTCATGGCCTTGGAAAAAGCCGAGGATTGGCGTACCCATTCTGCGGTTGCCCAGGCCGCTGCTCGGCCACTCAAGAGGGACATAGCAAAAGCCCCACAAGCTCTTTCAGAGTAAAAGGAAGTGGGTAAAAGTTCAAAATGGATCTCACACTGAGTGAGGAAGGGAAGCCCGTCACCTGACTCTCCTGAGAATTGCTCGGGCTTGGATAGAGGAGGACAAGCTGCAGGAGGGGTGTTGTCAGGCAACGGAACATCTGTGGGGCGAGCAAGTTTACGCTGGACCTCTGGGTTGGCTGTCGGAGGGGTCATCGCCTGCAGAGTGGTAAGTACACTTCCTAATTGTCTTTCCAGAGCATCAAGACGAGCGTCTTGGCGTTCCGCCATGGTGTTTACACATGCGCCAAGAGCGCTAAAATGTTCCTCTTGTTGTCCAAGCCTTTTGGCCTGTTGTAGCAGTGCCACCTTTATCTGGTCAGTCTCTCTCCATGATTTGGCCGGTTGTTCTGTTAGGTTCTGATCAAGGAATTTACCCGAGGACGCAGAGATGGGAGGAGAGGTTGAATTACAAAAATAGAACAATCTTTAATGAGTCCATAAAGGGTTTAACTAAAGGCGACGGGGCAGACGTGCACACCGTGGAAATCAAACAAAAGCAGGACCCTTAGTGGTCGGCACGGGGGATGGCCAGGACGCACTGGGCAAAGGCAAAAGGGATCCAACGCAAAATCGTCTTTACTTCAGAGGGACTAGAGAGCAAAAAACAAGAGGTGAGATATAATAATAATGAGAGACAACGTACCAGGCAGGGTGAAGCGAATCAGGCATGTGCACATGGGAGGTTCAGGAGACAATAACTGGCAGGGAACAGCTGGCAGTGACGAACTTAAATACGACCGGGTAGCGATTTTTTGTAGGTGTGCCTCGCTGGGGACTAATTGACAGAAGGAAATAACTGACACAAAAAACAAAGAGAAGACAGGGAAATGCCAAAAACACAACAAACACAATATTGATTGTCTACATTTATTTAATTATTGGAAAATAGAAAGTGTTGATGAGGAAATACAGTTGTAATAATTTCAGCAAAGACCAGTAACATAAACATAAAAAATAAAAAGGTATTCACACTGTCACACAATGGGCACTCAATCCTCACTGCAGCATGGCTGTAACAGAATTCAGATGAGTTACCACTACACCATGAACTGAGTAACGAGGACCCCGACTTAAACAAGTTAAAAAACTTATTCGGGTGTTACCATTTAGTAGTCAATTGTATGGAATTGTATACTGTGCAATCTACTAATTCTCTGTTATGCTTTAATGTACCGATGCCCAGAGGCTTTAGTGTTATTCATTCTCATTTCATGCTATCCCGCCTGCTCTGATGTCTATAGAATAAATAATTCTGTGTTTATTTGTCCACAACATTTTACACAGGACAATTTTTTTAACATTAACCAGTAAGTATTAGTTGGATTATTTGCTTAACCGCCAATGCTACCTTACAACTTGGTTTGAGGAAACACAAGAAAAAGTAGGATAAAGTATAATTTTCATGTAATCGCGTCATGCGCACAATACACAGTGAGATAAATGCTGTCTTCTTTCCGTATCGATTAGAAAGTGTGCAGTTGTACCTAGTATTGTGATCTTCGGATCTATATACTGTTCATTAGGTTTATTTTTTACGGTGACTGAAGGGAACATATAACAGTAATGTTCATCTTTCAGATATATATTATAAACAGTATACATTTTCAAAAAAGATAATGTCAGTTGACTTGAATACAGCTTTACTGTAATTTTCCACTGGTAATTAGTTCCAAAAGGTCTAATGAAAACAGAATCCTAAAAAAATATATATATATTTCCCAATGAGAAAAAAAATGTTTTCATCCAGATTGGCCAATAATACGAACAAAAAACACATTTTATAGAGAACAACAATAGTTGTACACAAAAAAATATTTGAAATACATTAAAATGTTAAATATAGAATACATTAGAACAGAATAGAATACCTTTATTGTCATTGACATTGTAGTTAACAACAAAGTTAAGTGCCATCCATCAGTGCAATCCAAATAAAAATACCAAATATTTCGCGGTATCCCATTCAAGAATCTAAGCAGTTTACTATGGTAAGAAAAAAAGCATTTTTTCAGTATACTAGTTTCTGTTATTTATGAATGAAATTGATAAATGAATGATAAAATCAAATTCACCTTTATTTAGGGCTCTTGTTGCACGTCCAAGACATAGTTCTTTTTCTAAATCCACAGTTTCTCTCACTTTCTTTATCAAAGTGATGGCACTCACAACTTTCTTTGGCCCTGTGGTAGATTATTATGAAGTGGAAGTCTATAAAGACTGAGTCACTAAGGCGTGGGATTCCTTGTGGGCACTTAATTTCACAGAATGATAACCAGGGCATAATTTGTTGCAAAAACTAAATCATCCAAAAAGTGGGGCATATAAAATATGTGTAACATATAAGTACTTTCTACAGTATAGTATAGTAATAGTAATGTTACTGTAGGTCAGCCTTTCTGCATCAGTTTATTGGGTTAGAGAAAAAACGATTGTTTAAAGAAATTGTATGTTCTTTACCTTTATATGTTAATAAGGGATGTACTGTATTAAAGTTAGGTGCTAGGGGGAACAACATTTTTAATGTAGTTAGTCATAAAAAAGGTTTGTGAAAGCCTGGTGTAACCTGTCCTTAACCTCTAGGGTGGGGCCCCTTGGTCTACTTCGAAACCACATTCAGAGAAAGTGAGTGGAAGCAATGCGGTGACAACTGAAGGCCTGAGGTGGTGGATTCATTAGAACTCACCTGTGAAAAAAATGAGCCTCTTTCACACTCAGGAGACGACACACTTAAGTGTGTATACAGTGCATACAACCTTTAAGGCAAAAAGATTGATCCAACCTCAAGATATTCTCATGTTAAGAACAAGGGAATATTTCAGCCCCAATAATTAATACAGTACATGCTCATTTAATACTAAAAAATTCACTCACCAGCTCCACACTGACAGCAGTGGTCACTCCCCCTGCCTTCTGGAAGGCCCATGGGAAGTTTAGTAGTCCAGCTCCGAGCGCAGACTTCAGCATAATGAACACAGCACCAAAAGATCCCAGCCGTGGGGGATCAGAATGGGATGCGGACCGAGCCAGCAGGCTGATGCTCTCTCGGGCCAGTTCCTCCATGATGCTCTATCCTCTACGACGCTCACTCTCTATTCCGCTGGGCTCAACTAATGTCTCCCAACTGCTCTCTGGGTCATTCTGCTCTGCTTCAACAGTGATCCCAGCATGCAGATATATGCTCCTGCACACACTTGAGCCATGTGCTCTAATTAGACATTAGGACCATTAAACATTTCGCTGTGAGGTGAGAAATGTGTCACCAAGGTGTCTGCTTGTCTTCTCCCTCTCATTCAGAGACTGGTTTCTGATGCACAATTTTAGAGGCACATGGAATCCCTACACTTTAGCAAATGTGGCTATGTCCCAAGCAGGGTCTTTGAACTAAATTAATAAAAAGAATGATAAAACAGGAAAGAAGCAGTATTTAAGTCTCGCTTTTGAAAGCCCGGATACGACTGTTACGACGGTGCATGGGTGTCCACATTACGGCACGCATGTAGCTCAACACCATCTTCTATCTGGCCCGCAGCACGTCTCTATGTTTAATTTTTATTTTGACAAATGTTTAGTCATTTCCACTACACAAATCAATGAGTACTTTTAATGCTATTAGGTAGCTATCTATGCACCAATGGTGAGAAACATGAACAACACACATATACCATCATAAAAAACGACTAAGTGTAATGGAGACCAGCCAGGGTTAACCTGACTCTCGCCAGATCCTCGTAGTTCGCTGTGCTCCACACAAAGATCTGGGATTGAGGGAAATGCAAATTCCTAAAAGATAGCAAAAAGTAATGAACCAATCAGGATTGCCGGGCGGGATTTCATAGATGTGACATAACGCCAAAGCGACTGTTTGATTAATTGATTCTGCTATAGCAACTGTTTTGTCGAATTTATCGAATATTCATTATTTAAAAGATGAACAGAGAACTATTTGAAGGCATTTATTGGTGGAAAGGATGTTTTTGTCATGACTCGGGCTCGAACAGTGTTGGGACTGACGCATTACACAGTTATGTGTGACTGTAACGCTGTTATTTTCGGTGGTAACGAGTTGTCTAACACGTTATTATATTCAGTAACTTAGTTACCGTTACTTCATGATGCGTTACTGCGTTATTTCACGTTATTTTTTATATAATATCTGCTAGAAACTGAGAAGATCTGAGTGTGTTTTTTTGGAGAGTTGCAGTGTCGTCCTTCTGAATCTTCTTGTGTCACAAGGGAGAAAAGAGATGTGCTCAGTGTGTGTATGGGTGTGGGTGTGGGTGAGGGGAAGGTCGTCGGGGGGCCTGTCTGTGTTTACTAACAAGACATCATCGCGGAGCCGGAGCCGAGTTTCTAAACATGGAAATATTCTCACTACTTTTCTTTTGTCGAGCACAAACAAAAGAACATTTTAGTTAAATGTAAGTTGTGTCTTGGATCAAAGATCCCATCTACTGCCCAAAACAGAAATTCAAATTTGCTGAAACAGCTACAAAAGCAACATGCTTCAACAAAGCTAGTAAAGAAAGACACACTTCACCTAAAGATTTTAACGGAGGGACTGCTAGCCAGGACAACATTGATAGAGCCATTGCAGCGTATGTGCTAGAAGACATGCAGGCTATTCTACAGTGGGGTCACCCGCTTTTAGGCAGCTAATTAGCATAATGGCGCGCCTTGACGGGCTGCGGCTTAAAGACGCTCATGGTAGAAAGAGAACATTCGGCAAAAATACCGGACAATTCTGAAAATTTCATGGCTGGCTTACAGCTTGGACACTCCGTGGTCACATACGACCGCCAGACAATTCTGGATAAAGATAGATTGGGCCGTTTTGGACTGAAAGATGCGTGTACGTTGGACCACCTCGCTAGCATGGGAATACTTCGCTGGCTACATCCAGCGGCCTTTGACGCAGCGGAGTATAGTACCAGCGGGGACTGTCAACGGAAGACACGCAAGCGGGGATGCCGAGCGGCTAATCCCCCACAGAACGTCGCTTCCTTCCATCCCGCTTTCAAATATCTGCTCCCTGGAGAACAAACTGGACTACCTGAAGCTGGATTTAAATGGAAGACGCGAGCCTGCTAGTCTGGGTGAGGAATCAGTTAAATTAGAACTAGCCAGCGCCAGGCTGGATAATCCCTGCACACAATTTTCTTAAAATAATACACAACTCACATAATGTTTTTTCTGCTATGATTGTGTCAGAGTTGTACATGCGTTCTACTGAGGTGGAAAATTATGATGCGTTCATTTTATCGCAGCACCAAACAAACAATCTGAAAATTTCCTTCATATCAATTCATAGATATGGTCGTAATTATTTTAAGTGCTCTACGCATAATAAACGCAACATTATTAATATTGCTACTACGGATAATTTGATCAAAAACTCCTTAAAACAGCCCACTACCTATAATATGGGCTTTTTAAACATAAGATAATTGTCTCCCAAAACCTTATTAGTTAATGAGGTCATTAGAGACAACAATCTTAACGTCATCGGTCTCAGCGAAACCTGGCTTAAACGAGATTACTTTTTTGCGCTAAATGAGGCATCTCCTCCTAACTGTACGAATACGCATATTGCCCGTCCCCTTAAAAGGGGTGGGGAGTTTGCACTAGTATACAACGAAAACTTTAACCTTAGTCCTAACCTAAATAATAAATACAGTATAAATCGTTTGAGGTGCTTACTATGAGGTCTGTCACACCTCTGCCTCAAAACCTGGCTGTTATCTATTGCCTCCCAGGGCCCTATTCGGACTTTATCAATGAATTCTCAGAGTTCGTTGCTGATCTAGTGACGCACGCAGATAATATAATTATAATGGGGGTCTTTAATATCCATATGAATACCCCATCCGACCCACCGTGCGTGGCGCTCCAGACTATAATTGATAGCTGTGACCCTACACAAATAATAAATTAACCCACGCATTGCAACGGTAATACAATAGACCTTGTGCTTGTCAGGGGTATCCCCGTTTCCAAAGTTATGATACTCGCGTGTACTAAAGTAATGTCCGATCATTACCTTATAAAATTCGAAGTTCAGACTCATGTTCGGCAAGCTAATAATAATAATCTTGCTGGCCTACAGCCCTCGGTAATGGCACCATTCCCAAAGTATGTGGCCTCTATTGATAACCTCACTAACAACTTTAACTACGCCCTGCGCGAAACCATTGATAGTATAGCACCGCTGAAGTTAAAAAAGGCTCCAAAAAGGCATACGCCATGGTTTGCAGAAGAAACTAGAGCTCAGAAATTATTATGTAGAAAGCTGGAAAGCAAATGGCGGGCGACTACACTTGAGGTTTTCCATCAAGCATGGAGTGATAGTTTAATAACTTATAAACGCATGCTTACCTTAGCTAAAGCTAATTATTACTCAAATCTCATCGGCTTTAATAAAAACTATCCTAAATTTTTGCTTAGTACAGTAGCATCGCTAACCAAACAAGGGACTCCTTCCAGTAGCTCCACCCACTTGGCAGATGACTTTATGAATTTCTTTAATAAGAAAATTGAACTCATTAGAAAGGAGATTAAAGACAACTGGGTTCCATTAACACAGACACGACTGTATATACGGCTGATACTGCCCTCCAAAATAGTTTCTCTCGTTTTGATGAAATAACATTAGAAGAATTGTTACAATGTGTAAATGGAATAAAACAAACAACATGTTTACTTGACCCACTTCCTGGGAAACTTATCAAGGAGCTCTTTGTATTATTAGGTCCATCTGTTAAGATCCGCCGCTCGGATATTACATTATTTGGTTTTGAGTCTTTTGTGTTTATCTTGTTGGTTCATGGACGCTTCCGATTCTTAGTTGGTGCACTTCCTTCTTTGTTTTTGTCACCATGGTGACTTGATTTGTCCACCTGCACTGGCGGTTTGACGCACACTTGTTTTTGATTATTGTTTCTGTATTTAAAGCTGCCTCCTCCCTTTGTTCTGCCTGGGTTCATCACTTGCTCTAAGCAACACGCACGTTTGGTTAAGTTTGTCCTGTTCTGGCTTGCTAAGTTCCTCCTTAGCTTCTGTGCGCTCGACACGCACTTCTGTGGACTTTTTATTGAGTGCTAGTGTTTAACCTTGCTCCCCGTGCGTTGCACGCGCTTTCTTTTGCATTTGTATCAGTGTTCTTTTATCATTTTTATACATTAAATCAAGTCTTACCTGCTACTCCTGCCTGTCTGGTCCTTGTGCATCCCGAGGGTGACGCAACACGCGCACACGATGCGCCCCGAACGTGTCACCATCAGTGCAACATATTATAAACTTATCACTTTCCTCTGGCACTGTTCCGCTAGCATTGAAAAAAAAAAAAGCGGTTATTCATCCTCTCTTTAAAAGACATAACCTCGATCCTGACCTCATGGTAAACTACCGACCGGTGTCTTACCTTCCCTTTATTTCGAAAATCCTCGAAAAAATTGTTGCAGAACAGCTAAATGAACACTTAGCGTCTAACAATCTATGTGAAACCTTTCAATCCAGTTTCAGGGCAAATCACTGTACGGAAACAGCCCTCGCAAAAATGACTAATGATCTATTGCTAACGATGGCTTCTGATGCGTCATCTATGTTGCTGCTCATCGATCTTAGCGCTGCTTTCGATGCCGTCGATCATAATATTTTATTAGAGCGTATCAAAACACGAATTGGTATGTCAGACTTAGCCCTGTCTTGGTTTAACTCTTATCTTACTGACAGGATTGTCATGATCCGTAGTCTGGATCATGTTTAGTTTAGTTATTTTCTGTTAGTTTGGACTCCCTTTGTTGTTTGTGTACCTTTTTTGTGAGTCAGTTTGGTCACCATGGCAACACATTAATTTCACCTGCTGAGGGTTCCAGACGCACACCTGTTTTTGTTAATTACTTCCTTATTTAAGCCTGCCTTGTCCCGTCAGTCGGTCTTGGTCCCTTGTTTGCGGTATGCAACTGTTTCGTTGGTAATTCTAGATTTCTTGTTACCTGATCCTGTGCTAGTGTTAGCATTAGCTTCTGTGTTTTCGCCACGTGTTTCTTTTCGTCTGTTTTTGTACCAGTGTTTTGTTATTAAATCATTCTTACCTTTTAGTTGTTGTCCAGAGTGTCTATGTTTGCGTTGGAGGAACGATCCCGCATTAAAATGCGACCCCCACGTGACAGAAGGGACCAAGCTTACAGTTCCTTCGCCATAGACTCTGAAGATGTGGAGCAAGGTACGTGGAGAGCAATGGAAGCGGAGACTCTACGCCACTCGCCCTTGGAGCGCCAGGACCTGATGTGGGGTCCTAATGGCAAGTTGATTCCGATCACCTCCGTATGGCCCGAAGACATCGATCCACCACAGTACCGGACGCGTCAGCGAAGACGGAAGCCGTCCAAAAGGGCTCCACTTCGCTACCGGGACGCGCCGCTCCCTCAGACTCCTCCGGACAGCAAGACGCCACAAGCAGCAAAGTTTTCCTCGCCGCCGATGTTTGGTAATCCAGTAACTCATTTTGCCAAACAATTTTCTGATTGGGCTGCTAACAAAATGAACTCCGGCTACGACTTCACTCCATCCACTCTTCATGACGTCACTCCGCCCACTTCTGATGACGTCACTGAATCGGCGCGCGGCGATGACGTCATTCCGCCGGCGTCATCTAAGGAAGTCACGGACCATAATGTTCTTGTTGTGCCTTCTGTCTCCAGGTGTAAGTCACCTACAAAAGACTATAATTCAAAGATAAAACACTACCAGGACATTTTTTTGAAATTTAGATTTCCTCAGTCTTCTTTTGATTGCCAAGCTCCGCCCCCCATGGCTCTAGTCCCGCCCACAACACGGACGTTTTCTTCTTGTCCTCCCACACAATCTCAGGTGGGAGAGGGAGATGCACTTGCTGAACATTTTTTAGGGGAGGATTCTACCCACCTCCTAACCTCCCTCCACCCACCCCGAAAGACGGTTCCAGACCGCAAGAAGTGCGTCTGGTATCCGCCCCTTGGGGGGGGACTGGGGCAGGGGGGCGGTGCGGGGGGAGTGGCACAACTGCGCCCAGCCAAGCCGCAACCTCCTCCTAGGCCGCCTCCACCAGCTCCACGACCAGTACCAGCACCAGCTCCACGACCAGTACCAGCACCAGCACCAGCTCCACGACCAGTACCAGCACCAGCTCCACGACCAGTACCAGCACCAGCTCCACGACCAGTACCAGCACCAGCTCCACGACCAGTACCAGCACCAGCTCCACGCCAAGTACCAGTACCAGCTCCACGCCAAGTACCAGTACCAGCTCCACGCCAAGTACCAGTACCAGCTCCACGCCAAGTACCAGTACCAGCACCACGCCAAGTACCAGTACCAGCACCACGCCAAGTACCAGCACCACGCCAAGTACCAGCTCTACGACAAGTACCAGTACCAGCTCCACGCCGCCAAGCACCGCCATGCCAAGAACCAAGCCAAGACACGTCTTCTGCTGCGTCCACGCCTGACACGTCTTCTGCTGCGTCCACGCCTGACACGTCTTCTGCTGCGTCCACGCCTGACACGTCTTCTGCTGCGTCCACGCCTGACACGTCTTCTGCTGCGTCCACGCCTGACACGTCTTCTGCTGCGTCCACGCCTGACACGTCTTCTGCTGCGTCCACGCCTGACACGTCTTCTGCTGCGTCCACGCCTGACACGTCTTCTGCTGCGTCCACGCCTGACACGTCTTCTGCTGCGTCCACGCCTGACACGTCTTCTGCTGCGTCCACGCCTGACACGTCTTCTGCTGCGTCCACGCCTGACTCCTCGTCTTCTGCTGCGTCCACGCCTGTTACGACGGCGCCGACGTGCCAACTTCCACGTCCAGTGCATCCACCTCCCTGTCGGCCACGGATGTGGCCGCTCCCTGGTCGCCCGCCTCGCCGGCTGCAGCGGCGTTCCACTCGCCGCCGCCACTTGACTTTGCCTCGGTGGATTCGGGGACACTTGGCCTGGCGACCCACCGCCAATTCCTCCCTCCGCCCTCCCATGACTCTTGACCCTGCTTGTTTTTGTTTATGGACATCTGGTATCTGTCCTTGAGGAGGGGGTACTGTCATGATCCGTAGTCTGGATCATGTTTAGTTTAGTTATTTTCTGTTAGTTTGGACTCCCTTTGTTGTTTGTGTACCTTTTTTGTGAGTCAGTTTGGTCACCATGGCAACACATTAATTTCACCTGCTGAGGGTTCCAGACGCTCACCTGTTTTTGTTAATTACTTCCTTATTTAAGCCTGCCTTGTCCCGTCAGTCGGTCTTGGTCCCTTGTTTGCGGTATGCAACTGTTTCGTTGGTAATTCTAGATTTCTTGTTACCTGATCCTGTGCTAGTGTTAGCATTAGCTTCTGTGTTTTCGCCACGTGTTTCTTTTCGTCTGTTTTTGTACCAGTGTTTTGTTATTAAATCATTCTTACCTTTTAGTTGTTGTCCAGAGTGTCTATGTTTGCGTTGGAGGAACGATCCCGCATTAAAATGCGACCCCCACGTGACAAGGATGCAGTGCGTCTCCCATAACAATGTGACCTCGGACTATGTTAAGGTAACGTGTGGAGTTCCCCAGGGTTCGGTCCTTGACCCTGCACTCTTCAGCATCTACATGCTGCCGCTAGGTGACATCATACGCAAATACGGTGTTAGCATTCACTGTTATGCAGATGACACCCAACTCTACACGCCCCTAAAGCTGACCAACACGCCGGATTGTAGTCAGCTGGAGGCGTGTCTTAATGAAATTAAACAATGGATGTCTGCTAACTTTTTGCAAATCAACGCCAAAAAAACGGAAATGATGATTATCGGTCCTGCTAGATACCAACCTCTATTTAATAATACAACTTTAACATTTGACAACCAAACAATTAAACAAGGCGACTCGGTAAAGAATCTGGATATTATCTTTGACCCAACTCTCTCATTTGAGTCATACATTAAAAGCGTTACTAAAACGGCCTTCTTTCATTTCTGTAATATCGCTAAAATTCGCTCCATTTTGTCCACTAACGACGCTGAGATCATTATCCATGCGTTTGTTACATCTCGTCTCGATTACTGTAACGTATTATTTTCGGGTCTCCCCATGTCTAGCATTAAAAGATTACAGTTGGTACAAAATGCGGCTGCTAGACTTTTGACAAGAACAAGAAAGTTTGATCATATTACGCCTGTACTGGCTCACCTGCACTGGCTTCCTGTGCACTTAAGATGTGACTTTAAGGTTTTACTACTTACGTATAAAATACTACACGGTCTAGCTCCAGGCTATCTTGCCGATTGTATTGTACCATATGTCCCGGCAAGAAATCTGCGTTCAAAGGACTCCGGCTTATTAGTGATTCCCAGAGCCCAAAAAAAAGTCTGCGGGCTATAGAGCGTTTTCCATTCGGGCTCCAGTACTCTGGAATGCCCTCCCCGTAACAGTTGAGATGCCACTTTAGTAGAAGCATTTAAGTCTCATCTTAAAACTCATTTGTATACTCTAGCCTTTAAATTGACTCCTTTTTAGACCAGTTGATCTGCCATTTCTTTTCTTTTCCTCCTCTGTCCCCCTCTCCCTTGTGGAAGGGGTCCGGTCTGGTGGCCATGGATGAAGTACTGGCTGTCCAAAGTCGGGACCACATGTGCGGTCCTCTCCAAGGTTTCTTATAGTCATCATTGTCACTGTCACCAACGTCCCACTGAGGTGAGTTTTTCCTTGCCCTTATGTGGGCTCTACTGAGGATGTCATTGTGGTTTGTGCAGCCCTTTGAGACACTTGTGATTTAGGGCTATATAAATAAACATTGA
Organism: Nerophis ophidion; assembly: GCF_033978795.1. Lineage (NCBI taxonomy): Eukaryota > Metazoa > Chordata > Actinopteri > Syngnathiformes > Syngnathidae > Nerophis > Nerophis ophidion. The sequence goes on from NC_084612.1 coordinate 31,658,660, forward strand.
TTGATTGATTGATTGATTGATTGATTGATTGATTGATTGATTGATTGATTGATTGATTGATTGATTGATGATAGCGGGCGTCAAACGGCAAATGGCACGGAAAACATTTTCCAAGTTCCTGGACACAGTGAACAGTGAGGACATAAACATGGAAAGCGAGCTAAAGAAGACACTCCAAACTCTGCCTCTGCTCATCATTCAGCACCAAAGGTACACACACTCTGTCAATTCTCTTATATATTTTTTCATTGTAGACTTCTAGAGTGTTTGACTATCACATCACTATAAATGTATATACCATAACGTTCACAGACATAAACAGGGATCCTAGTGGGCCAGGCCAATCTTTCTTTTCCTCTAAACTAAAACTGGGGAAATGCGCCATGTGTTCTGGGCTTTACTGAAGACATGATTTTATTTCACAATTCCTTAAGAGAGAAAAAAAAGGCCTGGTTAGGCGTGTGTAAAGCAGTATGTGTGCTGTATATAGCGACATGACATTTAATCATTCCATGTTTTCCTTCCTTGGGTGAAGCCAGGTTTACAGGTATGTTGTCACATGTTGATGTTATGCGGTTTCTTACTTATGTATGTTATGTTGCAGCAATTTAAAATAGTTTTGTCAATTTGTTCTGGCCTGAAAGAAATTGGCCCTTTTAAACATACCTTTGTCTTTGTGTGTTGTATGTAGACCACATTGCTTAGCAGAGTTCAGTGATGCAAATGCATGTCAAGTTGATCAACAGATTCAATTATTTTCCAGTGCAATAACAGTACTGAAATGAAGGCTAAAAGGGCATTAATGTAAGCCTTAAAAAAAAAAAAAAAAAGTAACTAAATAATTACTTTTCACAGTAACGCTTTACTTTTTGGTGTAAGTAACTGAGTTAATAACTGAGTTACTTTTGAAATAAAGTAACTAGTATCTTTAAATAGTTACTGGTTTTCAGTAATCAACCCAACACTGGGCTCGAACCCGCTTTTCCTCTGCAGCTGGTGTTGCTGGCACCTTCGCTGACAGCCTACTCAGACATGCCCCTGCTCGCGCTGAGCGCAACACGCCCACACAAAACCTGCAGACAATCACAAATCAACGCACCTGCACCTCATGGGAGGGAGCGGCATAAAGACCAGCGGACCCGAGGAACCATTGCCAGAACGTCGCTCATCTTCCCCGTAAGCATCACGTCTGGCATTTCCTCCCTTGTGCTTTGCTCGCCTTCTCTGTGCTTTCTCCTTGTCTCCGTCGTTCATGTCCCTCGTGTCTGCCGCATTGTCTTTTCCGTCATCCATAATCGTGTTTTGCCTTTTGACATCCATCCGGATCTCTGACTGCCTTCCTCGATCCTCGACCCCTGCTCGGACATGGACTACGCTGCCTCGCTCCTACCTTCAACCCTTTGCATGTATATGGACTGCGTCTTTGCCTTGCCCCCTTGATTTGACAAAGGATACATCCAACACTCACAGACAACAACCCCTGGTAACTCTTGCACAATTAATTCCACACATCGTCGACATCCATTCACTCAGAGTAGCTTACACACCCAACGTACTCATCAAAGGTTTAAATAAACCTCGTAAACTGCAGTTCTGCCTGGGTTGTCACCTCCTTCCCTTCTCAGTACACAACAATTTTGCCTCTTCTTCCGACCGGGTTTGGCAAGAGCTTGATTCACCAAATCGCTCCACTGGCGGTGAAAGAAATGGGACAAGTGTTTTTCGCTCTGTCGTTATCCAATATGTCGGTTGGTCTGTTTTGGATTTCCCAGCGTCGCTCTCATCAGCGTCACGGGTTGATTTCGATGTGAGTGGTTGAACTAGCACGTCATTTAAGATAACGGAGAAGTGCTTTATCCAATCACATACTATGATTTTTTTACAAGGCCCCGCCTTCTGAAATACAAGTACTATTGAGAAGTCCCAGATCCTTGTGTGGAGCTCAGCGAACTACAAGGATCTGGCGAGATTCAGGTTAAGCCAGGGTGGCTGCGCCAGGTGTGCGTTCGTAAACTTCACTCCCTGACAACTTCAAAGACTGTGCTGACTGCTAGGTTAGCAGCTCAGGCTTATGCCATAGTGGCTAGCAGCTACCCTCTCAACCGGGCAACGTAGGTTTGTGCCCCTTTCAGAGTGGTGGCAGTTAGGGAAAATCGATACACAACGCAGAGCTGCAACAATGGGTAACTGTAACGGCAGCCAGCCACTCTCATCCTGGTCACGGCATCATTACATGTGTTGTGTATCGATCTTCCCATATATTCCATGAGCAAGACCACCAATCGCAATCAAAAGGGTGGGAAAATTATTGTTGCTGTTGTATCATTCCTATATATGGCCCGATTATTAATTGGTATGATAACTTTTTCAGAATAATAGTCTAACAATATTTATCATGCATTCACTATTTTGCCCATACTAATGCTATACACCAGGGGTCCCCAAAATTTTTGAGTCGGGGGCCGCATTGAGTTAAAAAAATGTGGTCGGGGTCCGGGCTTTGTATATATTTGTATATATTCTAATCGCGATGATGTCACGTTATCGATAGGAAAATGCATTTTTACACAATGTGGTTTGCCTGAGTGGCTAGGAGACACTGAGAGTAACAAGCGGTAGATAGTGGATTAGAAAGGACAGATTTAAAAAATATATATATTTAAATGTTTTAATATATATATATATATATATATATATATATATATATATATATATATATATATATATATATATATATATATATATATATAATTTTTTATTTTATTTATTTCATTTTTTAACTTGGGACTCCCCACGGGCCGCATTTTGGACGTTGGCCCGAGGGCCGTAGTTTGGGGACCCCTGCTATACACCAATAGTGGCCATTCACTGATCAATCAATCAATCAATGTTTACTTATATAGCCCTAAATCACTAGTGTCTCAAAGGGCTGATGTTGCCCAGTTCATCATTTTTGTGCCACTACTAATGATTTATGTCAACTTTGCAGTTCCAGAAAGGCTCTGCAAATAATATTTGTTAACACCACGACTTGGCGCCAATTTCTCTGGGTGTATGAGCGAGCAAGTAGGAATATCGGCTTTAATACTCCTATGAAAGCAGAGGTCTTTTGTGGATCAAATTTATATAGGTACAATTTTTAAATGTTTTGTATACACATCCAAGGTTAAGAAGGCTAAGATGTAATGACTAAAGATGACATTGAAATTACAGCGCTGCTGCTGACCTAACAAAATATTGTAACAGACGTAACTATTATAATGACAGCAAAATAAAAAAAATAAACATTTGTTATTGTTTCAAATCAACTCATTGGGCAAACAGACGGATTAAGAACATGATTAAATCGATGTTGGCAAACATTAATAAACTCTAGTAATCTGCAAAAAAATTATTTTCGGATTTATTTGTATGATTTGCCTAATAATTTTGCAGATAATTAACTGTACCTACTGAAATCACTGCTTGAGATATGATTGCTCAAACCAGCGAGAATTTGACCAAAAATTCTACGGAATGTGTTATCCACTGTACTAATGACACCTCCAAGCGGTGTCACCCAGTGATCTGGACTCCTGGAAACCATTGGTCAAGGCTGCAGAGAGTTTAGAAATCACGTAGGCCTCATGGACGTACCAAGAAGAATACCAGAAAGGGGTTGGCCTCAGGTTTATTATCACAGAAAATGCAAGAGTATCTTGCACCATGAAGAAACTGTTGGATGCGCAGGTACCAAAGATACAAGCTCAAGGGACTTCAGCCAGAGCAGCACGAGTTACACTAACCAGCTCAAGGGTTCTTGAGAAGAAATGTATATACTGAGACAGAGCGCTGGAGAGCTGGAGAAGCAGGTTATACCAGCAGAAACCACCCCAAGCCATCTGCTACCATCAGTTATAGGATGAGCCTGGTTATGAAGATTAAAGGGGAACATTATCACAATTTCAAAAGGGTTAAAAATAATAAAAATCAGTTCCCAGTGGCTTGTTTTATTTTTCCAAGTTTTTTTCAAAATTTTACACCTCCCGGAATATCCTTAAAAAAAGCTTTAAAGTTCTTGATTTTCACTATTTGCGATGCGACTGTCCATTTCCCTGTAACGTCATACAGGGCTGCCAATACAAACAACATGGCGGTTACCACAGCAAGATATAGCGACATTAGCTCGGATTCAGACTCGGATTTTAGTGGCTTAAGCGATTCAAAAGATTACGCATGTATTGAAACAGATGGTCGGAGTATGGCGGCAGATAGCGAAAACGAAATTAAAAAAGAAATTGAAGCTATTGAGCGAATAGCTATTGACACTATTCGGCCATAGCATGGGTGTACCTAATGAAGTGGCCCATAGCATGGCTGCCTTATTAGCATCGCCGGTAAAATGTGCAGACCAAACGATCAGGACTTTCGCATCTTGTGACACTGGAGCAACTTAAATCCGTCGATTGGTAAGTGTTTGTTTCGCATTAAATGTGGGTATCTAGTTTCGAATGTACATACAGCTAGCGTAAATAGCATGTTAGCATCAATTAGCTTAGCATGTTAGCATCGATTAGCTGGCAGTCATGCCGTGACCAAATATGTCTGATTAGCACATAAGTCAACAACATCAACAAAACTCACCTTTGTGATTTCGTCTACTTAATCATTGCAAATGCATCTGCAGGTTATCCATACATCTCTGTGCCATGTCTGTCTTAGCATCGCCGGTAAAATGTGCAGACACTCTGGCAAATTCAATGGGGGTCTGGTGGCAAATTTCTTGCTGGTGGTGCAACTTGAATCCCTCCCTGTTAGTGTTGTTACACCCTCCGACAACACACCGACGAGGCGTGATGTCTCCAAAGTTCCAAAAAATAGTCAAAAAAACGGAAAATAACAGAGCTGAGGCCTGATGTTTGTAATGTGAAAATGAAAATGGCGGGTGTGTTACCTCGGTGACGTCACGTGACGTCATCGCTAAAAGACCGATAAACAAAAAGGCGTTTAATTTGCCAAAATACACCCATTTAGAGTTCGGAAATCGGTTAAAAAAATAGATGGTCTTTTTTCTGCAACATCAAGGTATATATTGATGCTTGCATAGGTTTGGTGATAATGTTCCCCTTTGAGGGTATTGACCAGACCTTCTCTAACTTTGCAGACTTAGCCCTGACTTAAATCCTACATGAAGGAGCCAGAAGCCAGACAATTGACTCAGTTTTCGATGTGTATCGGGAGGATTCAATCAAAAATGCAGAGAGAGCAAACAGGGAGTGCCCCACAGGAATACAGTTCCAAAAAGTTGCACCAGGTCACCAAATCCAGAAATGGAGAAAGTTTCCCACCTACTCGGCCAAAAAGGCAAGCCTTCTGGTGGCTACCATGAAAATACCTAAGCCGAGAGAAAAACTGAAAGACAAGCAGTTTAAGTCACCAGTGAATAATACTGCTTGCACATCACCAAGGATCAGTGGGCAGAGGTTTGGTATCTGCAATAAAAGCAAGAAGAGGCAGACACAATAATCATTTGGTATGCAACTCATGCTGTAGAATAAGGCTACAGTGCTACTGTAGTCGCAATTGAGGACACTCAATCAATCAGATTTTATTTATATAGCCCTTAATCACAAGTGTCTCAAAGAGCTGCACAAGCCACAACAACATGCTCGGCTCAGATCCCACATCAGGCCATGAAAAAACTTAACCCACTGGGATACAATGAGAAGCCTTGGAGGGGACCGCAGATGTGGAGTCCGGGTTAGGTGCTTTATCATCATACAGCTACACCAGGGCCTGGTAGACGTTGTTTTTAATGCTCTGATTGGCATGCACACATACACAGAGCCTTGAAGCTTATCTTGAGATCAAGGATTTTTCAAAAAGTGTTTATTGAGTTGGGACAGTCCTGGGAAATATCCATGGACCTATTCATGAAGCTGGTGGCATAGACAGACTTCAAAAATACAGAGGACAATAACCCAATAAACCCCCCAGCTTTTCTGCATGGAACATAGAGAGCTTGAATTGAGACAACTTCCACCATGTGAGGACTGCCACTGCATGCGTGTCAACTAACAGGCTTGCATCTGGAGAGCCAGTCTCCAGCAACATCCGCATGTCCCAAGCCCACTTGAACATGGCTGGGCCAGAAATGACAAAGGTCAGCTCACTGTAAAATGGAATCTCCAGCCCCTAAGGCAGTGCCGCAACTGCTGTCCTTCAACTGCAGCCGTAGACGCAAACCCCCGGAATGTCAGTGCATGAAGATGGATTGAAAGGTACAACCCTCTGCAAGTTGCAGACATGTGACAATCAACCCGAAGAGGATGATCACAACATGATGCCAGATGCAGACCTGACTGGTTCTGATACTCCATGAGGACTGAAATGGAGGTCTGATGTTTGTCTCAACCTGTAACACTTAATATACAGAACAAGCAACTCTTTTGTTCATTTTAATTGTGTTAAACATAATTTGTTGTTATTGTTTGTTGCTGTTGTTGCATGAAAAGTAAAACATTCTAAAAATGTTTTTCATGTGAATGTTTTCATTTTATCACATTTTTATTCACATATTCCTGAGGTGAGTGTATTATAATTATTACAATAGGGTCTTGATAAAAGAGAAAAGGCACCCTTTAGGCACCCTTAGTCTTCAATAAACAACAAAATACTGAACAAGAACTGTACACAGTTTTGGAAGTTTCCACTCTGCCGGCCCAACTGTTCAACACGTAAAAAGCACCACCAAGCTACTTGTTTGCAACGGTTATCATGTCAAACTGTTCACCAGAGATATCTACCAACTCAGAAAAACAAACAAGAAATTGCCCTCTTGTTTGACTGCGGGAGGCCAATTTTTGGGTTTTGGCTCATGGACTAATAATGCCACTGCTAACAGCAAAGCGGCTGATTGATAGGTATGAATGCCAGCCACTAAGCTAAAAGTCCAACACACTCTTTGAAGTTGTCATGGAGTGAAGTTTACGAACGCACACCTGGCACAAGCTACTCTGGCTGGCCCACATTAATAAATTTTCACGTACTGTACTCTTAATCTAAATTAAGCAAAACAAACATGTCTTACCTATTGGTATCCGTTTTTAGGGATTTTTAAGTTCCGCCTAAATCCAGAAAATTTTGGATTAAACGGTAGGGACATGGATGAAATATTTGAAGAGTTCATGGACAAAAGCAGTATTTCATTTTCCTTGATTTGAGTAAATCAATATTTTTGGTGGAGCTTTTCATGCAACAGTCATCCTGTCGATGTGGGTTGCAATTAAATAGTTTCCTACACCCAAAATATAGTTCTAATTTGAAAATGCATATTTATTACAAAAATATAATTTTGATAATTTTGTAACAATTTTGCAGCAAAGTCACATAACTGTAAACGTTTCTTTGCAAAAAACAAAAACAAAAAAGACTACCATATTTTTCGGTTATAAATCGCTCCGCAGTATAGGTCCCACTAGCCAAAAATGCATAATAAAGAAGGGAAAAAAACATATATAAGTCGCACTCGAGTATAAGTCACATTTTTTGGGGAAATGTATTTGATAAAATCCAACACCAAGAATAGACATATGTAAGGCAATTTTAAATAAATAAAGACTAGTGAACAGTAGGCTGAATAAGTGTACGTTATATGACGCATAAATAACCAACTGAATACGTTAACTTAACATATTACGGTAAGAGTCATTCAAATAACCATAACATATAGAACATGTTATACGTTTACCAAACAATCTGTCACTCCTAATCACTAAATCAGATAAAATCTTCTTCTTCTGTGTTGTTTCTAAACAACTCTGCCAACTCCAAAGGTAGACAATGCGCCGCTTCCTCGTCTATCGGTACGTTGCTTACGTCAGAGTCATCGTTAGTTGCAGTTCCAATTATTCCAGCCTTTCTGAATCCGGACAGGATGGTTTTCGGTTGTCACTGAAGCTCATGCTGTGTCGATCCATCTAATGACATCCAGAAAAGTTGCATGGCACATTCTACCGGTTGCCGGGAAGCTGTGCTCTCCATCCACTGCTCCCACACGTTGCGCAGGACTGCCTTAGAGCCCTTCTCAGTTTTTCTAAGTTAGCGCCAACGGTGAAATGATCAATTTTCATAGGTATGGAAGTAGTAGCAGGTAGCATCTTTTTTTTCCACAATGCACTTCTGCCATGACCCACCTCCGCCAAATTTTTATTGATTGACGTGTGTGTATGACGATTGCTGATATACACCTAGTCTCTTGTGTGAATTAGATAAATAATATAATGGTAATGTGTTAATAATTTCACACATAAATCGCGCCAGAGTATAAGTCGCACCCCCGGCCAAACTATGAAAAAAACTGTGATTTATCATCAGAAAAATACGGTAATCATACATGGTGCCTGCTTGGCCCTAAAAATGAATGAAAACAGTGACTTTTTTCAGAGGAATGCTTTTTTCATCACTCTAATTAATGAATTTCATCCAAACAAACACTTTGTTTGGGTTATCCCTGGTATGGAGGTTCGAGGTTTACATTGACCGCTGAATCATGACATCATTAAATTGACAGCAACATCACAAGACAACAACAGCAGAGTACACACATAGTTCAGTTGCCATCTATTGCCTGTGTACATTATGTACACAGGCAATAGATGGCATTTTTCCCACCGCACTGTCAACATTTCTTGCTAATGTACCACTCAGATTTATCAGGACAGCGTCTCCATTTGTGCCCACTAGTTGAGGCCACCACACACTTACTGATTTCATCAAAATTACTCGTTATTGATGCTTTATTTTAGATACAATAACACCAAAATACATACTCAACCATGAGAACTGATGTTGGATTACGTCATCAAATTTCAATATATTGATTGGTCTGATTGATTTGTCTGTTTGTGCGGCAAAGAGAGCATGGCGCTTGTCAGTTTCTGAAGTAAAATGGAATATTCAGCAGTGAAATGTGAAAGATTCTGAGGCAAAATTGGTAGTCACAAATCAAAATTTGAGAAATGGCTTTTTTTTTTGCGTATGAAGACTTGTCAGTTTCTGAAGTAAAATGGAATATTCAGCAGTGAAATGTGAAAGATTCTGAGGCAAAATTGGTAGTCACAAATCAAAATTTGAGAAATAGCTTCTTTTTTTTTTTTTTGCGTATGAAGACTTCATTTGTCTCCTCTCTGAGCTGCATCCTTATCGTGGTAGAGGAGTTTGCGTGTCCCAATGATCCTAGGAGCTATGTTGTCCGGGGTGAGGGATCAGACAAAGAGCAGCTCAAAGACCTTTATGAAGAAGAAAAAGCATGGACCCAGATTTCCCTCGCCCGGACGCGGGTCACCGGGGCCCCCCTCTGGAGCCAGGCCCGGAGGTGGGGCACGATGGCGAGCGCCTGGTGGCCGGGCCTGTTCCCATGGGGCCCGGCCGGGCACAGCCCGAAGAGGCAACGTGGGTCACCCCTCCAATGGGCTCACCACCCATAGCAGGGGCCATAGAGGTCGGGTGCAATGTGAGCTGGGTGGCAGCCGAAGGCAGGGCACTTGGCGGTCCGATCCTCAGCTACAGAAGCTAGCTCTTGGGACGTGGAATGTCACGTCACTGGGGGGGAAAGAGCCTGAGCTAGTGCGCGAAGTCGAGAAATTCCGGCTGTATATAGTCGGACTCACTTCGACGCACAGCAAGGGCTCTGGAACCACTTCTCTCGAGAGGGATTGGACCCTCTTCCACTCTGGCGTTGCCGGCAGTGAGAGGCGACGGGCTGGGGTGGCAATTCTTGTTTCTCCCCGGCTCAAAGCCTGTACGTTGGAGTTCAACCCGGTGGACGAAAGTGTAGCCTCCCTCCGCCTTCGGGTGGGGGGACGGGTCCTGACTGTTGTTTGTGCTTATGCACCAAACAGCAGTTCAGAGTACCCACCCTTTTTGGGTACACTCGAGGGAGTAGTGGAAAGTGCCCCCCGGGTGATTCCCTTGTCCTACTGGGAGACTTCAACGCTCACGTTGGCAACGACAGTGAAACCTGGAGAGGCGTGATTGGGAAGAATGGCCGCCCGGATCTGAACCAGAGTGGTGTTTTGTTATTGGACTTTTGTGCTCGTCACAGTTTGTCCATAAGAAACACCATGTTCAAACATAAGGGTGTCCATATGTGCACTTGGCACCAGGACACCCTAGGCCGCAGTTCCATGATCGAATATGTAGTTGTGTCGTCGGATTTGCGGCCTTATGTTTTGGACACTCGGGTGAAGAGAGGGGCGGAGCTCTCCACCGATCACCACCTGGTGGTGAGTTGGCTGCGATGGTGGGGGAGGATGCCGGACAGACCTGGCAGGCTCAAACGCATTGTGAGGGTCTGCTGGGAACGTCTGGCAGAGTCTCCTGTCCGAGAGAGTTTCAATTCCCACCTCCGGAAGAACTTTGAACATGTCACGAGGGAGGTGCTGGACATTGAGTCCGAGTGGATCATGTACCGTAGCTCTATTGTCGAGGCGGCTGACTGGAGCTGTGGCCGCAAGGTAGTTGGTGCCTGTCGTGGTGGTAATCCTAGAACCCGTTGGTGGACACCAGCGGTGAGGGATGCCGTCAAGCTGAAGAAGGAGTCCTATCCGGTCCTTTTGGCTCATAGGACTCCGGAGGCAGTGGACAGGTACCGACAGGCCAAGCGGTGTGCAGCTTCAGCGGTCGCGGAGGCAAAAACTCGGACATGGGAGAAGTTCGGGGAAGCCATGGAAAACGACTTCCGGACGGCTTCGAAGCGATTCTGGACCACGTCCGCCGCCTCAGGAAGGGGAAGCAGTGCACTATCAACACCGTGTATGGTGCGGATGGTGTTCTGCTGACCTCAACTGCGGATGTTGTGGATAGATGGAAGGAATACTTCGAAGACCTCCTCAATCCCACCAAAACGTCTTCCTATGAGGAAGCAGTGCCTGGGGAATCTGTGGTGGACTCTCCTATTTCTGGGGCTGAGGTCGGTTAAAAAGCTCCTCGGTGGCAAGGCCCCAGGGGTGGACGAGATCCGCCCGGAGTTCCTTAAGGCTCTGGATGCTGTGGGGCTGTCTTGGTTGACAAGACTTTGCAGCATTGCGTGGACATCGGGGGCGGTACCTCTGGATTGGCAGACCGGGGTGGTGGTTTCTCTCTTTAAGAAGGGGGGCCGGAGGGTGTGTTCCAACTATCGTGGGATCACACTCCTCAGCCTTCCCGGTAAGGTTTATTCAGGTGTACTGGAGAGGAGGCTACGCCGGATAGTCGAACCTCGGATTCAGGAGGAACAGTGTGGTTTTCGTCCTGGTCGTGGAACTGTGGACCAGCTCTATACTCTCGGCAGGGTTCTTGAGGGTGCATGGGAGTTTGCCCAACCAGTCTACATGTGCTTTGTGGACTTGGAGAAGGCATTCGACCGTGTCCCTCGGGAAGTCCTGTGGGGAGTGCTCAGAGAGTATGGGGTATCGGACTGTCTTATTGTGGCGGTCCGCTCCCTGTACGATCAGTGCCAGAGTTTGGTCCGCATTGCCGGCAGTAAGTCGAACACATTTCCAGTGAGGGTTGGACTCCGCCAAGGCTGTCCTTTGTCACCGATTCTGTTCATAACTTTTATGGACAGAATTTCTAGGCGCAGTCAGGGCGTTGAGGGGTTCCGGTTTGGTAACCGCAGGATTAGGTCTCTGCTTTTTACAGATGATGTGGTCCTGATGGCCTCATCTGACCGGGATCTTCAGCTCTCGCTGGATCGGTTCGCTGCCGAGTGTGAAGCGACCGGAATGAGAATCAGCCCCTCCAAGTCCGAGTCCATGGTTCTCGCCCGGAAAAGGGTGGAATGCAATCCCCGGGCTGGGGAGGAGACCCTGCCCCAAGTGGAGGAGTTCAAGTACCTAGGAGTCTTGTTCACGAGTGAGGGAAGAGTGGATCGTGAGATCGACAGGCGGATTGGTGCGGCGTCTTCAGTAACGCGGACGTTGTACCGATCTGTTGTGGTGAAGAAGGAGCTGAGCCGGAAGGCAAAGCTCTCAATTTACTGGTCGATCTACGTTCCAATCCTCACCTATGGTCATGAGCTTTGGGTCATGACCGAAAGGATAAGATCACGGGTACAAGCGGCCGAAATGAGATTCCTCCGCCGTGGGGCGGGGCTCTCCCTTAGAGATAGGGTGAGAAGCTATGCCATCCGGGAGGAACTCAAAGTAAAGCCGCTGCTCCTTCACATCGAGAGGAGCCACATGAGGTGGTTCGGGCATCTGGTCAGGATGCCACCCGAACGCCTCCCTAGGGAGGTGTTTAGGGCATGTCCAACCGTTAGGAGGCCACGGGGAAGACCCAGGACACGTTGGGAAGACTATGTCTGGGAACGCCTCGGGATCCCCCGGGAAGAACTAGACGAAGTGGCAGGGGAGAGGGAAGTCTGGGTTTCCCTGCTTAGGCTGTTTCCCCCGCGACCCGACCTTGGATAAGCTGAAGATGATGGATGGATGGACTTCATTTGTAAAACAGTCTTGCCTTACTTTGTACTCCCACCATATGAACAATTTGGAATTTGCCCAATTTGTGAGATCAGCGGATGTCTCCCTATAAGGTAGATCTTTGCACAAATCCACCATTGTAGCCAGTAGTCAATAAGTTTCTTATTTTTCCGAATTCTCTTGTTGTTGGGCAGACTGGCTCGTAAATGCACATGCATCCTCTGCTGTTGCCATTTCTAATACAAAGCAGCGTGTAGTTCAAACTTATATCTGTCAGTAGACTCCTGCAAACCCCGATCGAGTCATACCAGAGACTATAAAAAAGGGGGCCCTTTACCTCCCTGCTTGGCACTCAGCATCAAGGGTTGGAATTGGCGGTTAAATCATCAAAAAAAAATTCACAAGCGTGGCCACCGCTGCTGCTCACTGCTCCCTTCACCTCTTCCCGGGGGGAACAAGGGGATGGGTCAAATACAGAGGCTAATTTCACCACACCTAGTGTGTGTGTGTGTGACTATCAGTGGTACTTTAACTTTGTCTTATGAAAGCGCTAAAAACTACACCATGGATGATGGAGAGAAGACGCAGTCAAAGAGGAGGAACATAAATAAGACCGCCCACAAAACAGCGCATCCTGAAGAGACGGTCAGAAAGCAGCTTTTAAATGGTTTGCAAAATTTAATCCATGCAGTATTTGTAACAGAGAACCACCATTACATGTTATGTAGACCACAAGAAAATGTTTTAAATGTAGTAAAAAAATATCATATTATGATCCCTTTAATGTTTTATTGTTTAAAGTTCATATTTTAATGTTGTCGCGGTCTGATGGAAGGGATTTGTAAATAACAGTTAAAGTTATTATTAAGTCTGCTAAGCCAGCACCCCCCCACAACCTCCAAAAAGGGACAAGCGGTAGAAAATGGATGGATGGATGGAAGTTTGCTTTAATGATTTTACAAGCTTAAGTGTCTGTGATTGTTTCCTGATAAAATTGTAAATCCTGCATATTTTATTTATATACACTCATCACAGTTACATTACATGTGTGTGTATGTGTGTGCCCATGCGTCTGGGTCCGTATTGCAGCATATTGCTTATCCATCCATTATCTACCGCGTGTCCCTTTTTGGGTTAATGGGGGGTGCTGGCGCCTATCTCAGCTGCATTCGGGCGGAAGGCGGGGTAGACCGTGAAGAAGTCGCCACCTCATCACAGGGGCAACACAGATAGACAGACAACATTCACACTCACATTCACACACTAGGGCCAATGTAGTGTTGCCAATCAACCTATCCCCAGGTGCATGTCTTTGGAGGTGGGAGGAAGCCGGAGTACCCGGAGGGAACCCACGCAGTCACGGGGAGGACATGCAAACTCCACACAGGACCTTTGTACTGTGAGGCACTAATGGTGCCTCAAATTGCTTATTTTACCTGAAAATTAGGCTTTGTCACAGGTTGCAGTATTTTTTATGTTTCTCATGTTTGGTAAATGTTCCTCTTGTACTTGGTATTAAATCAATACGCAGACTTAAATCATATTTGCCAAAATAATGAACTTCGTCAGCAGGCGCACACACGCATTTTCATAGTATAAGAGAGCACTAGTGTGAGAGAGTAATTGTTTTTGGGTAACATTCTAATTGGACAACTTCTTTTTACACTTAAATTACAGTAGCTGAGTTAAGATTTATGAAAATCCCACCCATAAAGGGGAACTGCACAATCTTTATGAGAGACAAGAACACAAAAGTTTTCTAACATGGGAATGAACTATGAATGTTCTCATTCATCCAGGTCATTGTAATCCCAGGGCATTCAATCAACTGGACTATTTGGTTTGTCTTGGAAGACTTTTTTCCTCTCATCCAAGGAGGCTTCATCATTTTGTGCTCATAGACACATCTCTGCGCTCCTGACCCGTCTCCGCTCGGGATGGTATCCTGCTGGTCCCACTATGGACTGGACTTTCACAATATTATGTCAGACCCACTCGACGTCCATTGAATCCGGTCTCGCCTGGGGGGGGTTACCCACATTTGCGGTCCTCTCCAAGGTTTTTTCATAGTCATTCTCATCGACGTCCTACTGGGTTGTGAGTTTTTCCTTGCCCTTATGTGGGCGCTTATACGGGGATATTGTTATGACTTGTGCAGCCCTTTTAGACATTTGTGATTTGGGGCTATATAAATAAACATTGACTCATAGATTTCGTGACCATGTCGCAATCTCTCGCCTTCCGTCTGCTCCAAGGTTTCAGCCTCTTCTTCATGCTGGCTTCTATAAGCAGCAGTTCATCCTCTTTGTATTTACTTTAAAATAAATATGGTTGTAAATCCTAATTTGTTTACAAATATACGTCTTCACTGTCTATTACCAAGTATGCCATGATTAAAAAACATACTCGAGTTTGATTGAGGGAGTAGGGAACAAAGTCGGAAAGTCCTGGCTTTGTATAAAATGACCAAAATACGGTAAATATTGTGCATATTATACATTGTTATTAGGGCTGCGAATATTTGGGTGTCCCACAATTCGACATCGATTCTTGGGGTCGCGATTCAATTATATATCGATATTTTTTCGATTAAAAAACGATATTTTTCTGATTCAAAACGATTTTGTATTCATTCAATACATTGGATTTCAGCAAGATCTACCCCAGTCTGCTGACATGCTAGCAGAGTAGTAGATTTTTTTTAAATAGCTTTTATAATTGTAAAGGACAATGTTTTATCAACTGATTGCAACTATTAAAAGAACCAAAAATACGACTTATTTTATCTTTGTGAAAATATTGGACACAGTGTGTTGTCAAGCTTATGAGATGCGATGCAAGTGTAAGCCACTGTGACACTATTGTTCTTTTTTTTTTTTTTTTATAAATGTCTAATGATAATGTCAATGAAGGATTTTTAATCACTGCTATGGTGAAATTATAACTAATATTGATACTGTTGTTGATAAAAAAAAAAATTGTTTTACTACTTTTGGTTTGTTCTGTGTCATGTGTTTCTCCTCTCAAGTGCTCTGGTTGTTGCAGTTCTGAGTGTTGCCGGGTCAGGTTTAGTTTTGGAATTGGATTGTATTGTTATGGTATTGCTGTGGATTATTTTGTTGGATTGATTAAAATAAAAAGACAGAATCGATTCTGAATTTACCATTAATTAAGTGCTTATTAAAGAAACAAAGACTTATTATAAAGTTATTTGGACACTAGGGGAACATATAAGGGTTAGGGTTAGGGTTAGGGTTACTAATATAAGCAACAATTCTGAGGTTATTGAGGGAAGACTTATTATAAAGTTATTTGGACACTAGGGGAACATATAAGGGTTAGGGTTAGGGTTAGGGTTACTAATATAAGCAACAATTCTGAGGTTATTGAGGGAAGACTCTGTGTTAATGGAGAATAAGGCATTAATGAGTACTTAATAATGACTATTTAAGAACCAATATGTTACTAATTTGCATGTTGATAAGCAACTAATTAATGGTGAATATTTTACCCATACTAAAGTGTTACGATTATGTCTGTTACTACATTATGTACAGATTTGCAGCATGTATATAAAACGTTGATGAGGGTTTTGAAGTTTTCCATAGGAATTTGAGGGTTACAACGCATTGCCAATCATTAGCCGCATCTTGCAAGCGTTTTTTTATCATCTCTAAAATCCTAAACAAACAAAAAGACAGTGTTCTTGTCTGTCATAATGCTTGTGAACGGGAGGCAAAATTCCCCAAAAAGTGCAGTTCCCCTTTAAGATTTAATGATGACACAAATTTTAAAACCAATACAATAGTTGTTCTGAACTATCAAAACATAACTCTGGTCAGGAATATTTGTCCATATCCATCAGCTTGAACGAGGTAATTGTTGACTTGCTCATTCATTAAGAGAATTACATGCACAGATGGTTGTCGTGCAGCAAAGCTTCCATGATGCCATCATTTGTTTATGTCCCGGTCATATAGAACAGATAGAACTAGTCTCATACAAGTGGACTCTGTAATCCTGAACATGTTTGACGTTGTACACCATCTGTTGTCCACAAGAGAGTGCAGGTCAAAACCCTGAATGTGTTGTATGTATTCCTTCCTGGGATGATGATGATGGATGGAAAATTCCATGTTTCATCTATTTCAACACTGCAGAAATATTTATGTTCTGATCAGTGTTTTATGCTGCAGATTTGAATACCGATTATCCATGGGTGAGATTTGCCGATACAGATATCGATCACATGTATTATCTGTAAATGTTTCACTGTATTTATGGTGAGTGTTATTGACTTGTTGCTTATTCTCTTTTGTTCCATATAACTGTTTGCGCCAAACAAACGCAAAAGCAAAATCTACTTCTAATCAAATTCCTCTGGTTTTTGCTCTCAGTTATCTGTTTCCAATGAATTATTCCCTTATTTTTTAAACATTAAAAAAGAAAAAAATGGTTTTGAAAAAATAGAAAAATATAGATTGAATCGCTTTAGTATTGAGCAAATACTGATATTACTCTTGGTATCAACATCCATCCATTCTCTACCCTTTCTCCCTTTCCGGGTCGCGGAAGGTCGCTGGAGCCTATGTCAGCTGTATTCGGGCAGAAGGCAGGGTACACACTGGACAAGTCGCCACCTCATCGCAGCTTGGTATCAACACCACCAATGTAGTTACTGAACAAGCCACCAATAGTTATACTGTCCTCTCTGTAGACTCTTATTGATAAATTTCTGAATTTCGCATTAATAGCTGCTTAGTTTCTGTTGTTACACGGTTCCATCTACACTTTGACATTTTTTTGTTGTTGTTTAAAGCTAGCTTAGCAGTTAGCTTCACTATTAGCTTGCCTGCCCTTGGCCTGCTCGCTGTGTGTGATAATGCTACATACTAATGATACTTATGAGGATACCTAGAACTGCAGTTTATTTGCCATAATGGTGGTGATAATTATCAACTTAGGGGAGCAGCACCACGCTGTTTATAGAGAAACATAATTAGCTGCTAGCCGCTTGTCAGCCACATGACTAACAATAAATACAGTGTCACTCAGAAAGAATTGGCGTTTGTGATCGGCATTAAAAGGCTTTAATCGCATGCTTTTTCACCAAAATCTGATCGGTGGCCATTCGATCAACACATTTTTATGTAGAATATAAACCAGGGATGTCTAACCTCTGGCCCAAGGGCCAAATCAGGCTTGTGAACCGGTTTTATCCCGCAGGATGAGTTTGCTAAGTATAAAAATTACCCTGAAATGTTTTAATGAAAAAAACGTCTGTTCTTAATCTGTCCATTGGATGACACAATAATAATTATTTGTATTTTTGTAGATGATTCTACATATGTAGAAAATAAACCACGTTAGTACATCAGTCGAGGAAAATTATCAAATTACATAAATAACATACTGTAATTTGATTTTGATATAATTATTTGGTAACACTTTAGTATGGGGAACATATTCACCTTTAATTTGTTGCTTATTAAAGTAACAAATACTTAATTAAGAGTTATTTGGACACTAGTGGAACATATAAGGGTTAGGGATAGGGTTACTAATAAGCAATAATTCTGAGGTGTTTGAGGGAACACTGTTAGTTAATGGCCATGCAGAATAAGGTATTAATCAGTACTTAATAATAACTAAATAAGAGCCGACATGTTTCTAATTTGCATGTTAATAAGCAACTAATTAATGGGGAATATGTGTTCCCCATACTAAAATGTTACCATTTTTTTTGTCTTGATAGATTGAAAATTAACACCAAAGACTTGACTGATGAACATTATCACATAATTTATTCAGAAAATATAAATAATGACAAATAAAGTATATATACTATTAACCGCAACAGGTAATTGTAAAAAAAACACCCAAAAAAACAGCAATATCATGATTTGTACAATTTCAGAATGTGCTTGTTCTATTTTTAAACAAAGAAAACAAGCTGAAGTTGTCTTTATTTTTAAGTTATTGTGCCGTGATTCAACCAGTCCGGCCCACTTGGGAGTATATTTTTTTCCATGTGGCCCCCGATCTAAAATGAGTTTTGACACCCTTGATATAAAGTATCACAGTGACTGTGTAAATGTAAGTGTGAAAGGTTATTGTGTATATCTGCCTGTGATTGACTGACAATCATTCCGGGGTGTAACACTACCTCGCAACGCTCGTTTGCAGGGACAGGCATTTGAAAATAAGGGACAATTTTACAAAAATAGGAAACTTTTGGTCTTTCCACCAGCAACCGCATTATCAGGACACATGTAGATAAACAAACATTCCACAATTAAAACCCTGTAATTACAAAACATTTTTGTGAGGAAAAAACCCATGCAACTTCATGCTATATGCCTAAATGACAAAGATCCATACCAAATCATATCATCCAAATCATCTCCTGCCTGAAAGGCCATTTGCCAACATGTAAACCAATCAGGCATGTGCTGTTTTATCAAATGTAAATATGTTAAAAGGTAAATAAGAGTTGAGCTAAACAGGAATACGGGGCAAATGTGTTCTTGATGCTGTTTTTTTATATAAGAAATATAAACTTTGATTCCTTCGCCAGGAAGTTGCTGTATGTAATCCTCGCTGTTGGTTTGTTTGTCAATCAGCAATAACTCCAAAAATGATGGGTGAATTTTTAATGAAATCTTCTACTACGATTTCTTATGTTTACATTTGTGTGTATGTGTGTTTTAGCAGCCCCGCAAAGACAAAGACTGTGGGTGACTGAAGAGAGAGTTTACTCCCTTTCTTTCATTACACAATAGATAACCCAGATTGTTACAATCACATTGTGACTAAACTTTCAGGAAATGTTTAAAATGCATTAAGAAACAAGTCATTATGTTTTGGTGCTGATCCAGATCATTTCTACCACGTTACAAGCTTTAACTTCCATGTGTATATGCTTGTGGCCCCACCTCCACCCACAGAGACAAAGACATTGGATGACTGTCAAGAGGGTTCACTCTGTTTCTTTCATTCCACTGTATATAGCTCAAAAAGTGATGGGCACATTTGGACTAAACTGTCAGGAAACGTCAAATATGGTATAAGGAACAAGTGATTACATTTTGGGGGTTCATTGTCAAGATTCAGAACTTTTTGACTATTTGGGGTGGAGGTCTGCAATCTGTGATCTCAGAGTACTTTTTCACTTGTGAATGTTTTGGGAAGTTCCATATGGACAAATGTAGTGTGTATTCATGAGATTATTCATATATACTGTACAGTATTGCCCAACATATTGACAGCATGTCAGAATGTGAGTTCTAGTCAATTGCACAAAAATACCTTTATCATGTAGCCAAGCTTAAGCCACATCAACACTGCTATCATTTCAACTTAGTTGAAGTACAAACCCGGTTTCCATATAATTTGGGAAATTGTGTTAAATGTAAATATAAACTGAATACTATGATTTGCAAACCATTTTCAACCCATATTCAGTTGAATATGCTACAAAGACAACATATTTGATGTTCAAACTGATAAACTTTTTTTTTTTTTGCAAATAATCATTAACTTTAGAATTTGATGCCAGCAACACGTGACAAAAAAGTTGGGAAAGGTGGCAATAAATACTGATAAAGTTGAGAAATGCTCATCAAACACTTATTTGGAACATCCCACAGGTGTGCAGACTAATTGGGAACAGGTGGGTGCCATGATTGGGTATAAAAGCAGCTTCCATGAAATGCTAAGTAATTCACAAACAAAGATGGGGAGAGGGTCACCAATTTGTAAGCAAATCGTCGAACAGTTTTAGAACAACATTTCTCAACGAGCTACTGCAAGGAATTTAGGGATTTTACCATCTACGGTCCGTAAAATCATCAAAAAGTTCAGAGAATCTGGAGAAATCACTGCACATAAGCAATGATATTACGGACTTTTGATCCCTCAGGCGGTACTGCATCAAAAACCGACATCAGTGTGTAAAGGATATCACCACATGCGCTAAAGAACACTTCATAAAACCACTGTCATCTGTAAGTTTAAGTTAAAACTCTGTTATGCAAAGCAAAACCCATTTATCAACAACACCAAAGAACGGCGCTGGCTTCACTGGGCCCGAGCTCATCTAAAATGGACTGATGCAAAGTGGAAAAGTGTTCTGTGGTCTGACGAGTCCACATTTCAAATTATATTTGGAAACTGTGGACGTGGTGTCCTCCGGAACAAAGAGGAAAATAACCATCCGGATTGTTTTGGGCGCAAAGATCAAAAGCCAGTATCTGTGATGGTATGGTGGTGTATTAGTGCCCAAGGCATGGGTAACTTACACATCTGTGAAGGCACCATTAATGCTGAATGGTCCATTCAGGTTTTGGAGCAACATATGTTGTCATCCAAGCAACGTTATCATGGACGCCCCTGCTTAGTTCAGCAAGACAATGCCAAGCCACGTGTTACAACAGCGTGGTTTCCTAGTAAAAGAGTGCGGGTACTTTCCTGGCCCGCCTGCAGTCCAGACCTGTCTCCCATCAAAAATGTGTGGCGCATTATGAAGCGTAAAATACAACAGCGAAGACCCCTGACTGTTGAACAACTGAAGCTCTACATAAAACAAGAATGGGAAATAATTCCATTTCAAAGCTTAAACAATTAGTTTCCTCAGTTCCCAAACGTTTATTGAGTGTTGTTACAAGAAAAAGTGATGTAACACAGTGGTGAACATGTCCTACTACTTTGGCGCGTGTTGCAGCCATGAAATTCTAAGTTAATTATTATTATTTTATGAGTTTGAACATCAAATATCTTGTCTTTGTAGTGCATTCAACTGAATATGGGTTGAAAAGGATTTGCAAATCATTGTATTCCGTTTATAACACAATTTCCCAGCTTATATGGAAACGGGGTTTTTACATAAAAGTGAAATCGAATAATGACTGATCTTATTCGTGTTATTCTGGAGACACTGCATGGTGCCAGCCTGCATTGACTTTATTGTAAGTGAATCTTTTATGTAACAGGACACAATAGCTGGTTCAGCAGCAGCTGCTACTTCTTAATATTCATCCTACTGCAGTGTTGGCGCGCTCACTTCTGACCGACATTTAAAAAAAAATAATGTATTAGCCGTCACGTGGTCTCACATGGCGTCATGTTCGTGACAATGGCAAGTGCTCCTCTTTGCTCTCAGTCTGCCACACAGGTCCTCTGAGGGCTCAAGACTGTTTCAAAGGTTTTGGTGGTGCACTGTCGCATGCTGCACAGCAGTGGATGAATAATGACAGACGAGATTGATCTACTCATGCCACGACTGTTATGAAACCGTTTTAGAAGTATTAAGACTGCACGCGCGCACAGAAAAAATATCCCCACAAAAAGTTAAATCTCAAAAAGATAAAACTTTTTTGTAATGTTATCAAAAATATATGGTTATTCATTTTTTTTGCCGGGCTAAAGAGTATCATTTAATACATTTATATATACAGTACATGCCAAAGGTTTGGACACACCTTCTTCTCATTCAATGCGTTTTCTTTATTTTCATGACTATTTAGATTGTAGATTCTCACTGAAGGCATTGAAACTATGAATGAACACATGTGGAGTTATGTAAAAAAGGTGAAATAACTGAAAACATATTTTATATTCTAGTTTCTTCAAAATAGCCACCCTTTGTTGTGATTACTGCTTTGCACGCTCTTGGCATTCTCTCGATGGGCTTCGAGAGGTAGTCATTTGAAATGGTTTTCACTTCACAGGTGTCATAGTTTGGATGCCTTCAGTGACAATCTACAATGTAAATATTCATGAAAATAAATTTAAAAAACGCATTGAAATGAGGTGTGTTCAAACTTTTGGCCTGTACTGTATATAACAATGAATTTGTGCTCTTATGTATTCTGTATAATAAATTCCATCTATCCATTTTTTGCCGCTTGTCCCTTTCGGGATTGCGGGTGTGCTGGAGTTTATCCCAGCTGCACTCGGGCAGAAGGCAGGGTACACCCTTTACAAGTTTCCACCTCATCACAGGGCCAACACAGATAGACAAACAACACACACCTGGTGATGCCAATCAACCTATCCCCAGGTGCATGTTTTTCGAGGTGAGAAGAAGCTGGAGTACCCGGACAGAACTCACGCAGTCACGGGGTGAACATGCAAACTTAACACAGAAAGACCCTGAGCCCCGGGATTAAACCCAGGACCTTCCTATTGTGAGGCACATGTAACTAACCCCTGTGCTGCCCATATATTAGATGGGAAAAATAAAATACATTTCCGTACATATTTTTTAATGTATGTATTATAAATGTACTCTATCATCTTAATTGTTTACATTAATTAACATTAGTAACATCAGCTGTTGCTCATTTAAAAGCTGAAAGTTGAATTTCTTAAATTAGGTCAACTTCTCTAGGATTTCATCTGATGGTATTAAAATATATTTCAAAGCTGAAACAAAAGAAACAATATGTCTTTCTGATTCTGTCCCTAGATTCTTGATTTTGGGATTGAGACCTATAATCACTAATGCGACTGACCTTTGAGCCCAGGATCATGATCAACTGTGTGATTGAAAAATTAAATAAAAACAAAGCTATAATCATCTTTATCATGTTAAAGATGCATTTCTGTCAACACTCATGGCATAAACAAAGTGATAATATATGCTTGAATAAAATAAACAAGTGCAAACAAACAAAACAAATGTATCTGAGCAAACATGAGTACAAATGATTAAGACTTGACTAAAGCCTGAGCTGCATTAACAAAGTGCTACATATTGGAAAGAGCGTCATAGTGAGGGCAGGGCCCCATTGGTACGCTCGACCCTTTAGTGTTTCCTGATTGGTCTGTTCTGAGGTGGGAGGGGTCACGGGTGCAGGCACGGTGCTGGGAGCCAGGGTGGTGAGGCTGGCACACATGTCATAGAGGTTTCCAGAGAACTGGGCCTTCCTGGACTCTTGTCTTAGGGACTCCCACACTGCTGCAGCTTCTCTGGGGCAGCCAGACATGGCTGTGTTGGCACAAACATGGAAGTCATTCCAAGACCTTTAAAGGGGAGGGGGGGAAAAATAGTCACAGTTGTGAGGGCTGCCCTTGGATAGGAAAAACACTTCAAGAAATACAATGCATGTCTTTGGAAGTGGTAGGAAGCTGGGGATAGGTTGATTGGCAACTCTAAATTGGCCCCTGTGTGTGAAGGTGAGTGTGAATGTTGTCTGTCTGTCTGTGTTGGCCCTGCGATGAGGTGGCAACTTGTCCAGGGTGTACCCCTCCAGCTAAGATAGGATCCAGCACCCCCCAAAATGGATGGGATAGATGGATGTTGACACAGAAGAGAAAATATTTTTATGAAGATATATATATGGTCTTCAAGAACAAAGCTGACATAAGCAATAAGAAATTGTGAACAACTTAAAACATATTCTGCTTAAAAAACATGCTGCACTGTGCATGTAAGGGTAGTTGGCGGCTTTGTAAAGAAACATTACAATACCTACAGTACATAAGCCCTTGGTCAGATACAAAACGTTTTGGTGACTATAAATACTGTATGTGATCGCATTTACTGTGTAAAAATGCACTCTTGCTGTAAAGAAACACAATGGTTCACCACCATTGTTGTTTTGCCGACACTGAACACTTAACATCCATGTTAAGTTAACATGAATTGATTTAAGTGGACCCCGACTTAAACAAGTTGAAAAACTATTTCGGGTGTTACCATTTAGTGGTCAATTGTACGGAATATGTACTGTACTGTTTAATCTACTAATAAAAGTTTCAATCAATCAATCAATCAATTAATCAATTAATGTATTAATTTTCACAGTTTTTGTTGTATGGACTTGCAAAGGTGTTAAACTCCTTTTCATTGAGAGCAACATCACCCGTTTCTTACAGTGTCCATATATGAATATAAATGTATTGCTTCATGATATTATTACACAATTATTGCCGATGTCACAAGTGTCAATATCAAGGCTGGCCACATTATATTACGTGGCCCGCAAACACCTAGACATAATTTGTCAATTAAGTACTTAATGTACCTTATTGTATGTATATAAAAAAAAAAAATCTACTACATGAAATTGCATATATTTTAAACTTTAATAGTATCTGATATTGCAACAAATATTATATTATATACTGTATTTGTTTTTGTAAACACAAAATACATACCGGTACCTAAATATCTGTTTGTTACCTTGACTTATGATTTCAAAGCAAGTGATCCTTTAATTTGTATGTTAAAAAAACCCAACAAAACAGCCTGTATAAAATGCATACAGAGATGTCAAACTCATTTTCATTGAGGGCCATATAGCAATTATAGCTGCCGTTTGTAACAGTGAATAATAGGTTGGGATTCACCACCTAGTATTACAAAATAGCCATTGTAATTGATTGATTTTTATAATTTTTTTATGTGCACTGTAAATCAAAAATGTGTCGATTTTACAGCAAAGAATTGTCAGCTCAGACGCCAGTATTTTACAGTAAAATCCACATGTTTTAACAGCATATCACTGTACTGTAAATGTAAAAACATTAACATATTTTTACGGTAAAAATCTGGTCACTGAGCCAGCAGGTTTTTATCATAAAATCTAAAAATGTTTGTTTATACTGTGTATTAATGCAAATGTACAGTAAAATACTGGCAAGTCTTTATTTTTTTACTATTAAATCTATTGTCATTTTTACAGTGTACAATTTCATGGATAACTTCCTTTGAAATCATAAGTAAAGCAGATATTTGAGGATTTATTTTTATTTAAAAAATTTTTTGGGAACGTTTGATAATCTAATATATATGCATTATTAGGTAATATTTAAGATTAAAAGAAATGCAATTGCATATAGTACAACTATTTCTTCTGTCAAAATAAATAGAATGAATAAATACACTTATACTGAACAAAAATATATACACAACACTTTTGTTTTTGCTACCATTTTTCATTATTTGAACCCAAAGATCTTAAACTTTTACTATATACACAAAATACCTATTCCTCTCAAATATGGGGAAGTTTTGCATTATTGGGGATCTGGGGGGAGGGGGGAAATCAGAAAGGCAGTCAGTATCGGGTGTGACCACCTTTTGCCTCACGCAGTGGAACACAACTTCTTCGCATAGACTTGATCAGGTTATTGATTGTGGCCTGTTGAATGTTGGTCCACTCTTCAATGGCTTTGTGAAGTTGCTGTGCATTGGCAGGAACTGGAACACGCTGTCATATACACTGATCCACAACATCCCAAACATGCTCAATGGGTGACATGTCCGGTGAGTATGCTAGCCATGTAATAACTGGGATGTTTTCAGCTTCCAGGAATTGTGTGCAGATTCTTGCAACATTGGGCCGTACATTGTCATGCTGCAACATTTGGTGATGGTCTCGGGTAAATGTCACAACAATGGGCCTCAGGATCTCGTCACGCTATATTTGTGCATTCATAATGCAATTAATAAAATGCACTTGCTTTCCTTGTCCATAACATCATTGTCCCCACCCCGCTCGATTCACAACGTTGACATCAAAATATTGTTCTCCCACACGACGCCCCACACTCTGTCTGCCATCTTTTCTGAATAGTGAAAACCGGGATTTATCCGTGAAGAGAACACCTCTCAAATGTGCTAGACACCAACCAATGTGAGCATTTGCCCACTCAAGTCGGTTACGACGACGAACTGCAGTCAGGTCGAGACCCAGAGGACGAAGACGAGCATGCAGATGAGCTTCCCTAAGATGGTTTATCTCAGTTTGTGCAGAAATGATTTGGTTATGCAAACCAATTGTTGCAGCAGCTGTCCGAGTGGCTGGTCTCACACAATCATGGAGGTGCACCTGCTGGATGTGGAGGTCCTCGGCTGGTGTGGTTACACATGGTCTGCGGTTGTGAGGCCGATTGGATGTACTGCCAAATTTTCTGAAACGCCTTTGGAGAAGGCTTATTTATGGTAGAGAAATGAACATTCAATTCAAAGGCAACAGCTCCGGTAGACATTCATGCAGTCAGCATACCAACTGGACGCTGTCTCAAAACTTGCGACAACTGTGGAACTGTGTTGTGATAAAACGGCCCATTTCAGAGTGGCCTTTTATTGTGGGCAGCCTAAGGCACACCTGTGCAATAACCATGCTGATTAATCAGCATCTTGATACGCTACTTCTGTGAGTTGGTATGGATTGTATTGGCAAAGAAGAAATGCTCACTAACACAGGTTTAGACAGAACAATATTTGAGACGAATAGGTCTGAGGAATAGGCTTGAGATCTTTGAGTTTAACTCATGAAATATGATGAGCAAAAACAAAAGTGTTGTGTTTATCATTTTGTTCAGTGTATTGAGAGTTTGCCTCCTCTCTGAGCTGCAACCTTATCGTGGTAGAGGAGTTTGCGTGTCCCAATGATCCTAGGAGCTATGTTGTCCGGGGGCATAAAGCCCCCTGGTAGGGTCTCCCAAGGCAAACAGGTTCTAGGTGAGGGATCAGACAAAGAGCAGCTCGAAGACCTTTATGAAGATGATAAACCATGGACCCAGATTTCCCTCGCCCGAACGCGGGTCACCGGGGCCCCCCTCTGGAGCCAGGCCCGGAGGTGGGGCACGATGGCGAGCGCCTGGTGGCCGGGCCTGTACCCATGGGGCCCGGCCGGGCACAGCCCGAAGAGGCAACGTGGGTCACCCCTCCAATGGGCTCACCACCCATAGCAGGGGCCATAAAGGTCGGGTGCATTGTGAGCTGGGCGACAGCCGAAGGCAGGGCACTTGGCGGTCCGATCCTCGGCTACAGAAGCTAGCTCTTGGGACGTGGAACGTCACGTCACTGGGGGGGAAAGAGCCTGAGCTAGTGCGCGAAGTCGAGAAATTCCGGCTGGATATAGTCGGACTCACTTCGACGCACAGCAAGGGCTCTGGAACCACTTCTCTCGAGAGGGATTGGACCCTCTTCCACTCTGGCGTTGCCGGCAGTGAGAGGCGACGGGCTGGGGTGGCAATTCTTGTTTCCCCCCGGCTCAAAGCCTGTACGTTGGAGTTCAACCCGGTGGACGAAAGTGTAGCCTCCCTCCGCCTTCGGGTGGGGGGACGGGTCCTGACTGTTGTTTGTGCTTATGCACCAAACAGCAGTTCAGAGTACCCACCCTTTTTGGGAACACTCGAGGGAGTACTGGAAAGTGCTCCCCCGGGTGATTCCCTTGTCCTACTGGGAGACTTCAACGCTCACGTTGGCAACGACAGTGAAACCTGGAGAGGCGTGATTGGGAAGAATGGCCGCCCGGATCTGAACCAGAGTGGTGTTTAGTTATTGGACTTTTGTGCTCGTCACAGTTTGTCGATAACAAACACCATGTTCAAACATAAGGGTGTCCATATGTGCACTTGGCACCAGGACACCCTAGGCCGCAGTTCCATGATCGACTTTGTAGTTGTGTCATCGGATTTGCGGCCTCATGTTTTGGACACTCGGGTGAAGAGAGGGGCGGAGCTTTCTACCGATCACCACCTGGTGGTGAGTTGGCTGCGATGGTGGGGGAGGATGCCGGACAGACCTGGGAGGCCCAAACGCATTGTGAGGGTCTGCTGGGAACGTCTGGCAGAGTCTCCTGTCAGACAAAGTTTCAATTCCCACCTCCGGAAGAACTTTGAACATGTCACGAGGGAGGTGCTGGACATTGAGTCCGAGTGGACCATGTTCCGCACCTCTATTGTCGAGGCGGCAGATCGGAGCTGTGGCCGCAAGGTAGTTGGTGCCTGTCGGGGCGGCAATCCTAAAACCCCTTGGTGGACACCAGCGGTGAGGGATGCCGTCAAGCTGAAGAAGGAGTCCTATCGGGTCCTTTTGGCTCATAGGACTCCGGAGGCAGTGGACAGGTACCGACAGGCCAAGCGGTGTGCAGCTTCAGCGGTCGCGGAGGCAAAAACTCGGACATGGGAAGAGTTCGGGGAAGCCATGGAAAACGACTTCCGGACGGCTTCGAAGCGATTCTGGACCACCGTCCGCCGCCTCAGGAAGGGGAAGCAGTGCACTATCAACACCGTGTATGGTGCGGATGGTGTTCTGTTGACCTCGACTGCGGATGTTGTGGATAGGTGGAAGGAATACTTCGAAGACCTCCTCAATCCCACCAACACGTCTTCCTATGAGGAAGCAGTGCCTGGGGAATCTGTGGTGGACTCTCCTATTTCTGGGGCTGAGGTCGCTGAGGTAGTTAAAAAGCTCCTCGGTGGCAAGGCCCCAGGGGTGGATGAGATCCGCCCGGAGTTCCTTAAGGCTCTGAATGCTGTGGGGCTGTCTTGGTTGACAAGACTTTGCAGCATCGCGTGGACATCGGGGGCGGTACCTCTGGATTGGCAGACCGGGGTGGTGGTTCCTCTCTTTAAGAAGGGGGACCGGAGGGTGTGTTCCAACTATCGTGGGATCACACTCCTCAGCCTTCCCGGTAAGGTTTATTCAGGTGTCCTGGAGAGGAGGCTACGTCGGATAGTCGAACCTCGGATTCAGGAGGAACAGTTTGGTTTTCGTCCTGGTCGCGGAACTGTGGACCAGCTCTATACTCTCGGCAGGGTTCTTGAGGGTGCATGGGAGTTTGCCCAACCAGTCTATATGTGCTTTGTGGACTTGGAGAAGGCATTCGACCGTGTCCCTCGGGAACTCCTGTGGGGAGTGCTCAGAGAGTATGGGGTATCGGACTGTCTTATTGTGGCGGTCCGTTCCCTGTACGATCAGTGCCAGAACTTGGTTCGCATTGCCGGCAGTAAGTCGAACACATTTCCAGTGAGGGTTGGACTCCGCCAAGGCTGTCCTTTGTCACCGATTCTGTTCATAACTTTTATGGACAGAATTTCTAGGCGCAGTCAAGGCGTTGAGGGGTTCCGGTTTGGTAACCGCAGGATTAGGTCTCTGCTTTTTGCAGATGATGTGGTCCTGATGGCTTCATCTGACCGGGATCTTCAGCTCTCGCTGGATCGGTTCGCAGCCGAGTGTGAAGCGACCGGAATGAGAATCAGCACCTCCAAGTCCGAGTCCATGGTTCTCGCCCGGAAAAGGGTGGAGTGCCATCTCCGGGTTGGGGAGGAGACCCTGCCCCAAGTGGAGGAGTTCAAGTACCTAGGAGTCTTGTTCACGAGTGAGGGAAGAGTGGATCGTGAGATCGACAGGCGGATCGGTGCGGCGTCTTCAGTAATGCGGACGTGGTACCGATCCGTTGTGGTGAAGAAGGAGCTGAGCCGGAAGGCAAAGCTCTCAATTTACCGGTCGATCTACGTTCCCATCCTCACCTATGGTCATGAGCTTTGGGTCATGACCGAAAGGATAAGATCACGGGTACAAGCGGCCGAAATGAGTTTCCTCCGCCGTGTGGCGGGGCTCTCCCTTAGAGATAGGGTGAGAAGCTCTGCCATCCGGGAGGAACTCAAAGTAAAGCCGCTGCTCCTCCACATCGAGAGGAGCCAGATGAGGTGGTTCGGGCATCTGGTCAGGATGCCACCCGAACGCCTCCCTAGGGAGGTGTTTAGGGCACGTCCAACTGGTAGGAGGCCACGGGGAAGACCCAGGACACGTTGGGAAGACTATGTCTCCCGGCTGGCCTGGGAACGCCTCGGGATCCCCCGGGAAGAGCTAGACGAAGTGGCTGGGGAGAGGGAAGTCTGGGTTTCCCTGCTTAGGCTGTTGCCCCCGCGACCCGACCTCGGATAAGCGGAAGATGATGGATGGATGGATGGATGGATGGAATTGAAAAAGATAAAGTACTTTTCTGACACATCATTTCCAGGCCATATAAAACGATGTGTTGGGCCAGATAAGGCCCACCAGCCATGAGTATGACACCTGTGTTATAAGTATTTATTATAGTTTTCCATATTGAATGCAATTGGGATAGGCTACAGCCATCCCCGCTGCTCTGAGAGGGACAAGCGGTAGAAAATGGATGGACAGATGGATGCAAAAAACGATGAAAATGACTCTTGCTGGCAGAGATGACAGTGTGGAGAGAGGGAGGAGGCGAAGAAGAAAGCCAAGTGGATGGCACCTTCGTACTTTGATGAATAGGGATGGGTATCAATTCCTTGAAATCTCTTGCCATTTTTTCAAACGGTCCCCTTAACCATGACTTTGTTACGCAACATGCGTGGTGCCATCAAATCACAAAAGGGCGGAGCCCAGGCGGAACAAATGCTCTAGAGGTGACTATATTTTACAAGAAAAGATTGCAGCAGCGCTCCTTGTAATTATTATAAGGCTGCTTGTTCATCAAGAGGAGGCCATACGAGCAATGTGCTGAAATATTTGAACAAACAGCATGCAATAATTAGAAATGAAAATGGCGTTTTTAACCGCTCCTATGTCATCCCAGCAGCAGTTACGCCAGCACAACAGGTACTAACTAACACCTCCTATCATTTTAGCGCTATTATTTGTTCAATTGAAATGAATGCCTTCTCATTTAGATGAGAATAACGGGAGACAAATTTTGACTGGCTCCGAGGCAGGCAGTCCTCGCTCCAGTTTATGTCTGCCGCTAGACAAATGTCACCAAGCAGCGTCTAAGTTTGTGGTCAAAAGATCGCGTTTATTTGCTGCAGTAGACACTCCTAATATTCAGTGGGTCAATGTTGAATTGTAGTCAGAGACAAGTTGCACCTTTTCCTCCAACAACATTTTTACTCATTTCCGTTATATGGGTGAAACTCAAAAAGTTAGTAAAAGTCCATTCATGTCAGCAATCCACTTAAAATGTAAAACTTCAATGTGATATTAACTTATTACATGCAAAGTGATATATGTCGAGCCTTTATTTATTATATTGTTGATGATTATGACTTACAGTTCTTGAAATCCCACATTTAAGATTTCAATACAAGCTTTTCATAAACTTTAAGCCATAGTCATCCAAATTATATTAAATACAAGGTTTGACATATCTCACTTTGCATGTAATAAGTTAAAATCAAATGCTACTAAATGTTTCATTCTTGTGTAAATTCCACGTGATTAATTTTGTAAAATTCTACAGAAAAATATTAATTTCTTATATTTATTTTAAATTAGGTATTTTTTCTACGCTACGTATGTGCCTCGTAAAACCTCACTGTAGGCTTTCTAAGGTCATGTTACCTCTTAACTAGAGATGTCCGATAATGACTTTTTTGCTGATATTCAATATTCCGATATTGTCCCACTCTTGATTACCGATATCAACCGATATCGATATACACAGTCGTGGAATTAACACATTATTATGCCTAATTTTGTTGTGATGCCCCGCTGGGTGCATTAAACAATGTAACAAGGTTTTCCAAAATAAATCAACTCAAGTTATGGAAAAAAATGCCTACATGGCACTGCCATATTTATTATTGAAGTCACAAAGTGCATTATTTTTTTTAATATGCCTCAAAACAGCAGCTTGGAATTGAAAGCATGAAGAGGTTGAGGTGGGCGGGGTTGGGGGGTTGGTTGAGGTGGGCGGGGTTGGGGTAGCGGGGGTGTATATTGTAGCTCCCGGAAAACTTAGTGCTGCAAGGGATCCTGGGTATTTGTTCTGTTGTGTTTATGTTGTGTTACGGTGCAGATGTTATCCGAAATGTGTTTGTCATTCTTGTTTTGTGTGGGTCCACAGAGTGGCGCATATTTGTAACAGCGTTCCAGTTGCTTATACGGCCACCCTCAGTGTGACCTGTATGGCTGTTGATCAAGTATGCGTTGCATTCACTTGTGTGTGTGAAAAGCCGTAGATATTATGTGACTGGGCCGGCACGCAAAGGCAGTGCCTTTAAAGTTTATTGGTGCTCTGTTCTTCTCCCTATGTCCGTGTTCACAGCGGCGTTTTAAAAAGTCATGAATTAAACTTTTTTTTAAAACCCTTGCCGATAATTTCCGATAATACATTTTAAAGCATTTATCGGCCAATAATATCAGCAGGCCGTTATTATCGGACATCTCTACTCTTAACTAAACTAAACGGATGTTAAATCACCTTTTCTTTCTCTTTTCTTTTCCCAATCAAGAATCGATTGGAGAACCGATGAAGAACCAAATCGCTAAGCAGAACCAAAACCGAAAAAATCTTATCAATTCCCATCCCCATTGATGAAAAAGGTGTGAAACACTTTTACATTAGGAAAACAAGGTGCTGGTACTGGTAACTTTCTTTGACCCTATTGTGCTTTTTTGCAACTCTACTCAATAAAGAAAAGAACAGACTGAGTCACCGATGCATGAAATTTTTTACCTTGACAAGGGGTACCCAAAAGGGGGCGCAGGGACCGAGTTTGGCCCGCCAAGTCATTTTGTTTGGCCCGCCAAATAGCGGTTTGCCACATTCACTACATATTCTTACTGATCTCTTTTAAGCTCACATGTCCTAAAGGCTAACTAATTGCTATCTTTCGAATCTACCTTATAGCTTATGCAGGTGGAACTAAAAAAATTTAAATATCGTGCAAAGGTTCATTCAAATGGGAAAGTTATATGTGATTAAAATTCATTAATTGCAAAGTGAGATGTGTCAAGCCTTTATTTGTTATCAT
This sequence comes from Nerophis ophidion, assembly GCF_033978795.1. Classification (NCBI taxonomy): domain Eukaryota; kingdom Metazoa; phylum Chordata; class Actinopteri; order Syngnathiformes; family Syngnathidae; genus Nerophis; species Nerophis ophidion. The sequence goes on from NC_084612.1 coordinate 31,691,623, forward strand.
TTTGATGATCATGGCTTACAGTTTTTGAAAACCCTAATTTTTATGGGATTTTCAATTCAGGGTTTTCTTAAACTGTAAGTCATAATCATCCAAATTATATCAAAAGGAGGCTTATAATATTTTGAGTTCCATGTTATAAGCCTGTGTCATAAATTACTTTCACCTTGTAAATATAATTGGTGGAATAAACAAACCGTTGATTTTCACATATTTTGAGTTTCACCTTTACATATAGAGTATGTGGTTATAGGTCTAAATGCTTCAGTCTGTTTGTTTAAAATGTTGTGTTTGGTCCATGGTCCATAAGTACATTTTAATTTCGGCCTTTGGAGGCAAAAAGTTTGGGCACCCCAGCCCTAGACAGAAAATATATCCATCTTATTTTTAGATGAAGAAATTGATGCAAAATACATTGGCAAAGATGAGAAAGCAAAGGAGAAACAAGAGTGGGTGACTGACACATCTCACCTGCAGATTGCATCAATGTCCTGCATGTCCTGATTTTTTTGTGTGTCCACCAAACTGTCCCCGAGTGTCAGCAAACACTGAGCAAAACTCTTGTAGATGGACCCACATGAAATTGAAATAGCTGCTCCATTACAGATGCGGACCAAGCCTGCAGAAGAGGAGAGGTTTTAATAAAAGCACATGACACGGAATAAGCAGAAAATATGAATGTGGTGCATTTGAGGATTTCCTTTGTACAATAAATGCCTATTTGCTCATGAAGACTGATGCTTGTAAGGATCAAATAGATGCAAAAATATGTTGCGTTGTATTCATCTGGAGGGATTACACATTCTGAAAGCTTAAATCATTGTGGGTAAGCAAAGGCTGACTGCATTGATCAAATACACTTAACACCTCTATTTCTTCTGAAAAGGTATGATATCTCTACCATGCTGGTGGGTTTCACACTCATTTAGCAATGTGGGCTGCTGGGCCAGTACGAAGCAGCTAGCTGGTCGGCAGTGTTCCTTTTTTTAGTGTGTGAATAATATCAATAATTATAATTGTTATCAATGAATTAATTTGATGTTAAGGTGAGGGACCAAGCCACGTCAAAAGAGGTTCATGCCACGGCCAAACTCCAGTGCCATAAACAGCGATCCATCATTGCGGTCAGGTAATAAAGTATGACCATAAAATGCTACAGACAGATATATGCTAACATAACCACATCCCAGAGACAAGATGGGAGACGACGTCCGGGGTTCAGGTCATATTGGGGGAGGTGCTACTCTCTGTACTCCCACTTTGGGGGAGTTTAAGTCCATCCATCCATCCATCCATCCATCCATCTTCTTCCACTTATCCGAGGTCGGGTCGCGGGGGAAGCAGCCTAAGCAGGGAAGCCCAGACTTACCTCTCCCCAGCCACTTCGTCCAGCTCCTCCCGGGGGATCATGAGGAGTTCCCAGGACAGCCGGGAGACATTGTCTTTTCCAACGTGTCCTGGGTCTTCCCCGTGGCCTCCTACCAGTTGGACGTGCCTTAAACACCTCCCTAGGGAGGCGTTCGGGTGGCATCCTGACCAGATCCCCGAACCACCTCATCTGGCTCCTCTCTATGTGGAGGAGCAGCGGCTTTACTTTGAGCTCCTCCCGGATGGCAGAGCTTCTCACCCTATCTCTAAGGGAGAGACCCGCCACCTGGCGGAGGAAACTCATTCCGGCCGCTTTTCCTTTCGGTCATGACCCAAAGCTTATGACCATAGGTGAGGGTGGGAACGTAGATCGACCGGTAAATTGAGAGCTTTGCCTTCCAGCTCAGCTCCTTCTTCACCACAACGGATCGATACAACGTCTGCATTACTGAATACGCCGCACCGATCCGTCTGTCAATTTCACGATCCACTCTTCCCTCACTCGTGAACAAGACTCCTAGGTACTTGAACTCCTCCACTCGGGGCAGGGTCTCCTCCCCAACCCGGAGATGGCACTCCACCCTCTTCCGGGCGAGAACCATGGACTCGGACTTGGAGGTGCTGATTCTCCTTCCGGTCGCTTCACACTCAGCTGCGAACCGATCCAGTGAGAGCTGAAGATCCCGGCCAGATGAAGCCATCAGCACCACATCATCTGCAAAAAGCAGAGACCTGGTCCCGCGTCCACCAAACCGTAACCCCTCAACGCCTTGACTGCGCCTAGAAATTCTGTCCATAAAAGTTATGAACAGAATCGATGACAAAGGACAGGTGGAGTCCAACCCTCACTGAAAACATGTCTGATTTACTGCCGGGAATGCGGACCAGGTTCTGACATTGATCGTACAGGGTGCGAACCGCCACAATCAGACAGTCCGATACCCCATACTCTCTGAGCACTCCCCACAGGACTTCCCGAGGGACACGGTCGAATGCCTTCTCAAAGTCCACAAAGCACAGGTAGACTGGTTGGGCAAACTCTCAAGAACCCTGCGGAGAGTATAGAGTTGGTCCACAGTTCCACGACCAGGACGAAAACCACACTGTTCCTCCTGAATCTGAGGTTCGACTATCCGGCGTAGCCTCCTCTCCAGAACACCTGAATAAACCTTACCGGGAAGGCTGAGGAGTGTTATCCCACGATAGTTAGAACACACCCTACGGTCCCACTTCTTGAAGAGAGGCACCACCACCCCGGTCTGCCAATCCAGATGTCCACACGATGCTGCAGAGTCTTGTCAACCAAGACAACCCCACAGCATCCAGAGCCTTAAGGAACTCCGGGCGAATTTGATCCACCCCCGTGGCCTTTCCACCGAGGAGCTTTTTAACTACCTCAGCAACTTCGGTCCCAGACATAGCGGAGCCCACCAGAAATTCCCCAGGCACTGCTTCCTCATAGGAAGATGTGTTGGTGGGATTGAGGAGGTCTTCAAGTATTCCTTTCACCGATCCACAACATCCGCAGTAGAGGTCAGCAGAGCACCATCCACACCATACACGGTGTTGACAGTGCACTGCTTCTCCTTCCTGACGCGGCAGATGTTGGTTCAAAATCGCTTCGATGCCGTCCGGAAGTCGTTTTCCATGGCTTCCCCGAACTCTTCCCATGTCCGAGTTTTTACCTCCGCGACCGCTGAAGCTGCACACCGCTTGGCCTGTCGGTACCTGTCCACTGCCTCCGGAGTCCTATGAGCCAAAAGGACCCGATAGGACTCCTTCTTCAGCTTAACGGCATCCCTCACCGCTGGTGTCCACCAACGGATTCTAGGGTTACCACCACGACAGGCACCAACTACCTTGCGGCCACAGCTCCAGTCAGCCGCCTCGACAATAGAGGTGCGGAACATGATCCACTTGGACTCAATGTCCAGCACCTCCCTCGTGACATGTTCAAAGTTCTTCCGGAGGTGGGAATTGAAACCCTCTCGGACAGGAGACTCTGCCAGACGTTCCCAGCAGACCCTCACAATGCGTTTGAGCCTGCCAGGTCTGTCCGGCATCCTCCCCCACCATCGCAGCCAACTCACCACCAGGTGGTGATCGGTAGAAAGCTCTGCCCCTCTCTTCACCCGAGTGTCCAAAACATGAGTTCGCAAATCCGATGACAACTACAAAGTCTATCATGGAACTGCGGCCTTGGGTGTCCTGGTGCTAAGTGCACATATGGACACCCTTATGTTTCAACATGGTGTTTGTTATGGACAATCTATGACGAGCACAGAAGTCTAATAACAAAACACCACTCGGGTTCAGATCCGGGCGGCCATTCTTCCCAATGATGCCTCGTCAGGTTTCACTGTCGTTGCCAACATGAGCGATGAAGTCCCCCAGTAGCACAAGGGAATCACCCGGGGGAGCACTTTCCAGTACTCCCTCGAGTGTATCCAAAAAGGGTGGGTACTCTGAACTGCTGCTTAGTGCGTAAGCACAAACAACAGTCAGGACCCGTCCCCTCACCCGAAGGTGGAGGGAGGCTACCCTGTCGTCCACTGGGTTGAACTCCAACGTACAGGCTTTGAGCCGGGGGGAACAAGAATTGCCACCCCAGCTCGTCGCCTCTCACTGCGTGCAACGGAAGTGTGGAAGAGAGTCCAGTCCCTCTCGAGAGAAGTGGTTCCAGAGCCCTTGCTGTGCATCAGGGTGAGTCCGACTATATCCAGTGAGTTGACGTTTCACGTCCCAAGAGCTAGCTTATGTAGCTGAAGATCAGACCGGCAAGTGCCCTGCCTTCGGCTTCGGCCCAGCTCACAATGCACCCGACCTCTATGGCCCCTCCTATGAGTGGTGAGCCCATTGGAGGGATGACCCACGTTGCCTCTTCGGGCTGTGCCCGGCCGGGACCCATGGGGACACCAGGCGCTCGCCATCGTGCCCCAACTCCGGGCCTGGCTCCAGAGCGGGGGCCCCGGAGACCCGTGACCGGGCGAGGGAAATCTGAGTCCACTTTGCTGTATTTCCATAGAAGTCTTCGAGCTGCTCTTTGTCTGATCCCTCACCTAGGACCTGTTTGTCTTGGGAGACCCTACCCGGGGGCATGAAAGCTTAAATCCATTTAAAAAAAAAATCAGGAAACCAGTTCTCTTGGGAAATGCACTTGCTTTAAAATTGAATTTATCCTTAATCGTTTTAAATAATTTTTGACCTGTTGTAGTATGACTGCTGTTGTTCTGTTGTATTGTCTTGTTGTAATTATTATTGTAACTTTGTTTGTGTCGCCCTCTTTGTCAGGTCGCTCTTGAAAAAGAGATTTTAATCTCTGTGAGTCCCTACCTGGTTAAATAAAGGAAATTAAAATTGAAATGGGGAGTCAGGCCCATCTCTTTCACATGCGTTTCAAAGTTAAGATAAGGGTCACTCCTGCCTTATGAATGTTCTCTGTGCTCCACGGGTATTTCTGGATTATCACAACTTCTGTATGGCCTGGTACACCACACAGACGAAGAAACCTTACATGTACTTCCTCTGGCATCCTTCACTAATGACATTTTTTCTACAGTATGTGTGTCATGGTCATATATGTCACAATTTGTACATGATCCAAAGGAAAAGTGAGCTACAGTATGTAATGCACATGGTCATTACATGTTCTTATTTTTTATATTCTTGAGACCCAACAACCTCTGCAGAGGATACTTGATTTTTGTTTGCACTATTCAATATTGGGGGAAAATAACCTTGTCAATGCAACAGGAGCGCTCAAGTGTTTTTATGAACCTACTGCCAAAAAGCTAGTCAAAGATTCTCTATAGTACGATAGTGCTTTTTTGTTCTTCTGTAAAAGTGTCTCTTCTAATTTGTTTTTTAAATTAACTTGCAGGCCAGTTTTCCTAACCTGCCAGTTGCTATATGCTATTTGCCATGGCTAATCGACTGGCGCCCCCAGGCACCAATGAAGCCAGGGAATGAGACCATACCGGCCCCAGAGTTCAGTTCAAAACTTGGGAGAAAAACATTTTGGACAACTGTAAACACATAGGCAGATCCCTGCATTAACATTCTAACCTTGCTAGCAAACATAGAACACTGGGGTCCAAAATTGTGATTTACATAACTGAGGCGTTCCTCAAGTCATCTCTTTCTTGGTAGTTACATTTTTTTTTCCGTAATGTGATTTATGGAACTAAGGTGTTACTGTACCTTGTTCACTTCAAATGCTGTTAAAAAAAAACTTGAGACTCACAATTTTGCACAAGGTCCTTGAAAACAGCAGAGCGCTCCTGTAACTCTGACTAAATGAATAGATCAAAATCAAATGTCTGCTGTAGAATATACCGAATAAGACTAATAGGGAAGGGAGAAGTCCTGCCTGCCAGTCCTTAGCCTTCTGAAAATATGACCCCCAAAACCATTCAGTTGAATATTCCTGCGATATGCAGAGAATCTATGACACACTTCCGTTTAGTCTGCAATCAATCTGACTTTAGTTGCTGGACAGCTAGAGCACCTATATGCCCACATTTAGTAATGAACTACAATGCTTTAAATGCTGTTCAGAGACAATTTATAACATTTACAATGTAATGCTTGAAAGTAATATAAGTTATGGCTGCAGCCACGCTCTCTTCAGTTTCACTGGATGAGATGTCTTTTATCAGTTAGTATAACTATTTTGTAAACAAAGTAAATGTCCATTCAAATTCAAGATCCAAAGAAGAAGGGAAAATGGAACAACACACAAAATGGAACATTGTGGATGCTTGACCGAAAGAATCTTACCAAGACACAAGGCGATTGGCAGCAGTAACGTTGTGGCGCCTGTCTGGGACTTCATCATTGGCCTCAGCAGAGTCTTGCACAGCTAAGGGCCTCCTCCAAAGTAGAGAGGCTCTGATGTGACACTCCTGCTGGATGGAAAGTCCACAAAATGTGATGCGTCCTGTCTGCCACCATCCGTTGGGAATTCATGAGATTGCAAAACTACCGAACACACAACCCAGGCACAACCCAGCTGGATTAGTGTGTGTGTGTGTGTGTGTGTGTGTGTGTGTGTGTGTGTGTGTGTGTGTGTGTGTGTGTGTGTGTGTGTGTGTGCTTGCGCATCATGAGAGGGCTGGACCAATTACAGCACACAACCCAACACAGCACGTTGGATTAAAGCATTCTAATTTCCGGTCTTTGGTATTTAGGACCTGTGTGACACACAATGAAAATACATATATTGGGATGAGTAATAGCGTGGCACAACAAGCAACAAACACTGATCTGCAACTAAATCCTGCCTTTCGCCATTGCTATCAAGTGTAATGACGGCAGGTGGATACATGACAATGAGTGTTGTTGGAGAATGTAGACAACCTTAGGGTTCAACGTGGCAACGGACAAGCGAACCAACTCATTTGTGAGCCAAGCTAAATTTATCCACAGAAAGACGCTCCATTATACAGTAAGGTGGACAGCCACATTCCCTTACCTTACCATTCTCTTCCTTCATACCCCTCCAAATCCAACACGACAGTTCTTCCACAGATGGCTGACACTATGCATTAGTGTAAGTCCCGGTTCACATCTGTACGCTGACAGAGGAGGAAAGACATCCTATTGTTAATCTGCGGTTTAATACGACCATTAACTGAAGACTAATCTGTCTGTGTCTGAAGCCACTGGCCTGAATCAATTCACCATGGCGGCTACTTTGTCAGCAGCTCCAGCTGTTTGTATGGATGTTTGGCACACACATTTGACATTGTCACCTTACAGTGCTTAGGACACATTAATGAAATATACCACAGTGCCACAACACAAGTGTTAGGAGGGATTTCAGAACATCTTTAGACTGCACTGATAAATATGTATTGTGTACAAAGCATTGCAAAAAACAGACCACAAAAGTGGCTGGATCACAACTATGTACTCTACAATACAGTAACACCTCAATTTACGAGCTTAATTGGCTCTGTGACGGAGCTCTTAACTCAAAACACTTGTATCTCAAATCAACGTCACCCATTGAAATGAAATCACCCCCCAAAACGAATTGGAACATTGCCTTTAAAAAGAAAACAAGTTTTAGTTAAGAAATATTGTACAAAACAATAAATACAATATAATGTACTACTACCAACTACATTGTTTTTTATAAAGCAATGTGTTAGAAAGGTACCAAACTCTGTGCTACCTTAAGAGACTATTGTGAGCAGTCCACCTTAAGAGCGCAAGGCATTGTGGGGCGCGCTTATTCATTCTAACCAAAACAGAGCACAGAGTGGTGAATGCCAGTCCTTTACATTTGCTGCCTGTATATATATCTACAACTTGTAAGATTGTATAGCACTGCGGTACCTGGTGCGTCACTGACGAAAAACCACTAATACTTACCAGTGTTGTACCATTCAGCCAATCCAATGTAACCTGCCATGCCTGTCAACCTGCCTACTAAACAAGTAAACTGCCATATGCCAAACGAACTGTCCTTTCCATTGTGTCCTGACCGGCGCCCCGGGGGCGAATGAGACTACCTTTATAGAACCATACAGTCCTTTACAACTCTCCACAACATTGTGGTCCTTCGAGCCGGATAGCTTCATTTACCCCTGGACAGTATGGACTTCGAAGGATTAGGAGCACGACCTAGGCATCAGACATGCCCACAAACCCGCTTTGATGATTATCAGCTCAGCAACATCATGCAAAGACACAGGCATGGGCAGGAAAAAGAATGGATATGTCATGAGAGGGAGGATGCAGCCAAGGAAACCCCCCCATGCTCCACCCCCGCTCCCTACTCACATCAGCTAAGGCGAGATGCTGCTTGTCATGAAGAAGACCCGTACGAACCAGAGTGGCAGAGGTACAGGTCAGACACCCAGCTAGCCCACCTACAGCATGCAGAGAGAGAGACCAGGGAGGAGATGGCCCGAGAACCAACCCCACTCCATCATTCACCTCAGGAACTCTCTCTAAGAGATGAAGTCAGTCACATACTGAGAGAAAGCGCCATGCTACAGCAGTCACAGATGACCGTGCAAGCGGATGTGGCTACATTAGGTCAAGTTCATAACGAAATTAGAAGACTGACAAACATAGTAACCAACCTTCAGCAAGGTAACCCACGACCCGCCAGTCAACTCAACCACCATTCTGTATACATCGAGGATGAAGAGGATTGGCCTGAACCCCCTCCACCATGGCCAGGCACAGCGGCCCTGGAACGTCCGTCAGGTCAACCAGTCATGGACCGACTAGATCAGATGATGGTGGAGCTACAGCTGATAAGGAGTCAGACTATGTCAGCTAGCCACCGCAAGGTGTCACCAGGGAAGGTTGGCAATAAACCACAGTACCTTCAAACCTGACAGCTAAGCAGCGAGCCTTGTCCCCCCTACATGGCTCAGACCTACACCATTCCTACACACTCTCCAGAGGAACCTACCTACATGGCACACTATCCACCGCAACAGTTGCCACACCACTTCCAGCGTGCTATTCAGCCCCCACACCAGAGACCTGCATACCACACCACTACATCAACAATGCGGCAGCACCAACCAACGGCTCAGGCTCCTCCCACCAGGGCTATGCCCCACGTTGCAGACTATGCACTACAGCAGCTGCTGAATCAGTACCAGCCACACTACGCACAAGTACAGTACCTCCCTCGTGTAACGCCATCCTATGCAACATCTTATACGTCTAGCCAGGCTGGGTACATGCCAGTGTCCACACAAACAGCCCCGTGGATGCAGAGGCAGGGCCTGCAAACCCCTCCTCCACCACGCTATGAATCAGCAGCTGCAGCTGCTGAACAGACCTACAGAGGCCCATGCCCGACCATACCAAACTTCAGTCACTACGACCCATGTGAGTTTGCCCATTTAAAAATAGCTCTGGAGAACCTCCTGCCTACTGAAGGGACTGAAATGTTCAAGTACCAGATTCTGGTAGACCATCTGAGGCTTGAAGAGGCACAATTGATAGCAGATTCCTATCTCCACTCCCCCACGCCTTACACTGACACCATGTCAGCCCTCAATAAGAAATTCGGCCAGCCCCACCAGATAGCCCACAGGAAGATAGCCAGTGTGCTAGACTCACCTGATGTTCGCCGTGGAGACACCGCAGCCTTTGGGCGGTTTGCCCTCCATGTTCAGTCCTTGGTTGGCCTACTTAAGTCTTTGGGCACTGACGGTGAAGGGGAGCTTCGCTGTGGATCTCACGTAGTGAGACTGTTAAGTAAGCTACCCGCAGAGCAACGGGCAGACTTCCGTCGAACCACCTTTAAGAACCCCGGGACTGTTCCCACCCTGTGCGATCCAGCCCAGTGGCTCCAGCACGAATCCTGGTGTCAGGATTTCGACGGACAGACACCCATAATTTCAAACGAAAACCAAGTGTCCCGGTACGAGGGTCGCCAGGGACGGCGACCTGTTACCGTCCTCCATGGATCAAAGGACGCAGAAGAAAATGATGGACCTACTACAGCCTCAGAGGGAAAGAAGGGGAGAGCTAAGCCCTATTGCCCTTTCTGCGAGAGCGATGAACACTTCCTCAGTCAGTGTACAGAAGTCACAAAGCTAAACAAAGAAACTCTCACTGAGTGGATAAAGGCCAACAAAAGGTGCTGGCGCTGTGCACGGCCACACCAAGCCGCTCAGTGTGACTTAAAGAAGCCCTGTGGCCTATGCCAAGGGAAACACCTGCAGGTCCTTCACGACGTAAATGATCGACCACCAAGACCGACAAGCAAGGAGGAGAGCTGCCTGGTGAGCTCCGCCACTGAGGTTCTATACGTCGACCGTCACCCAGTCCACAATAGGGTCTTACTGAAGGTCGTCAGAGTGCTTCTTCGTCACGGAAATCGCACTATAACCACCTATGCCATCTTGGATGACGGGTCCGAAAGGACCATGCTCCTGCCAGCAGCAGCCCGAGAACTTGGCCTACAAGGCACACCTGAGGACCTGCCCCTGAGAACCATCAGACAGGAGGTCCAGACCCTCCGCGGCTCTGCGGTATCCTTCCACATCTCTCCTGCTGCTGAGCCAAAGACCAGCTTCCTAGTCTCCAGAGCCTTCACCTCAGATCGCCTCGGCCTAGGCGAACAGTCATACCCGATAAACCGACTCCAGAAGAGGTACACCCACCTGGTCGGTTTACCAATTAAGCCCTTCCACAGTGCCAGACCCCTAGTACTCATCAGCTCCGATCACCCACACCTGATAACTTCTATCGAGCCGATCCGAGTGGGCCTGCTGCCGTCCGGACCAGGCTAGGCTGGACTCTTCAGGGCCCAGCAAGATTCTCCCAGCAACCCCTACACTCACAGCAGTGCCTAGTGACATCAGTTCACCCTCCAGCTTCAGAACTATTCAAGCACGTTGAAAGGCTTTGGCAGTTCGACACTGTTCCATATAAAAGTGAGAAGATTGTAATCAGGTCGAGACAAGACCAAGCAGCAGTAGCCCTGTTAGAAGAGAAGACCACCCGCGTGGAGGTAGCAGGAGTCTTACGCTATGCCACTCCCCTGCTGCGCAAGCGAGACATGCCTCTCCTTCATGCCCCCAAAGAAGCCGTCATGCAGAGTCTGCGGAGCACAGAACGGCGGCTAGCTAAAGACCCAGAACGTGCCAAGGCTTACAGCGCAGAGATCCAGAAGCTGGTGGATGCAGGCTCTGTCACTAAGTTAACCCCCGAAGAAGTCAACCAAGACGGAGAAGAGTGGTCCATTCCTCACCACATGGTGAGTCATAACAACAAGAACAGAATCGTTTTCAATTGCTCTTATCAGTACAAGGGCCAGAGTCTGAACGACTCCCTACTGCCAGGAGCCACCCTTGGAGCATCACTCCTGGGGGTTCTACTGCGCTTCCGGGAACATGCAGTAGCCTTAAGTGCAGACATCAAAGGGATGTTCCATCAAGTCCGTCTCCTTCCTGAAGACCATCCCCTCTTGCGGTTCATGTGGCGTGACTTGACCAGAGATGAAACCCCAGCAGTGTTCGAGTGGCAAGTTCTACCATTTGGGACAACCTGCAGTCCATGCTGCGCCACGTTTGCTCTACAGCTCCATGTAGCCAACCATAGCAAGCCAGGAGATGATGTGAGCCTCTCTATAGAGAGGTCCTTCTATGTTGACAATCTCCTACAGAGTCTGCCCAAACCTGAGGATGCCAGGGAGTTGGTAGACAGACTTCGGGGACTCCTTGCAGCTGGTGGGTTTGATCTACGCCAGTGGGCTAGCAAAGTGCCAAACGTCGTGGGACACCTGCCCAAAGAAGCCAGGTCCGACACCCTCAAGCTCTGGCTCGCACAAGACCGAACAGACTCTCCTGAATCCACTCTAAGACTCAGCTGGCACTGTCAGACCGACACCATGAGCTACAAGCATCGACCCATAGAGTACAGAGTTACAACAATGCGGAAGATCTACAGGGTTTTGGCCAGTCAGTATGACCCCTTAGGGTTTATCTTACCAAACACCACTCGAGCCAAGATGCTGGTCAGACGCCTCTGGGAGAAAAACAGGGACTGGGATGATCCTCTCCTGCCCCAAGACCTCTTACAAGCGTGGAAGGCCTGGGAGGAAGAACTAAAATTTCTATCTCAAGTCACCTTGCCACGAGCATATATACCAGTCGAAGTGGATGAATCAAGTGTCACCCGTCAAGTCAATGTGTTCTGTGATGCATTGGGAAAAGCTTATGGCTCGGTGGCGTATCTGAAAACGCTGGACTGCCGAGGTCAAGCCCATCTGTCCTTCCTACTCGCCAGGTCCAGAGTTGCTCCCAAGCGACTACTCTCCATACCCAGACTGGAGCTGTGTGGAGCGGTCACAGGAGCTCAACTAGCTAAACTCCTAGAGAAAGAGCTCACACTGAAGATCGATCAGACCATCCTGTGGACAGACTCTAGAACAGTGCTGGCGTGGCTGCGGTCAGAGTCCTGTCGCTTCAAGATTTTCGTTGGTACCAGAGTGGCCGAAATACAGGACCTCACAAGTCCCACAGCCTGGCGATACATAGATTCAGCAAGGAACCCAGCTGACGACATCACCAGGGGTAAGACTCTACAGGACCTGACCAAGCCGAACAGGTGGAGCCATGGCCCCCCCTTCCTCCTTCAGCCTTCAGATGAGTGGCCTGTCAGGCCCAACGTCGAACAAGAAGGCAATGCCTCTGAGCTACGACAGTCTACTTTCTGCGGTGTCACCTTAACAACACCTAGAACGCCAGACGCAGAGGTGAAACAGTATGCTACCTGGAAGGAGCTGCTAGTAGCTACAGTGCAGGAGTTACATGGGGCGGCAGGTAGCTACACTGCCAAAGACTATCGCAATGCTGAGACCCTCATATTAAAGCAAGCGCAGTGCGAGAGCTTCCCAGAGGAGTTGCGGCTCTTGAAAGCAGGAATGCCCGTACTATCCAGCAGCAGACTGCTCACCCTGTCACCGGAGATGAATGAGGAGGAAGGACTAATCCGTGTCGGTGGTAGACTACGACGTGCTGTAGACATCGAGCAGACCACAATGCACCGTATTGTGTTACAACCTGGGCACCCCTCTACCAAACTCCACATCCAAGATTTTGACAGTCGCTTACACTATCGCGGGCCAGAGAGAGTGTTTGCTGAGATGCGGCGCTCATTCTGGGTCCTGCACGGCCGTGAAGCGATTCGCCGTTACCAACACACCTGCACAGACTGTCGACGTTGGAAAGCCAGACCTTCTGTTCCAGAAATGGCAGATCTACCGCCCGCCCGCCCGCCTTAGGTTCTTCAAGCCCGCTTTCTTCTCGACGGGGATGGACCGTTTCGGGCCGTTTCAAGTCAAAGTAGGAAGGCGTACTGAGAAGAGGTGGGGTATAATCTTCAAGTGTCTCACCACCAGGGGTGTGCACTTGGACCTTCTGACTACCATCGATGCAGACTCCTTCTTGATGGCCCTCAGGCGATTTATCGCTCGTCGAGGAACACCATCCGAGCTGCTTTGCGACTGTGGGACCAACTTTAAAGGAGGAGAAAGAGAACTGAAGGAGGCATTCTCTGCCCTTTCACCAGACCTGCAACAGCAACTCGCCAAGCAAAAAATTGACTTCCACTTCAACCCCCCTGCAGCACCTCACTTTGGAGGAGCATGGGAAAGGGAAATCCGCTCCGTAAAGACCGCCTTGTACACCACAGTGGGAACTCAGTCAGTCTCAGAAGAAGTGCTGCGGACCGTGCTAGTGGAGGTAGAGGGGATTCTTAACTCAAAGCCATTGGGGTACACCTCCTCCAGCCTCACAGATCTCGATCCTGTGACCCCCAATAGTTTGTTGATGGGGCGGCCAGACGGGTCCTTGCCCCAGATCGTATACCCGGAGACTGAATTACTGAGCCGCCGTCGATGGAGGAATTCACAGGTGCTGGCGGATCGCTTCTGGTCCAGTTTCTTGAGAAATTATCTGCCAAGTCTCCAGACTCTTCAGAAATGGCACTCTACGCCAGCTGACCTCGCAGAAGGCTCAGTAGTGATGTTGGTGGATCCCCTGCTTCCACGGGCCTTGTGGCCCATCGGTCATCTCACTAAGGTCCACCGTAGTAACGACGGCCACATCCGTTCAGCAGGCCTGAGGAGCAGAGACCGTGAATACACCAGACCAGTTGCCAGGCTGGTTGTCCTGCCAGCCCTTCCACCCGGCGAGGAAGAGGACAGCTCTACTGCCACCATCGCCCCTTAGTGAGACGCTAATAACTTTGTCACCTTTCTATGGAGCGAATGTACACTGCACATTCGGGGGCGGCTGTTAGAAAGGTTCCCAAACTCTGTGCTACCTTAAGAGACTATTGTGAGCAGTCCACCTTAAGAGACTATTGTGAGCAGTCCACCTTAAGAGCGCAAGGCATTGTGGGGCGCGCTTATTCATTCTAACCAAAACAGAGCACAGAGTGGTGAATGCCAGTCCTTTACATTTGCTGCCTGTATATATATCTACAACTTGTAAGATTGTATAGCACTGCGGTACCTGGTGCGTCACTGACGAATAACCACTAATACTTACCAGTGTTGTACCATTCAGCCAATCCAATGTAACCTGCCATGCCTGTCAACCTGCCTACTAAACAAGTAAACTGCCATATGCCAAACGAACTGTCCTTTCCATTGTGTCCTGACCGACGCCCCGGGGGCGAATGAGACTACCTTTATAGAACCATACAGTCCTTTACAACTCTCCACAACACAATGTAATAACAATGCACAGTATTTACATTGGAGAGTGGATAAACGCACCACACGCAGCTTTTCCATATTTTCATGGCTAAATGTCTGTACTTTAGATATTTAACATTATTGGCTGATGTTAGACTCATTCTGTAACAGTATGGTACAGACGAGCAGTGATACACTCAAATGGCTTCACTCGGTCATGTTTGTAATCATTTCTTTCTTTAGTTCAATGAGTATTATCAGTGTCTTCTTCTCAGCACTGTCCTTCACACTCTATCTTCTTTCCAATACTTGGCAAAACAGATGCAGTCTAATCGTCAGCTTTAAGCCAATGCCGGCGAAATAAGACCAGATGTTTTGGGTGGATCTCATGGGGTTCACTGTGACATCTGCTACGCCAACTAAAGGAGGGAATGCTTGTAACTATTTTTATTGCTTGCAACTTAGGAGGGGCTGTTTGTAACATTTACACAAACGCGTAGAGGTTTGCATTTTAGGAGATATATTCCGCCCCTTTACAGCTTCTATGATGTAATGAAATAACTATGTACGTAGGTAACAAAGGCACGCGCATTATCTTTCGGGGATAATAGCTAATAATAGCGATATTTAATCATATATCAACAACACCATCCATCCCTACATTCATCCATCTATTGTCTACCGCTTGTCCCTTTCAAGGTCGCAGGGAATGCTGGAGCCTATGTCAGCTGCATTTGGGCGGAAGTTGGGGTACACCCTGGACAAGTCGCCACCTCATCGCAGGGCCAACCACAGACAGACAGACAACATTCACACTCATATCAATAACATGACTGTAAATTATTTGTTGCTTCACTTAAACCACAAATGGCAACATAACCTAGCCCAGTGGTTCTCAAATGGGGGTACGTGTATCCCGGGGGGTACTTGAAGGTATGCCAAGGGGGATGTGAGATTTTTTTTTAAATATTCTAAAAATAGAAACAATTCAAACATACTTTATAAATATATTTATTGAATATAACTTAAAAAAATATGAATGTAAGTTCATAAACTGTGAAAATAAATGCAACAATGCAATATTCAGTGTTGACAGCTAGATTTTATTGCGGACATGTTCCATAAATATTGATGTTAAAGATTATTTTTTTTGTGAAGAAATGTTTACAATTAAGTTCATGAATCCAGACGGATCTCGATTACAATCCCCAAAGAGGGCACTTTAAATTGATGATTACTTCTATGTGTAGAAAACTTTATTTATAATTGAATCACTTGTTTATTTTGCAACTAGTTTTTAGTTATTTTATATATTTTTTTCCAAATAGTTCAAGAAAGACCACTACAAATGAGCAATATTTTGCACTGTTATACAGTATAATAAATCAGAAACTGATGACATAGTGCTGTATTTTACTTCTTGATCTCTTTTTTTTAACCAAAAATGCTTTGCTCTGATTAGGGGGTACTTGAATTAAAAAAATGTTCACAGGGGGTACATCACTGAAAAAAGGTTGAGAACCACTGAGCTAGCCAATGGTGTTCTTGTATTATTTGTTTTGCTTTGAAAAATGTAACTGTGAGGAAGTTGCAAACAGCCCTGTTTAAAGCCTAACAACAGCTCTTATCTCAAAACACTCTTCAAAGGGAACTACACTTTTGGGGGGAATTTTTGTTTATCATTTAAAGTCAAAGCTTCACGCTGGAAGAGGGGTTAGTGCATCTGCCTCGCAATACATAGGTCCCGAGTAGTCCAGGGTTCAAACCCGGGCTCGGGATCTTTCCGTGTGGAGTTTGCATGTTCTCCCCATGAATGCGTGGGTTCCCTCCGGGTACTCCGGCTTCCTCCCACTTCCAAAGACATGCACCTGGGGATAGGTTGATTGGCAACACTAAATTGGCCCTAGTGTGTGAATGTGAGTGTGAATGTTGTCTGTCTATCTGTGTTGGCCATGCGGCGACTTGTCCAAGGCTTACCCCGCCTTCCGCCCGATTGTAGGTGAGATAGGCACCAGCGCCCCCTGCGACCCCAGAAGGAATAAGCGGTAAAAAATGGATGGGCAAAGTCACAGTCCTTATGTAAAATGGGATGAACATGGGATGAAAATGGGGTGATTCCCTTGTCCTACTGGGAGACTTCAACGCTCACGTTGGCAACGACAGTGAAACCTGGAGAGGCGTGATTGGGAAGAATGGCCGCCCGGATCTGAACCCGAGTGGTGTTTTGTTATTGGACTTTTGTGCTCGTCACAGTTTGTCCATAACAAACACCATGTTCAAACATAAGGGTGCCCATATGTGCACTTGGCACCAGGACACCCTAGGCCGCAGTTCCATGATCGACTTTGTAGTTGTGTCATCGGATTTGCGGCCTCATGTTATGGACACTCGGGTGAAGAGAGGGGCGGAGCTTTCTACCGATCACCACCTGGTGGTGAGTTGGCTGCGATGGTGGGGGAGGATGCCGGACAGACCTGGGAGGCCCAAACGCATTGTGAGGGTCTGCTGGGAACGTCTGGCAGAGTCTCCTGTCAGACAAAGTTTCAATTCCCACCTCCGGAAGAACTTTGAACATGTCACGAGGGAGGTGCTGGACATTGAGTCCGAGTGGACCATGTTCCGCACCTCTATTGTCGAGGCGGCAGATCGGAGCTGTGGCCGCAAGGTAGTTGGTGCCTGTCGGGGCGGCAATCCTAAAACCCCTTGGTGGACACCAGCGGTGAGGGATGCCGTCAAGCTGAAGAAGGAGTCCTATCGGGTCCTTTTGGCTCATAGGACTCCGGAGGCAGTGGACAGGTACCGACAGGCCAAGCGGTGTGCAGCTTCAGCGGTCGCGGAGGCAAAAACTCGGACATGGGAAGAGTTCAGGGAAGCCATGGAAAACGACTTCCGGACAGCTTCGAAGCGATTCTGGACCACCGTCCGCCGCCCCAGGAAGGGGAAGCAGTGCACTATCAACACCGTGTATGGTGCGGATGGTGTTCTGCTGACCTCGACTGCGGATGTTGTGGATAGGTGGAAGGAATACTTCGAAGACCTCCTCAATCCCACCAACACGTCTTCCTATGAGGAAGCAGTGCCTGGGGAATCTGTGGTGGACTCACCTATTTCTGGGGCTGAGGTCGCTGAGGTAGTTAAAAAGCTCCTCGGTGGCAAGGCCCCAGGGGTGGACGAGATCCGCCCGGAGTTCCTTAAGGCTCTGGATGCTGTGGGGCTGTCTTGGTTGACAAGACTTTGCAGCATCGCGTGGACATCGGGGGCGGTACCTCTGGATTGGCAGACCGGGGTGGTGGTTCCTCTCTTTAAGAAGGGGGACCGGAGGGTGTGTTCCAACTATCGTGGGATCACACTCCTCAGCCTTCCCGGTAAGGTTTATTCAGGTGTACTGGAGAGGAGGCTACGTCGGATAGTCGAACCTCGGATTCAGGAGGAACAGTGTGGTTTTCGTCCTGGTCGTGGAACTGTGGACCAGCTCTATACTCTCGGCAGGGTTCTTGAGGGTGCATGGGAGTTTGCCCAACCAGTCTACATGTGCTTTGTGGACTTGGAGAAGGCATTCGACCGTGTCCCTCGGGAAGTCCTGTGGGGAGTGCTCAGAGAGTATGGGGTATCGGACTGTCTTATTGCGGCGGTCCGTTCCCTGTACGATCAGTGCCAGAGCTTGGTCCGCATTGCCGGCAGTAAGTCGAACACATTTCCAGTGAGGGTTGGACTCCGCCAAGGCTGTCCTTTGTCACCGATTCTGTTCATAACTTTTATGGACAGAATTTCTAGGCGCAGTCAAGGCGTTGAGGGGTTCCGGTTTGGTAACCGCAGGATTAGGTCTCTGCTTTTTGCAGATGATGTGGTCCTGATGGCTTCATCTGACCGGGATCTTCAGCTCTCGCTGGATCGGTTCGCAGCCGAGTGTGAAGCGACCGGAATGAGAATCAGCACCTCCAAGTCCGAGTCCATGGTTCTCGCCTGGAAAAGGGTGGAGTGCCATCTCCGGGTTGGGGAGGAGACCATGCCCCAAGTGGAGGAGTTCAAGTACCTAGGAGTCTTGTTCACGAGTGAGGGAAGAGTGGATCGGGAGATCGACAGGCGGATCGGTGCGGCGTCTTCAGTAATGCGGACGTTGTACCGGTCCGTTGTGGTGAAGAAGGAGCTGAGCCGGAAGGCAAAGCTCTCAATTTACCGGTCGATCTACGTTCCCATCCTCACCTATGGTCATGAGCTTTGGGTCATGACCGAAAGGATAAGATCACGGGTACAAGCGGCCGAAATGAGTTTCCTCCGCCGTGTGGCGGGGCTCTCCCTTAGAGATAGGGTGAGAAGCTCTGCCATCCGGGAGGAACTCAAAGTAAAGCCGCTGCTCCTTCACATCGAGAGGAGCCAGATGAGGTGGTTCGGGCATCTGGTCAGGATGCCACCCGAACGCCTCCCTAGGGAGGTGTTTAGGGCACGTCCAACCGGTAGGAGGCCACGGGGAAGACCCAGGACACGTTGGGAAGACTATGTCTCCCGGCTGGCCTGGGAACGCCTCGGGATCCCCCGGGAAGAGCTAGACGAAGTGGCTGGGGAGAGGGAAGTCTGGGTTTCCCTGCTTAGGCTGTTGCCCCCGCGACCCGACCTCGGATAAGCGGAAGATGATGGATGGATGGATGGATGGGATGAACACGTTTTCTTTGTGTTTGTGCATTTTAACTCGTAACCTGCTCAGTGGCCTTGTGGTTAGTGTCCGCCCAGAGATGGTAGGTCGTGAGTTCAAACCCAGGCCGAGTCATACCAAAGCCTATACAAATGGAACCCATACTTCCCCGCTTGGCACTCAGCATCAAAGGTTTGAATTGGGGGTCAAATCACCAAAATGATTCCCGAGCACGGCCACCACTGCTGCTCACTGCTCCCCTCACCTCCCATCGGGTGAACAAGGGGATGGGTCAAATGCAGAGGTTAAAGGGTGTGTGTGACAATCATTGGTACTTTAACTTTAAATAACTTCTAGCAATAGGTGGCTAACAATGCAGGTAATGAGAATGTATCTGTTACTCCTTTAAACCGCTCTGACAAACATCTAAAAGCCTCCATCATTGTTTTATATATACACTGTAAGTGTATATGCAATTTGGTAGCAGACACATTCATAATCCATCCATTTTCTACCGCTTATTTCCTTTGGGGTCGCGGGGGCGCTGGCGCCTATCTCAGCTACAATCGGGCGGAAGGCGGCGTGCACCCTGATAAGTCGCCACCTCATCGCAGGGTTAAAACATTCATAATAAATAATATTTATGTATTTTGCTCTTTTTAATCATGCATCCATCCATCCATTTTCTACTTCTTGTCCCTTTTGGGGTCGCTGAAGCCTATCTCAGCTGCATTCGGGCGGTAGGCGGGGTTTAATCATACGTGTTAAATTCACAGACGCATCACAGTGTTTGCTTTTTCCTTCAACAACAACACAAGAATCCTGGCAGACTTCTTAGGAGACAACAACGACTACTTTGGTGCAAATGATGACCTTATATTTTTTCGCCTGAATATAGGGAGGATGAGCTGCACATTTTAGGAGCTGTGTGCTAAACAGATCCACCTTTAATGAAACACTAAAGTATTGCTAAGTATTGAACAGGATATACAAACTATGAACATGATAAAACAATAACTTACTGTACAATGTCTACTCTCACTGGGATTCCGAGTGATAATCTTCAATAAGAATTAAAAATTAAAAAGGGGCCGCAAACAAGCTTCTTTTTGTGTCTTTCTCGCCATCTCCGAATATGAATTGGATGTCAAAGTTGACCAACTTCTCGGTTTGTTCATGTTTTTTTTTTTACTAAACACCACCTTAGAAAACACTTGGCTCTCCAAGTACCACCATAATGATCAGGTACATTAAAATGAAGAAGCATAGTAGGCCTAAGTGTTCATTAAAAACAAGGCAGAGGTTTTATTTAACAAGTATATGTAATATTTTTGGCCAATGAAACATTACACACAGTTTGAACAGTAACACTTTTGGACATAGGAAAATAAAACATTGTACTTTGATTCCTTGGCGTACCACTAGATAGAGCCCAAGCACAAGTATCACACATACCACAGTTTGAGACTCCCTGATATAGATTATTTTCACCAGCTCAGTGGCGATGCAGTCGTAGCTCAGTATGTCAATACTGTAGCTTGCCAAGCCAGCTAGCTCTCTGTGATCACAGCACCGCTAAAAATAGATTGTCTGCGTTAGCGCTCATAATAAAAATATTGCTAATACTTGGTTTATATTTAGATCACAAGATGTAGATGAAGTATTGTTGGCGCTTTTTGGGTGTTTTTAGAGGCCTTTGTGGGCGGAATAGTGTACTCCCATTAGCTGCATTGTTAGCCACCTCATACCTGCCATATTTTACAAATTTGAGAGCATAAAAAAGGTTGTTTACATTGACATTATGATTGATAGGTTAAATAAAAAAGTGTAGTTCCCTTTTAAGATGTATACAAAAGGAATCTTATTTTACCGCTAAGCCCCCGCTTTTGTATATCCTGGCCATTTGTTTTACTTCTGTAAAGAGAATGTTTCTGTTGAATGGGTATATTTTAAGAGGAAGTGGCAAAAGTTTGATGTTGCTTCAAGGCAGTTTTTCTGAATTATGTTGTTACAAGTTTGCAGTAAAAAATGTCAAATGAAACCCACTGCCAATCATTGACATTTTACATGCATCTCTTCATGCAAAATAGAGCCCCCACAGATCACAAGGCCTTACGCACCGAGTGTGTGGTCTGCATATAGCAAGGGCCTACATGTTTTTAACACGACATATGTTTAAACAGTGAAGCATTTACCTGAATGTAAAGACGCTGCTACTCCAGATGAAGACTCACACTTAGCAGAAAGCCAACTCTTCAATCCTGCTGATGTACCTAATATAATGCATGACTGTGGATGAGCTACAGAAACAGAATAAAATGCAATAATACAACAAAAATTACCATCATTATTTTGTCTGAACGTTAAGGGTTAGAGTGCAACAATGGCTGCCATTGAGAATGAATGCAAGAGTTGGGTAAATGTGATTGACTGTGCTTGGATTAAGGCCTTATGCAACATTGGATGGAAGTGGAAAAATACAGAATAAATCCAGATGAGATTACAAGTCTGTGTCATCTCTCTCTCGTCAATACCCGTGTCATACGTCTCTTAGTAGCTTTCCTCTTGACACGTGCTATTTTCATGACTGGTGTTCAAACCACTTCAGTCCAAGTGTAAATAACAGCACACTAACTTGTTGTATATTTACCATGTCCACACTTCCACATGAGAACCATCGAGTGAAAGACCATCCAAGATGCTCAGAGGATACTGCCACCTACAGGGAGGAAACAATGTTGCAACAACACCATCATCTCCACATGAACCTGCACAAAGGGAAACACGTTACTACAACATAAAATACACTTAAAAGTGCTGTTATAAAATTGTATAGAAACGCTGAATCATGTTGAAAGTACTGCACAGGTTGCTCACAATTTGCTGTGCAGGTTTATCTTTACAGCTGCAAAGTTCAGGCAAAGGATCTGAAAAAACTTGCATGAAACAGATCTATTTCAAAATGGCATTTACTTCAATGTGAAAGCTGGGCACAAATGTCAGTCTAGAGATCAGAAATGTGTTCATGTAACATATTGTGCATTTAGACCACATGTTGCAAAAAAACAGAGAAAATCAGTCACTAATATTTCTATTGTATGAGTTTGGAAACATCCGAGCACAAACAAGCACATTAAATGCATCCATCGCACAAACACACGCACTTATGATAGAAACAAGTTGTATGTTAGCATGTTGCAACCACACCCGAATTAAAAAAAAAAAAGACTGTGATGTATTTTAGATGTCATTAAGAATGCCTCAAAAGGGCGTTTTGCCATCAGATACCATTTATAATACTAAAGCTATCAACTGTTTGGAAGTGCCCTAATTTATGGATTACGGTCTTTGATCAATTGAGTAATTGGTAAAAAACACACGTTATTGCCTCAGCGCGTATTAGGGGAAATGGTTGAAATAAACAATTATTATGTGCTTAACATCATTTGAATTAATGATATAAAAAATTTTAAAAACGCTATTATCCGCCACACAAATTCCAGGACGCACAAACCACTCATCTCTTGTGCTCTATTGTTTTTCTCATCATGTAATTTCAGGGCACTCTAATGGGGTCCAGGTGATTTCTTTTTTTTTTTCAAATTACACTCATTAAACGATTAATAACAGCAACAGATTATAGGTCGAATTAATCGATTCAACAATACGGTTGCAGCTCTAACCATGTGTTTTTGTTTATGCCAGCAACCTGTAACAACAAATGCATTTAATTCACAAAAATAAAGAACAAATCTTAAGAATGTAACCATCCTGACGGACAGACATGGTTGTTAGTCTACATTTGCAATATGCAAAGTTGTGAGTTTGTGGAGGATGGAAGAGCAGTTCGCGACAACGATTGCGCAACAGGTCAGCTTTTCTGCAACTACCCAACTAGACATCTTTACGCAGCAGGGCTATGAAAATCAGCTCTGTACTTGTTGAAAATACAATATTTGTGTACAAATCATCATCCTCTGTCCTTATGTCTTGACGAGTTCGTATATTATATCTTCTTCAGGGCCGCCGCGTTGCCGCACAGCAGCCGGTCGCGCTCCCGCACCTCCTCCTGCAGCTTGGCCTCCACCACCCTGAGCTGGCGGATGGTGGCTTTCATTTCCTTCATCTTCACCTCCATGAGGGCAATGATATCTCGCTGCTCGTTGAGTTTGCGCAGCAGCTCGGTGGACGTGGTGCCGGTGGTCAGCGAGTACGAGTGGTCCAGCGGGCTGCTGGTGACGCTGACGTATTGCACCGGCGGCTGCTTTCCCTCAGCGGAGGAGTCGTCGGCGGTTAATTCGCCGGCGTCGCCGACGGGCGCGGTGTACGACCCCTCTGTTGCCACGGGCAGCCGCGCCGTGCCGATGTACTCCCCGTTTTGGCCGATCTGAACCACCGTAATGCTGTCGCCGGTGGCGAGGGCGTCGGCGCCCTCGGCCGTGTTGCCCAGCACGGTGTTGATGACAATCCCGGTGGTGGCTGCAGCGGCGGCGGGGGTTCCAGGAGCGGCTGTCGTCACCCTCTTGGAACATCCGCGTCGACTTCTGCGCTCGTTCACACCCCTCAGAGGGAAAAGCGACGGGACTCGGATGGTGTAGGTTTTCCTCCCGCCAACGAAGTGCACACTGCAGACACGGTGACCCGTGGTGGGCTGGAAGGTGCTAAAGCAACCACTGACCCCGGCCCGGGAGATGTTCCTCAGCCACAGCTCCCTGAGCGTGTTGTCTTTTGGAAACGTGTAGAAGCGTAAGTCCCGGTCCCGGTGAGAGTTGCTGTAGCAGCCCGGGACACAGCAGGTGAACCCAGGCATTTTTACACCCGCACCAAGTCCAAAAAAAACCAACCCGCAGGACCAATTAAGACTATTTTAATGGTCTTTCTTTATCCTGTGCAGCGTCTCCTTCAGCGGCCTGCTGCCGGAACTACACGTCCCACAATTGCTAACAACTTCCTGTTTATTTTCCACCGAACCAGCTTTTTTGCAGTACCACGGCTTCATACGCGCAATTATGCCTCAACCAACCCCAAAAAAACATATAGTGTGCTAATTTAAAAAAAACTATTTTTTGAAAAGTATCCACTAGTTTTCTTCGGTATGTTTTCAACAAAACAGCCCGCCATTTAGAACTAAAAGTCCCAGAATCCTTTGCGGTTTTGCAGCCACACAAGCACCCCTGCTAAAAAACTACCGCCCCCAGTGGTCTCCTGGTGGTTTTACATATCTAGAAACAACATTATTTGATTATCCATCCATCCATCCATCCATCCATCAGTTTCTACCGCTTATTGCCTTCTTGGGGTGGCGGGGGGCGCTGGAACCTATCTCAGCTACAATCGGGCGGAAGGCGGCGTACACCCTGGACAAGTCGCAACCTCATCGCAGGGCCAACACAGATAGACAGACAACATTCACACTCACATTCACACACTAGGGCAAATTTTAGTGTTGCCAATCAACCTATCCCCAGGTGCATGTCTTTGGAGGTGGGAGGAAGCCGGAGTACCCGGAGGGAACCCACGCATTCACTGGGAGAACATGCAAACTCCACACAGAAAGATCCCGAGCCTGGGATTGAACCCAGGACTGCAGGACCTTCGTATTGTGAGGCAGACGCACTAACCCCTCTTCCACCGTGAAGCCTATTATTTGATTATATAAAATAAAATATAACAAACGGTTTTAAAAAATTCCAAGAATGTCGTTTTTCATCTCCGGGTTGGGGAGGAGACCCTGCCCCAAGTGGAGGAGTTCAAGTACCTAGGAGTCTTGTTCACGAGTGGGGGAAGAGTGGATCGTGAGATCGACAGGCGGAACGGTGCGGCGTCTTCAGTAATGCGGACGTTGTACCGATCCGTTGTGGTGAAGAAGGAGCTGAGCCGGAAGGCAAAGCTCTCAATTTACCGGTCGATCTACGTTCCCATCCTCACCTATGGTCATGAGTTTTGGGTTATGACCGAAAGGATAAGATCACGGGTACAAGCGGCCAAAATGAGTTTCCTCCGCCGGGTGGCGGGGTTCTCCCTTAGAGATAGGGTGAGAAGCTCTGCCATCCGAGAGGAGCTCAAAGTAAAGCTGCTGCTCCTCCACATCGAGGAGCCAGATGAGGTGGTTCGGGCATCTGGTCAGGATGCCACCCGAACGCCTTCCTAGGGAGGTTTTATAGGGCACGTCCAACTGGTAGGAGGCCACGGGGAAGACCCAGGACACGTTGGGAAGACTATGTCTCCCGGCTGGCCTGGGAACGCCTCGGGATCCCCCGGGAAGAGCTAGACGAAGTGGCTGGGGAGAGGGAAGTCTGGGCTTCCCTGCTTAGGCTGCTACCCCCGCGACCCAACCTCGGATAAGCGGAAGAAGATAGATGGATGGATGGTTGGTGTTTTTCTACGATAACCATATGCAAACATTTAGATTAACACTTGTGATAATGTCAAACATGTCGTATAGCCGTAATCATGGTTATACTAATTATGTTAGATAACTCTAGAAATGTACAAGAAATCCTCACAACATCATAAAATTATTTGTGATCATTTAATCAGTAAAGTATGTGCTTTTTCCAACACTTCCGGGAAGGATGGCGACTGTAACGTCGAAGTTAATGACCAGTAAAATACATTACAGTGTTTTTTACTGCTCACATTATGCTTTGCATTTCGCAATGCCACGTAATTGTTATTATAAACATACAATGTTTTTAAAAAAAAGATATCTGGAAAGATAATCTAGTTTATGCTGTTCCAAAGTGTGCGCAATCTTCCTGTTTTAGTGTCTCTGATTGACCACTCACTTTCATCGGCTATGCTGAAGTTACCATTAGCAACTGGGCAGCGCCCGTCAGAACACTTGCCACAGTCCTTGATGGACTCGACGGGATAATACAGTAAGTATCTAAAGTTATGGGGTTTTTTGGACTTAATGTGTGTTAAGTTCTTGTAGAAGCGGCACAGTTTCAACTTTTCACGGAAGGCGTTTGACTTAAATAGACCTGCTAGCTTGTTAGCTGACAAACGTGCTAGCAAGCCTTATCACAATGCTCACTGACTCTGATGTCTGTCTTATCTGTGGTTAATCATTGAAATATGTTCAAGTTGTCGATTTGTATTTATTAGCCTAGATAACGGGGTGCCCATGACACGGTGTATGTCAAACAGGATTTAGCAACACAAGTCGAGCTAGCATAATAATCGCTTGTGTGTATATTAAGGTAAACACTTGTGTTTCCTCCCTCAAAACACACCTAAGACTTAACAGTTTACTATAAAGCTTTATTAGAGAAATGTGTGCAACACTACTGCCAGGTGCTCCATATGGTGGCAAACAACTATTTTCTAGAATATTGACTGTAAGCCTACAATAACTATTAATGTGTGTTTAAAGGCCTACTAAAATTAGATTTTCTTATTTAAACGGGGATAGCAGGTCCATTCTATGTGTCATACTTGATCATTTCACGATATTGCCATATTTTTGCTGAAAGGATTCAGTAGAGAACATCAATGATAAAGTTCGCAACTTTTGGTCGCTAACAGAAAAGCCCTGCCTTTACCGGAAGTCGCAGACGATGATGTCACCCGTTGATGGCTCCTCACATCCTCACATTGTTTTTAATGTGAGCCTCCAACAAAAAGAGTTATTCGGACCGAGAAAACGACAATGTCCTCATTAATTTGAGCGAGGATGAAAGATTCGTGTTTGAGGATATTGATAGCGACGGACTAAAAAAAAAAAAAAAGTTACTAAAAAAAGACGCGATTGCATTAGGAGGGTTTCAGATGTTTTTAGACACATTTAGTAGGATAATTCTGGGAAATCCCTTATCTTTCTATTGTGTTGCTAGTGTTTTAGTAAGTTTAACAGTACCTGATAGTGCGTTCACAGGTGTCTTTACGCCAGTGTCTCAGGGAAGTCGACGGCAGCTTTATGGACGGCGCAAGCTCAGCTGATCTCCGGTAGGAAGCGACTTTTTACCACAATTTTCTCATCAAAACCTGCTGGTTGACATTCGGTCGGGATCCATGTTCGCTTGACCGCTCTGATCCATAGTAAAGTTTCACCTCCAGGAATTTTAAACAAGGAATTACCATGTGTTTGTGTGGCTAAAGGCTAAAGCTTCCCAACTCCATCTTTCTACTTTGACTTCTCCAATATTAATTGAACAAATTGCAAAAGATTCAGCAACACAGATCTCCAAAATACTGTGTAATTATGCGGTTAAAGCACACGACTTTTAGCTGTGTGTGTGTGTGCAGCGCTCATATTTCGTAACAGTCTGTGACGTCACGTGTACACGTCATCATTACGCGACGTTTTCAAGAAGAAACTCCCGTGAAATTTAAAATTGCAATTTAGTAAACTAAAAAGGCTGTATTGGCATGTGTTGTGATGGGGTAGGTTTATATAAGCGTTGCTTCAACCTACACCCTTTCGGCTCAATCATTGCTCAAATGAGTGGGTTTTTTTTGTTTTTGTTTTTTTCTTTTTTGTTGTTGTTCTTTGTTTTATGTGAAGATTGCCGAAATGAATAAAATAAATAAAAAAGGCTGTATTGGCATGTGTTGCAATGTTAATATTTCAACATTGATATATAAACTATCAGACTGCGTGGTGGGTAGTAGTGGGTTTCAGTAGGCATTTAATATTCTCTTCAGATATTATATTCAGCTGTTGACGTGAATGGGGATTGATATGTTAAAGTAAGTTGCTGTGAGAGTGCGGATAAAAAAAAGCTGGTCTGAATGTCAATGTGACATGTTTTATTTGCACATGTAGTGTTTTTTTTATTTACTTGCAGAGAGAACCAGGCATCTGTTAGGTCTAAGGCAGGGGTTCTCAAACATTTTTCACAAAGTACTACCTCAGAAAACACTTGGCTCTCAAATACAGTATCGTAGTAGGCTTAAGTATTAATTAAAAACAAGAAAGAGGTTTTATTTACCAATATTACCAGTATTTATTATTTTTGGCCACTGTAATATTACACAAATTTGAAACAATAACAATGTGTTTGAATATGGGAAAATAAAACACTGTTCTTTAATTAAGTGGTTCCTTGGCATATCATTAGGTAGAGTGCACGTGCCACAGTTTGAGAAACACTGGTCTAAGGCATTTAATTGATGGGCTTCATTTGTATTGTATCATGGCCTTACTGTTATTTAATTTTCCTCCTGATTTGAAAAAAGTATATCTGTTATCTGGCAGCATGGTGGAACAGGGGTTAGTATGTGTGCCTCACAATACGAAGGTCCTGGGTTTAAACCTGGGCTCTGGATCTTTCTGTGTAGAATTTAATTGTTCACCCCGTGACTGCGGGGGTTCCCTCCGGGTACTCTGGCTCTTCCCGCCTCCAAAGACATACACCTGGGGATAGGTTGATTGGCAACACTAAATTGGCCCTAGCGTTTGAATGTGAGTGTGAATTTTGTCTGTCCATCTGTGTTGGCCCTGTGATGAGATGGTGACTTGTTCAGGGTTTACCGTGCCTTCCGTCCGAATGCAGCTGAGATAGGCTCCAGCACCTCCGTGACCCTGGAAGGGACAAGCGGTAGAAAGTGGATGGATGGATATCTGTTTATTTAGGAAAGATCGCCTTCTTACGGCCACTCTTAAGTTGTTTCTTGCGTAGAATGAAAATAATTTCTGAACCCAGTTGGCAGTCTGTGCCGTAGGATTTGGAGGGTGGGGGACAAGCCAGAGTAGCGCACCCGGGCGCCTTAACGCAGGGGCATTATCCAGGATTCACTTTTTTTTTAGGGTGGTGCTCTCTCTTTTTGTAAACAGCCATTTCAGATTTTATCAGGTTTATATTATTTTTTGAGGGGTGTCAATATTTAGCAGTTTTTGCACTGTAATTCTCTGCATTACATAAACCAGCAACTTTCCTATAAACACCATTGTAAACTTCAACTTTACAGATGTCGTGTCGCCTCTGAGCGTCGCCATGGTTTCAACCTAAGGCTGTAGGGACTGGCGCTGTCATGCTGCCTGGAGTTGGTGTGTTTGGCACAGGGAGCACAGCACGAGTGCTGGTCCCTTTGCTAAAAGCTGAGGGCTTTGAGGTTCATGCACTCTGGGGGAGGAGCGAAGAGGAAGCGTGCAGCCTGGCAATTGAACTTGGTATCCCGTTTCACACAAGTCGATCCGACGATGTCCTGCTGCACCAAGATGTCGACCTTGTTTGTATTTATATTCCGCCCTCAATGACGAGGCAAATTGCTGTCAAAGCACTGGGTAAGAGGTCGTGACAAACACACCACAGACATGCACAATGGCAGCCACACTTTAGTATATCCATCCATCCATCTATTTCCTACCGATTGTATCTCTTGTCAGATGTTTGTGACCTTAGTAATTATGTTCTAAACCAACACAAAATCAATCAGGAATTAGGCCTCATTTCAAAAAATAAAAGACAACACCCATTGCAATGAAAACACAAAAAATATTCAATGTACCTAACCAAACTCAACTGACCCATAGTGCTTGATGGAAATGGGTCTGATGTTAGAGTCCGTAGACAACCATTGGCCTATGTGACATCATGTGACTCAGCTGTCTGAACAGAGTTGGTGTTACTGGGCTAACTACCAATTTTTTAAAGATGCTAATTAAAAAAAAAAAGTTGTGTTCTGCAGTAAAATCTTTCATGTGTACAGTCTTTCCCATGTGGTCGTATTGTGGACCATCATTGAAAGCAGTAACTATCTGACAATATCATTAGCACACTGCGTGCAGAGGAGATTTATCCCGTTTTGTAATGGAATTCCTAAGCATTGACCTCAGCTTCCTCTTATAGTTACAACTTCCTGGCTGTGTGTGCCCTGCCCGCCATGGAAGTCCATAGCAGTGAAGCCTCATTGGTCTTTGCATTTGATTATCTATGATCTCATGGAGCAGGAAGCAGACTGTTTTTGTTTATCCTTTTCAAACATGAGAAATCGTGCCATAGGTATACATGTGTGTATATGCTAAAAGCACAGCAGGAAAGTGATTGAAACTCAATATGAAAACTATCGGCAACATTTGCAATGTTTTGAGGCTTTTTTCGATAACATTTTAACAATTTGTGGTTTTATAAATGTATTATCCATGTTTTAAGTGTTCCTTGAAACCTTAACTTCAAACAAAATACTGTATTATTTTATGCGTTCTATACTAGACATACTTAAAACTAGACACTAGATGACTGTAAAAGTACATACACACAACTCATTGTCAAACTATTGTCAAGTAAGAAATCAATCATTAATATTATCTGAATCCTATTACATTTTCCTCTCTCTCTCTCTGCAGGCATAGGTAAGAATGTTATATGTGAGAAAGCTGCTACTGCTGTGGATTCTTTCCAGATGGTAAATGCAGCCAGGTATTACCCCCAGCTGCTTAGCATCATGGGTAATACGCTGCGCTTCCTACCGGCTTTTGTGGCAATGCAGCAGCTGATGGTGGACGGATACGTGGGTGAAGTGCAGGTCTGCGACGTGCGCGTTTATGGCCCCAGCCTCCTGAACCAGTCGTACGGTTGGACTTGTGAAGACCTGATGGGGGGAGGTGGGCTGCACACCGTTGGTTCCGCCATTATCGACCTTTTAAGTTACCTGACTGGGGCCCGGGCACATCGCGTTCACGGACTGCTACGGACCTTCGTACAACAAAATGACACCATCAGAGGCATCCGCCGTGTCACAAGCGACGATTTTTGTTTCTTCCAAATGTTGATGGGGGCATCCTCAGGTGGCGTGTGCTGCACTGTGACCCTGAACTTCAACATGCCAGGCTCGTTTGTGCATGAGGTGATGGTAGTTGGATCCAGCGGGAGACTGGTTGCCCGGGGGACAGAGCTGTACGGTCAGCGCAACGGCACCACGAGTGAGGAGCTGTTGCTAACCGACGGAGGCTGGGTCGGACCTGACGCGAAAGACATACCTTTGCCTCACCTGCAAGGGCTAGGTGCCATGGTCAAAGCACTGAGACAGTCATTCCAGGCTCACCAGGAGCGTAGGTCATGGGCACGCGGGCCAGTTACTATGGCACCCACTTTTGAGGATGGCCTGTATGTGCAGACGGTGGTGGAAGCCGTGAAGCGGTCAAGCCGTAGCGGGGAATGGGAGTGTGTGGAGATCATGAGTAAGGAGCCCGATCCAAACCATAACCTGTGTGAGGCACTACAGAGAAATAAGAACTAATATTGTAGGAGTGCAACTAATACACATGTAACAGTCTGACGGAACCAGGCCTGAATGATTTTACTTCCGGTGCTGTTAACATCGCCCACGACTACTTTGTGCTTTTCTTTGCCACCTTTTGAATAGAATATTCAATTTCTATTTTAGAAATGTCTGATCTTTTAGGACTTAATGCCTGTAGAAGAAAACATCTGTTTCTGGTTTGTGGGTGTGATGCAAGATTGTGAGCATCCAAGTCCAATGGCACCTTATTGTGAAAGTATTTAATGTCACACCCAGAAAATTTGACCAACAAACTGAAACATACTACTGATGTTCCACTCATGGTGCTCTGCTTTTTTGGAAAAAATACAAACAAAGTAAAGCAGCTGTGCGGTACTTTGCAATGTATGTTAAATAAATACGACGCAAGGTTTGCTGTTAGAAGACAAGGACATAAATCATATTTGAAATAACATGGATTGTTTATAATAAGCTATGTAAGAAAAAAAAA
The DNA here is from genome assembly GCF_033978795.1 of Nerophis ophidion. Lineage (NCBI taxonomy): Eukaryota > Metazoa > Chordata > Actinopteri > Syngnathiformes > Syngnathidae > Nerophis > Nerophis ophidion. The sequence continues at coordinate 31,723,483 of NC_084612.1, forward strand.
TACACTTAGGTGAATTTGTGCCCCGAATTGAAGTGACTTAAATCCACCATCAGACAAAGCCCTCAAAAAGAGGCTGCAAGTGGTTTGTGGCTGTATTCACTGTCAAGGCAGTTGTTTTGTAAATGATGAAGAAATCACATATTCCCTGCAAAAGCCACATGCTGGCAAAAATCCAAAGTCCATCGAAATGTAGTTAAAAATAGCTAGCAGTGATATTTTGAGCATTTATTAAGGACTGTTTGTCTTTTGTGGGTTCATCTGTTACGCTTTGTCTACTCTAAATAAGAATAGTGTTGAATGTGTGACATGCACAGAGTTAACGTTTATACATTACAGTTTCATACATAATCTTTTACCAGCAAAAACGAGGCTCTTGAAATATTTAGCAGAGCGACATTTTAATGTTTAAAGTTTTGGTTTTAGATTACTGTATTTGATGGGTTGTTTACGGCGTTATCCTTTCAGAGCTAATGATGGTTGTTTTATGAGACGTGTTTTGATGCAAAAATATTTTAAATGATGCCTCAAATCCACAGTGGTGCCTCATTCACCCTGTAATGGATCTTTGAACCACTGGATAAAACATGTGTGACCAGAAAGATGTTATGATTGTCATGCAGTAGCAACACACTGATATCCTTAACATTATTGGGGAGTTAACCTTATTAATACCCCTCACAACAGTAATGGTGGTCTGTCACTATCCCAACAGTCCATTATTACAAAAGTAAGTTTACATTAAATATCCTAATGCTTACAGTCCTCCCGATGGAAAAATACATTCCTATTTAGTTTGTATTGTGTTTTGCACTGATAACTGCAACCTTATTTAACAGTGTGCTATCTCTTCCCGCCAGTGCACTTCAAAATTAATTTAACAATTGTCTATGAGGAATATTGTTTATTTATGGTTTTTGGTGTGGAGAAGGATTCAATTAGTTTAATCTGTTTTTTGTCTGCCTGTGAATTTCGTTGAAGCTGTAATATTTATCTGTTTGACTTTTTTTTTATATTCGGCCATATCTCTTTGACCTCAATGTGTTTAAGTTAGGAAACTGTTAGTTTGACAGCTATTTCCTTTAATAAATACAGTTGTATTAATTTAAGTGCCTTCAGTTTCTTCTTTCTGCTCACGTTGAGTGATTGTGAAGCTTATATTGTGCATGTCAAAACCTTGGAAAATCCATAAACTACCTTTTAAATACAACTGCTCAGGTTGAGTCGTTATTGTTGACAGCATACTTGTCAACCTTGAGACCTCCGATTTCGGGAGGCGTGGTCAGGGGCGTCGCCAGACATATTTCACTGGGGCACATGTCCCACTGTTGCTCTGCAGTGCCCCAGTAAAAATTTCACCAATAAAAAAAAAAACGCTTCAGAGTTTTAAGTCTACATAACATAAACAACAGCGCACACATTACTTGATATGGTAATTGATTGCTACTGTATTCACTCCACTAACAAAGAGCACATGGCTAATTAATATGGTAATGTATTCACGTGTGGATCTAGACTTCGGTTGAGAGAGAGAGAGGGGCTGCGAATCACTGCGTGAGGTAGGTAACGTTAGCCAACAACAATTTGTTAATTACATTATTTTGATTTTTATTTGACTCAAACTGTAACTCCTAGATGGATTTAAGAAAGTTATTCGCCCGCAGCAAGAAGCAGCAGGAATGAGAGATGTAAGTGAAGTCCTAGCTAGCTAGGCAACATCATTGTCTTAAGTTGATGTTAATGTTATGAGAGTAGAGTATGAAAGGTGCAACACTAAGTTAGCTAACATTATTCCTTGTATCAAGACAAACATATTCATTTGCTGTACGAGCTGTCGGGGGAATTTCCAATGAACATGAAACATAATGTTGGTTATTGTCTGCTGGTTCTGCATCAATGATGATTTGGAGTAAGCATGTTTGAGTTGAGTGCTTCTCAAATGGTTTATCTTCAGGAAGAAAAACATTTTTCCATATCAAGTCGTGAGCCAATTTTTTAATCATTCAAGTTTATTTCACAGAAAAATAGCACAGTAAACTTGTCTTGTTAATCGGTGCGACTTTGACTAAAATAATCTTGTTTTGTCACCAGAAAAATGGCTACAGCTAAAGCATCTGGTTTTGTTTCCAGAAAAAATAGTAACATTTCTGTATTTGTTTTCAGAAAAATGGCTAAAAATATCAGGTTTTGTTGCCCCAATTAGATTTAAAAAAAATATATTTCCATGTCTGTCCTGAGTCCTCCTCCAACTTGTTAGTCGGTTTGCCTTTTGCTGAAATACTCACTAATAGTCACTATAAAAAAGGCTAAAATAATCTGGTTTTGTTGCAACAATTTGATTTTTTTCTCCCTAAACTTTTTTTTTTCATGCACACATCTGACTGCGACTCGCTGAAAATGACACACAATTAACTTTTCTGTCACGACCCACCAGTTGGGAACCACTGGTCAACTGTATAACAGTTACTGTAATATTTCCATGTCTGTCCAGAGTGATTGACCACTTTGCAAAAATGAAAACGAGACGTCACAGTTTACTTCTCAGAAAATGATTCCCTAAACAGACACACAACAGTTGTTGATTTATTCTACTACTGTGGCTTTATTGTTTTGTGTATATTTTATAGTTTTGTGTATCTAAAATAGGATTAGCCACATTGCCATAAATGGAAATTAAATAATATAAAAGAACCCAGAGATGTAGGGGTGCTTTATTTTTTGTTTTTCTTTTGTAGATGTTAAATTTGCAGATGATTACTGCAATATGTATATTTCAAAAAGATTCATTGCTCTTCCTTTTTGCTTTTACCAGTAGCAGTTTAGAAGTCTGGAGTAAAAAAGTGCACAAGTAGGTCAAATGCATTAGTTAATTTCATGTGGTTAATCAAAGATCCATACAACATAATCTGATATGATTTCATAGTTTAAAGCACTATTTATGTATTTTTTATGATAAATAAGTGCTGAAAATGTTTTTGAATTATTTGTGCCCCAAGTGTGCCCCAGTACAGTATTAGGTCTAGTGACGCCCCTGGGCGTGGTTAAGAGGGGAGGAGTATATTTACAGCAAATTCACCAACTCGAGTATTTCATGTATAAATATATATATATATATATATATGTGCGTATGTATGTATGAAATACTTGACTTTCAGTGAATTCTAGCTACATATATTTATTTTATTATATATATATATATAAATAAAAGAAATAGTTGAATTTCAGACGGCACCTATCAAATACACAGTAATAAAAACACAGTTGTTCACCTACTCAGTGGCCTAGTGGTTAGAGTGTCCGCCCTGAGATCGATAGCTCGTGAGTTCATAAAAGACTATAAAAATGGGACCCATTACCTCCCTGCTTGGCACTCAGCATTAAGGGTTGGAATTGGGGGTTAAATCACCATAAATGATTCCCTTGCGCGGCACCGCTGCTGCCCACTGCTCCCCACTGCTCCCCTCACCTGCCATGGGGTGATCAAGGGTGATGGGTCAAATGCTGAGAATAATTTCGCCACACCTAGTGTGTGTGTGACAATCATTGGTACTTAAACTTCTACTAATTGTACTGTGCTTGCTGGTTACAAAAAAAAACAAACACTTACCTTTCACTATATGAGTAACGTCACTTCCGAGTTTCCAGAAGATGGTGCCAGTATTTGCTTTGGCCTGCCGTCTCTCGCTGTCAGCTCTGTTCGTTTTTGTGTTGTTTGCGTCTATTTTCGTCTCTGTCAGCTCACTGCTTGTGTATGACCGCCAAACACTGTTGGATCTTTGCCCCTCTCCCACTGATATAATCAACTTCGACGATGGTTTTTCGACGTCCCAGTCAGCTTTTTCACCTGTCTGGATTCCTGCCTTCCTTTCCCGCCTCGTGGCTCCTCTCCCCCACCACCTGCGGGCAGTGTGTCGGGCCCCACCTGGATTAGCTGCGCCCTTGGACGTGCTATCCCCCGCCAGGTTCGGTCTTGTAAACGCAAGATCTTTGACAAACAAAACGTTTATCCTGAAGGATTTCTTCACTTCCCGCAGACTTGACTTCCTCTGTGTGACGGAAACATGGCTGAGAGCCGGTGAGTCCGCCCCTCTTAATGAACTTCTGCCTCCAGAGTGTTCCTACTTTAATTCTCCGCGGTCGTCCGGCCGAAAAGTAGGAGGATTAGCAGTCGTTTTTGAAAATGACTTTAAACGCCGTTAGAACCGCCTGCAATCGTCCTTTTCAAGCTTCGAACTGTGCATGTTTGAGCTGGAGGGGTGTGACCTCCAGCTTCGGCTGAATTTCGGGTGAAAAATTCTTCCGAGGGGTTTTCAGGAGAGGCGCTGAATTTCGGGAGTCTCCCGGAAAATCCGGGATGGTTGGCAAGTATGGAGTCAACATCAAACTTGACCACAACTCGGGGAAATGGGAGAATTGTCTTGTAAAGAAGGGGACTTAAGACAGATCCCTGAGGTGCTTGTGACTATTCTCATTTAGTCAGGTCATTGAATTGAGCGCCACTGTGCTGTTTAGGGGCTTCACGGTGGCAGAGGGGTTAGTGCGTCTGCCTCACAATACGAAGGTCCTGAGTAGTCAGGGTACTATCCCGGGCTCGGGATCTTTCTGTGTGGAGTTTGCATGTCCTCCCCGTGAATGTGTGGATTCCCTCTGGGTACTGCTTCCCCCCACTTCCAAACACATGCACCTGGGGATAGGTTGATTGGCAACACTAAATTGGCTCTAGTGTGTGAATGTGAGTGTGAATGTTGTCTGTCTATCTGTGTTGGCCCTGCGATAATGTGGCGACTTGTCCAGGGTGTACGCCGCCTTCCGCCTGATTGTAGCTGAGATAGGCACCAGCGCCCCTCGCGAACCCAAAGGGGAATAAGCGGTAGAAAATGGATGGATGGATGTGCTGTTTAGACTGTCTGAACAAGGATGCCTGACGATGTAAGCATGAACTGATGAAGCCTACTCAGATTAGACAAAACGTTTTCTAAGACATTCTGAAGACTCCAGCAACAATCGATTCAATGCCCTGAGATGTTCAGGAAAAGAGTGGATAAAGTGTTGTTTTCCATCTGATGTTGTTGCTGAGAAACTCCAGTATCCAAGTGCACAGTGAGCTGCCAATGCCCTGGTTGCTCAGCTATGAAACCAGCGTATTAGGTACAATTGATTAAATGCAGAGCTAAAATCCGCAATCAGCATCTTTACATAGGCATTAAAGGCCTATTGAAATAAGATTTTCTTATTTAAACGGGGATAGCAGGTCCATTGTATGTGTCATACTTGATCATTTCGCGATATTGCCATATTTTTGCTGAAAGGATTTAGTAGAGAACATCCATGATAAAGTTCGCAACTGTCGGTGTTAAGAGAAATGCCCTGCCTTTCCCGGAAGTCACAGACGATGACGTCGCAAGTGTGGGGGCTCCTCACATATTCACATTGTTTTTAATGAGAGCCTCCAACAAAAAGTGCTATTTGGAACGAGAAAACGAGAATTTCCACATTAATTTGAGCGAGGATGAAAGATTTTTTGTGTGAGGATATTGATAGCGACGAACTAGGAAAAGGACAAAAAAAATGAGTTAAAATAAAAATGGGACGGATTCTGATGTTTTTAAACACATTTACGAGGATAATTCTGGGAAATCCCTTATCTTTCTATTGTTTTGCTAGTGTTTTAGTGAGTTTAAATTACCTGATAGTCGGAGGTGTACGTCCACGGGTGTCTTGACGCGCAGGGTCTCAGGGAAGTCGACGGCAGCTTCATGGACGGCCCAAGCTCAGCTTTTCTCCGGTAAGAAGCGACTTTTTACCACAATTTTCTTACCGAAACCTGCTGGTTGACATTTGGTCTGGATTCATGTTGGCTTGACCACGCTCGGATCCATAGTAAATTTTCACCTCCGGGAATTTTAAACAAGGAATCACTGTGTGTTTGTGTGGCTAAAGGCTAAAGCTTCCCAACTCCATCTTTCTACTGTGACTTTTTCAATATTAATTTAACAAATTGCAAAAGATTCAGAAACACAGATCTCCAAAATACTGTATGATTATGCCGTTAAAGCAGACATGTAGCTGTGTGTGTGCGTAGCACTCATACTTCCTAAAAACGTGTGACGTCTTGCTTACACGTCATCATTACACAACGTTTTCAAGACGAAACTCCCCGGAAATTTAAAATTGTAATTTAGTAAACTAAAAAAGCCGTATTGGCATGTGTTGCAATGTTAATATTTAATCATTGATACATAAACTATAAGACTGCGTGGTGGGAAGTAGTGGGTTTCAGTAGGCCTTTAACACTGTGAAGTTGTGTGTGGGCTTTGTAAATTGAATCCTTTGGTAACATGTTTTGAAACTAAAAGATGTAAAGTGCAACGTAAAGCAGCACTAAATTAGAGCATTTAAGATTGATTGATGTTTTGTTTTTTTTCAAATATGCAAAAAAAAAAAAAAACAAGAGCAAGCATGATCCAATACACTGCTGTAGCGTTAACAGCCATTATAACAAAATGAAAACAATGAAGAATCAACAAATAAATAAAATAAAAAACGAAAACAAATGATTGGACTTTCTCCTGTTTTTCTTTTTTTTTTCTTACATATTTGAAAAGGAGTGAGAAGAAGTATACACTTATTTAAGAGGCATCATTAAAAACAATCACACAAGTCACTAAAATGTTATGTCGTGAAAATGTGTAAAACAAATAATACTTTCAGTTCAGTGCAGCTGGAGGACTGACACAACTTGCCACGAGGGGGTAGTGTAAACCTTTCAATATCAGTTTGCGGCAAATTAAGTAAACCGAAGAAGTTGACATCGGCGTTGCCAGACGTCAAATTATTACTGTGTATGTATAATGATATTATCCGACGATATTCTGACCTATTTAATACATGGCTAATAGTAAACAATAAAATGTGTACATATATGCCATAAATACATTCTGCACTGAGCCTGATGTCGTGCATTGTCTTCTGTTGTGCCAGCAGCAGCTTTGCCTCATCAGTGTTATTAGTTCATTGACAAGTAATACTGCACTTCAATGTATATTATACACGGTCTGTGTTTATAATTTGATCCAGAGGAACGTCAGATTTCAATAAGTGTAATTAAAATACGCTCCTTTTAAAGAAGCTGGTATCATTTTGTGTCTGGCAACACTTGTCGACATATTTAACACGGAACCCGCCATTTGTTGACGAATTTAGTACAATCGAAACCTCAATAGATCAAAAAAAGAGTCATCACACACATCATAACACAAGCAACACAAAGCCTTCTAGTAGCACGATGATTCATTGTGTTGAGTGAGAAGCATGACTCGTAGGAGAAGTGTCGTCTGGGATTATTTTGAAGAAGTCGGTACGGAATGGGCGTTGTGCCTGTTGTGTAAACATGTATTGCGGAAACACCAACAAGGCAGCACCACACAGATGCTGAGGCATCTGCGAACCAAACACACAAACAAGGCAGTCATGGAGCTTGGTCGGACCGAAGGGCAGGAAACCTCGACTGGACAACAGCCCGCGGACACTGGCGGCGCACAAGGTAGTGAATACATCTCGCCCGCTTACATGGAGCTGGTCGCCATTTTGTCGGCCTAAAGACATCTGTACTCCAGGACTGTATAAAAGAACAAATAGTAAACATTCTTACTTGGGCTTCATTTTATGTTAACAAGTGACATACATTACATTTTAAAATACATTCACCAAAAGCACCACAACTTAATGACAAATACAAAACGTAACTCATAAGAAATTAAAATTGAAACCCAAATGTGATATGCTCAAATAAATCATGAGTTAATCAAAATTCCACCCATCCATCAATTATTTTCTACACCGGAGAACCACCATAAAAAGTCACACTCAAACCAATAATAAGTTAGTTTAGAACCTCAAATGTTCAATCTCAATTGCCCCTGAGGGACAGACATTCGCATTGACTCAACTCAATTGAATCACAATTGAGAATTTCCAGCTGTATAATTACTTTCCGTGCAGTACTAGATAATACTTGTCCGTTACTATGCTATGTACTTTTCTTTGTTTATGTTGTATAATTTAAATTGTATTCACTTATAATTTTTCTGTATTTTATGCTGCCAGAATACATTGCTGCTATGTTATAAACGAGCTCTGGCATTGTAGGCCTACATTTTATGTATTATTTCATCCTTTTTTTGTGCCCTTGTGCAGGCCTCAATTTTTAACTTTTTAAGGTCAAGGCAAGTGTTGCCTTAAAGGCCTACTGAAACCCACTACTACCGACTACGCAGTCTGATCAATGATGATATCTTAACATTGCAACACATGCCAATACGGCCTTTTTAGTTTACTGAATTGCAATTTTAAATTTCACGCAAAGTATCTTGTTGAAAACATCGGTATGATGACGCGTGCGTGACGTCTCGAATTGTAGCGGACATTTTTTTCCAGCCCGATCCAAGCTATAAGTCGTCTGCTTTAATCGCATAATTCCGGACATCTGTGTTGCTGAATCTTTTGCAATTTTTTCAATTAAAGGAGAACATTATCACAATTTCAGAAGGGTTAAAACCATTAAAAATCAGTTCCCAGTGGCTATTTTTTATTTTTCGAAGTTTTTTTTCAAATTTTTACCTATCACGGAATATTCTGAAAAAGGGCTTTAAAGTGCCTGATTTTCGCTACCCGTAAATCCAGCTGTCCATTTTCCTGTGACGTCACTGCGTGACGCCAATACAATCAAACATGGCAGATATAGCGAAATTAGCTCTGATTCAGACTCTGATTCCAGCGGCTTAAGCGGTTCAACAGATTACGCATGTATTGAAACGGATGGTTGGAGTGTGTAGGCAGATAGCGAAAACAAAATTGAAGAAGAAACTGAAGCTTTTGAGCGAATAGCTATTGAAACTATTCGGCGATCGCCTTCTAACAAACGATTGCATCTTGTGACCGACCACTGGAGCAACTTAAATCTGTCGATTAGTAAGTGTTTGTTTGGCATTAAATGTGGGTGGAGGGAAAGGCTAGATGCAAATATAGCTACAAATGAGGAGTATTGATGCAATATGTACATACAGCTCGCCTAAATAGCATGTTAGCATCGATTAGCATGCCATGCAAATATAGCTACAAATGTACATACAGCTAGCTTAAATAGCATGTTAGCATCGATTAGGTGGCAGTCATGCCGTGCACAAATATGTCTGATTAGCACATAAGTCAACATCAACAAAACTCACCTTTGTGATTTCGTTGACTTTATTGTTGGAAATGCATCTGCTTTTAGTGTCGCAGGATATCCACACATCTCTGTCCTAGCATCGCTATCGTCGGTAAAATGTGCAGAACAAACGAGAGACTTTCGCATCTTTTGACACTGGTGCAACTTGAATCCGTCGATTGGTATGTGTTTGTTAGGCATTTAATGTGGGTGGAGGGAAAGGCTGGATGCAAATATAGCTACAAAGGAAGCATATTATTGCAATATGTCCATACAGCTAGCCTAAATAGCATGTTAGCATCGATTAGCATGCCGGGCTAATCGATGCACACCCACATAAGTCAACTTGAATCCGTCCCTGATCGTGTTGTTACACCCTCCGACAACACACCGACGAGGCATGATGTCTCCAAGGTACGGAAAACAATCTGTCGATTATTACTTCGATTAACTGTCGATTATTACTTCGATTAATCAGATAAAAAAAGACAAACTACATTTCAATCCTTTCCAATACTTTATTTTAAAAAAACACATATTGGCACCATGTCCTTTTGACTTGCCAAACATAACAATAACAAGGCAAGTGTTAGAAAAATGGTGTTGTTTTTTATCAAGTGCAGCAGTGTCATGCACAATAGCAATAAGTTTGCTTAGGGGAATTTCAAACCTGCCTTCTACCTATTCCAACCATTCTGCAATGTTGGATGCTGAATGTCTTTCCTTTAGTAGCATGGTCGTATGGCAGATTGACTTCACGTTCCATTCGTCTCCAATGTAGTGGCATGTATTGCCAAGGTGGTTACACTTGTCAAAACATCAGTGGTCAGAACAATTTTGCTCTGGGTGGCTTTAATGTCAGTTTACACAGCTTGAAATGTCTGCTCATACTTCCTCTCCATTAGTTTGGTAAAATGGGTCCCTGAGGGAATAGTGTAACCAGGGTTGAGGACGTAAATAATTTTTCTGTAACCGTCATCCCCCATAATTGATAGTGGCCTGATGTCAGTTACCAACATATTCAGGATAGCATCAGTCAGTGCATCCGCTTGCCGTGGTGTGCAGACCTTCCTTTGTACCAAGTCTCTAATGCTGGCTTGTTTCTTTCTGAAATGAGAGAAACCATATCATGAACGTACATAGCAGCAACATTTACATGTAACTCAATAGATACTTAGTTGATTTATTTAATAATTTGTGATATAAAAGGCAAATTTTTTTCATATCACGGTGACTGCTGCCTACTTTTTCTTGTTATATTGTTATTTTTACTGTTATATTTTTATTCTTATGTTGCTTTTTTTATTTCTATTCTTACTGTAATAATTTCTTTTTTTTCTTTCCATTTAAACCCCCGTTATTTACTTTTCGATCTCAATTCTGTACACTGCTGCTGGAATTTAAATGTTCCTGAGGAAACTCCCTGAGGGAATCAATAAAAGTAATATCTATCCATCTATATATCTCAGGGTTTCCCACACATTCAGTTATTTGTGGCGGCCCGCCACGAAAAAAATTACTGCCGCCACAAAAAAACAAAACGAAAAAATATATCTATTTTTATTTTTTTCGGATTTTGACTCGCTCGACCGCTCATAAAAGCAATGGGACTCTGTCTGTTAATGGAGCTTGTAGTTACATATTATATAAATATTATATAAATATGTATATAAATATGTACATAAAGTGTTGTAATTATATTCCAACTCTGCGTTCTTCTTTGTCATCGCCGCCGCTATATATATATATATTAGGGCTGGGCAACGATTAAAAATTTTAATCGAAGTTAATCACACTATTTCTCTGATTAATCGCGATTAACTGCATTGTATACGCAAAGCCCAATAATGAATTCAAAAGTAGTATGTAGTGCACCTTTATTGGAATATTCCCCCACATGAACAAAAGCGCCAAAACATTTGTTGTGCAAACACAATTTAAATCAGTCCTTGTTAAACAGTAGCAGTTAAATAGCATATTTTATGAAAAATCAACTCAAAAAATGTAAATACAAACATTTAAGCTTATTAGTACCACTGCCAGGGTATTTAAGTTATCCTGTTTGTATTGGAAAATAAATATAATCTACATACAAATCTCTGAGCCACAATCATAACATCTGAACAGGCAATTTCTGAGGTAACAGCAGAAACATTTTTTTTATCAGGGATCTTATGTTTAATAAACTTATATTATAGGTAGTGGGCTGTTTTAGGGAATTTTTGATCAAATTATCCGTAGTAGCAATATTAATAATGATGTGTTTATTCTGCGTAGTGCACTTAAGATAATTATGACCATATCTGGGAATTGATATGATGGGAATTTTCCGATTGATTGCTTGGTGCTTTGATAAACTGAACGCATCATATTAATGGTACTATATTGTGATATTATGAGCCAGGGAATAAAAGAACTACCCTACCCAGCATGCAACAGGAGTGACGAGCATGCGCGGTAGCTCGGTATAGGTTGTGTCGCCATGACGGCATCTTGTATGTTGTGATATGCACACTCTGAAAGTAAACGTTAAGAACTCAGCCAACACTCCTCGTCTGCATTATTCATAAATAGACGGACAACACATATACTCCGCTGCTTCACAGGCCCCTGGATGTAGCCGGCAAAGTATTCCCATGCTAGCTAGCCAGTCTAGCAAGCACGCGTCATTCAGTCCAAAACGGCCCGATCCATCCACATTCAGAATTGTCTGGTGGTCGTAAGTGATCCCGGAGTGTCCACGCTGTAAGCCAGCCATGAAATTTGCAGAATTGTCTGGTATTTTTGCCAAATGTTCCATCTTTACCAAGAGCCCCTCGAAGCCGAAGCCCGTCCTGGCGACGCCATCTTGTTAAGAAAAGGCGTTAACAAAATAAAAGCATGTAAACAACATACGCAAATGTGCGATAAAATAATTGTCGGCGTTAATAGATTGATGAGTTAACTCGTAATTAACGCATTAATTTGCCCACCCCTAATATATATATATATATATATATATATAGTGTGTGTGTGTAGCGCGGCCCCATGTCAAATTTTTTTAACCCAATACGGCCCCCTGGTCAAAAAGTTTGGGGAACCCGGATCTAAACAGACTCAATTACTCCACAGTGACGTCTTGGTGAATTTTACTGAGGAATTTCTTAAACCAAAACAATACAAACAGAATTATTTTGTAACTTAACAATACTAACACAGACACTCGTAAACGTGTTGGCATATTTGCGAATGCTAACGACCCTAGCTTCATTTCACTATGATAGCACACACAAATATGCAAGAAAATACTCCAACAGACGTCACACATGGGTCGGTTTAGTAAGTAACAATTGTTGGAAAGATACTGTAGAAAAATACAAACCCTGATTGGAGTAATTAATAAAAAATCAATGTAAGTAAAAACATTATGAACGTTTAAAAGATGGAACAGCACTCGTACTTCCGGTTTAAAGCATTAAACATCAGGAAACACTGTAGACATTCACCTACAAGCACCTGCAGTGAGCAAACCCGTCCAAAAGATGTCGCCATAGCGCAAACAATAACACACCTTTTGGTTAGAGTGTCCGCCCTGAGATCGGTAGGTTGTGAGTTCAAACCCCGGCTGAGTTATACCAAAGACTATAAAAAATGGGACCCATTGCCTCCCTGCTTGGCACTCAACATTAAGGGTTGGAATTGGCGGTTAAATCACCATAAATGATTCCCGGGCGCGGCACCGCTCCTGCCCACTTCTCCCCTCACTTCACATGGGGTGATCAAGGGGATGGGTCAAATGCAGAGGACAAATTTCACCACACCTAGTGTGTGTGTGACAATCTTTGGTACTTTTCAGTGTCTTTGCAAGTGTTGTATTAAAAACTATTTGCATAATGGAAGTCAGTGAAGAAAAATCCATAAATAAGCAGCACCGTTTTATACTCCACAGGGTTCAAAGCGCAGGAAAAAAGTAGCAGCTTTGAAATTTACGGTAGTCGTGTTTCCCATGGATCTGGCTGGCAATGACACGACGCCAAACTTTGCGTTTGGGGCTCGTCTGTCCCGTGTCGCTTTTGCCACCCACTGCTCTCTGTCATCATGGCTTGTGTTACTGAAGCTTTTGAAGTTCCTTCATCCATTTTACAGTGTCATCATCATAACTTTATTCAAGGTGCAAGTGGTGTTTGTTATTAGCGTACTGACTACCTCCACTAGAGCAGTGGTTCTCAACCTTTTTTCATTCATGTACCCCCTGTGAAAATTTTTTTAATTCAAGTACCCCCTAATCAGAGCAAAGTATTTTTGGTTGAAAAAAAAGAGATAAAGAAGTATGTCATCAGTTTCTTATTTATTAAATTGTATAACAGTGCAAAATATTGCTCATTTTTAGTGGTCTTTCTTTAACTATTTTGGGAAAAAAAGATATAAAAATAACAAAAAAACGTGTTGAAAAATAAACAAGTGATTCAATTATAAATAAAGATTTCTACACATAGAAGTAATGATCAACTAAAAGTGCCCTCTCTGGGGATTGTAATAGAGATCCATCTGGATTCATGAACTTAATTCTAAACATTTCTTCACAAAAAAAATAATCTTTAACATCAATATTTATGGAACATGTCCACAAAAAATCTAGCTGTCAACACTGAATATTGCATTGTTGCATTTCTTTTCATAATTTATAGAATAGAATAGATTCTATTCTAGTACTTTATTGATCCCTGGGGGAGATTCAGCACCCCAGTTCGCTCACAATAGACAATAATAATAGTAAATAATATACATATATATATATCTATATATATAGATATATCTATATATATAGATATATCTATAGATATATATATAGATATATATATCTATATATATAGATATATCTATAGATATATATATATAGATATATATATATGATATATATATAGATAAAATATATGAATAGTATAAATATGTTCTACATTTAAGTGCAGTCAAGGAACATATACATTATATTATTATGAACTTACATTCTAATTTTGTTGAAGGTATTATTCAATAAATATATTTATAAAGGATTTGTTGCTATTTTAAAAAAATCTCACCCACCCCTTGGCATACCTTCAAGTACCTCCAGGGGTACACGTACACCCATTTGAGAACCACTGCACCAGAGCACACCTGCTGTTTCCTATAAACATTTGATTGGTCAGCAGGAAAAAGACACAAGACTCAACAATTCTGATGGACAAACATGTCTTTCACTCAAATGCCGTTGACGGCGGAGAGGAAAAAACTAAACCTTCGCCTCTTGCGGTTAGGTTATTGCACTAATTAAAACCTCAATGTCGATTCGATGTCGGTGAATCGGGCAGCGTGGTGTAACAATTGCTTTTCACCAGTAGTTTGGTAGTGGAATGCGCCATCACACCTTCATGGCAAGCGATGACCCAAATTGTGGACAACTTATTAAAGTACTTCAAATTTGAATTTGAAGTAATGCAAAATATCAATGTGTGGCAGCGTAAAATAAGTTCAATGATTGTTTTAGAAACAAGTTTTTAATCCACGAATTGCAGATAAATATGTATTTTGCGGCAAAACTCAAATTCTAAGGTACCTGTAGAGGTTTTAGTTTATGGTGTGTCTGAGGAGTTCAATTGAAGCATTTAAAAATATATAAAAAAAACATTTTCTTATTAATTATGCATTAGGTAAATGCAATCTCTCCGTCTAGCCCAATAGTTCAGTCATATAGTTTCACCTACTAGTCCGCATCGTTGTATTCAGTCAACGCTGAGCTGATGTGGTGAGACGCTGTCTCGTGCAATGAGCATTTAACAGAGTAGAATGAGGCTTTATTTAAGTTTTTGTCTTTCACATTATCTGCTCATGCTGGCCATAAATATCTATTTTCTTCTGCCATGTGCTTAGTCTGCAACATGCAATATAGTACTGTTTGATTTTATCATGCCATACCTACATTAAGGCCACACTGCCACTGTTCCATTATCGTTTTGTTTGTGTCAGGGCTACACGGAAGCGCCAAATCCTTATTTGTGACAAGTGGCCATGGCCTACAGGTTCTGGTTCTGGTTGCTGTTACTATGTTCTTATATTTTATCATGCTGTCCCTGGAATGGGGTTAGAGGTCAGCTGCATCCCTAACTATCTCTTTACTTCTTCTTCTACAGTGGAGGTGGAACTGGAAGAGGCAGACACGAACATCATCGTAGCTGTAAACGACACTGACATTGATTATGCACTAACTGGCATCCTTGTAGCTGCACAGGGAGAGCCCATGGAAGAAAAAACAGTAGAAGAAGTCATGGTCAAAAGTCTGCTCCCTTTGAAGACAAAATCACAACGTCGGAGTATGATCTGGAGACACTTTGAGCACTTGGAAAGTTTAGATGCTTGTCAATGTTTGATTTGCAATAAGAAGATAAAGTGCTCGTCTGAAAGCAGCACCAGCAACTTGCATAGACACATGTCAAAGAGACACCCGCATGTGAATTTACGAACAGGCGAGGTGATGAATCAGCCAACATCCAATACATCTTCAGACATAAATCTAAAGCATCGCAGGAAGACATTCCCATCAAAGCTCATCAATGACGTAGCAGTTTCAGGTAAGCTTTTATACTCTCTATACTCCATTCTGTCAGTAACCAATATAATAATGGATTGAATTCAGTAAATATAATGATCTGAGTTTTTCCGGTATGTCTACCAATTTGAGTCATTGAACCAATTCAAATGAGTCATCTGAGTCTGTGTTCATCTGCAGTGTATGATGCCCAATTCCAATTTTAGTTTAAATCTAATATTTTTATGTAGGCGTTAACATTACAAAAAAATATGTGACTTCTTTGTATGTCTAATGTGAACGGAATGTGTCAGCGAATTTTTTTTTTGCTTTGTTCCATATGAGCTGTTTCTGATTTGCTCCGACTTGTGACATCAGTGCACATCTCCATTAGAGATCGAGCAATATTTTTTTTACCGATATCAATTATAAGTGGTGAAGGAGGCCGATAAACGATATTTGTAGCCAATATTTATTTTTAGTAAAAGTGACATATTGGCTTCAAAATTTAGAATAATACTATTACAAACTCCAACACTTGAGTTTGTTTAAATGCATGAAGCATGTTTATTTCAAATACAAGTAAATAAAAGCTCAACAATAAGTGCAAGGATTTCTTTGGCCCAGTAGCATCTCTTATAAAGGTGAATAAATGAATAGCTCCCTGAAGTTTAGTATCCCTGAAATAATTTGGATTCTTAAATAACCTCAACTGTAATTGATAAAATGATTCTAGAGTCACAAGGGTTGAGGGTGATGGATTAAATGCAGAGGATAATCTCACCACAACTAGTGTGTGACAATCATTGGTATTTTAACTTTAACTTCAAGTGTTGACATTGACGGACTTTTAGCAGGCTAATTACCTAGCGATATTACACTTGATTACAAAATGAAAAATGCGTGGGTTCCATCCGGGTACTCCGGCTTCCTCCCACCTCCAAAAACATGCACCTGGGGATAGGGTGATTTGCAACACTAAAATGGTCCCCAATGTGTGAATGTGAGTGTGAATGTTGTCTGTTTATATGTGTTGGCCCTGTGATGAGGTGCGACTTGTCCAGGGTGTACTCCGCCTTCGGCCCGATTGTAACTGAGATAGGCTCCAGCACCCCCCGCCACCAGGAAAGGGATAAGTGGTAGAAAATACATGGAAAAAGTTATTAGGACATTATAAAGTACAAAACGTTATGTACAGATCATGAAAAGCAGTGTTTAGGTAGAAACATAGTTCATATTATAAACATATTTAATAATGCATTATGGCGTTATATTTATGTATTAATGATGAGGTAGCAAAGGCAGATTTTGTTGACAGAAAAATATGTTTTGCAAGCACACGCATTACATTTTGAAAATAAATAGGTATAATAGTTAAATATCATATGTGGATCCCATCCATCTATTTTCTATCGCTTGTCTCTTTCGGAGTCAAGGGGAGGGGGCTGGAGTCTATCCCAGCTACACTGGGGCGGAAGGCAGGATACACCCTGGAAAAGTCACCACATCATCGCAAGGCCATAGATAGACATCCATTCACACTCACATTCACACATTATGGCCAATTTAGTGTTGCCAATCCTTTTTTTCCCCAGGCGCTTGTCTTTGGAGGTGGGAGAAAGCCAGAGTACCCAGAAGGATGTTTATTTTTTTGAAAATTATTTTATACAAAGTCCAATTTATGTTGTTCTGAAAAGAACCAATTTTATAAAGATTAGAAGAGTAAGATGCAGTACACTAGTTTTTTTTCATCAAAAGCGAAATTATCTCTGTCGTGTGTTCATTAGTTTATTTTAAGAAGTAGGGGGGAAAATTGTAGCTTGAATTTTGTGTGATAAAATTGGAGATTCTATTTTTAGGCCATATTGCCCACGCATACTTTTTTATTTTTATTAAATGTTGTGACATTCAAGTTGTGAAACTTTTAAGATTCTTCTGTATAACCAGAGCTCAAATGCTTCAAATTTTTGGGGGTAGTTTTAATGAAGATCCATTTCTTGAAACCTTACAGAAGTGGAGACCACACATAGCATTTTAGCATTATTTTCAATATTACATTTGTCTAATGTTATTAGTTTTTATATACAGTATTTTCATATGATTTCCTAGCAATTTAAATGTAATTTAATTAATTCAATTATTTTTATTTCATTATCAGTTATTCAATTTTCAAACTGCATCTGACCAAGCTTTACCATATTTGATACTTGTTCTATAGGTCTGCCATCTATCTTAAGTATTATTTGAGGAACTAGTTGATTTTTGCTCACTACCATTGCATTGATTTTTTTTACATTCATGTCCATACCATATGGTTTGCCCTTATCATTGAATGCAGTTAGTAATTATGCTATTGTTATGCTAGGTTATTGGTGTTCTCTGCTAACAAACAACTTCATCAAAATATCGTATATTGTTTTCGTTCAGACCTTATATAGGTAAACATGTCATGTCCTCGACTTCTCTGAAAATGTTTTGTCTTTATAAATTCATCCTTCTGTGTAGAAATACCCAACCTTGTCTTACTCTTTTTTTAATTATGAAATGTTTCTGTCGTGCTTCAAACTCATTTTAGATCGGGGCCGTATGGAGGAAAATCTATTTCCACACGGGCCGGTCTGGTAAAAACATGGCACAATAATTAAAAAAATATAGACAACTTCAAAATGGTTTTCTTTGTCTTACTTCCGCCAAAAATATCACAAGCACAATCTGAAAATTTACATATATTACGAATAAACGTCTTGGCACAACACTTAAAGTTTGTTGAAAATTTTGAGGGGGAAAAATGGTGCCGTGGCAAAACACCACAAATAACTGAAATAACTTAGATTTTGTCTTGGTGTATTTACAAAGCCATTAACTTCCTGTTTAGCATTTTCTTGTTGGCAGTTCATTATTAAAGACGTGTTTGGTTTCCTCAAACCACTGCATTGGTGACATCCATTCATTTTCATCATTCAAATATTTCAACTATCCATCCATCCACTTTCTCCCGCTTCTCTCTTTCGGGGTCGCGGGGGGTGCTGGAGCCTATCTCAAGGCGGGGTACACCCTGGACAAGTCGCCACCTCATCGCAGGACCAACACAGATAGACAGACAACATGCAAACTCCACACAGAAAGATCCCAAGCTCAGGACTACTCAGGACCTTCATATTGTGAGGCACATGCACTAACCCCTGTACCACTGTGCTGCCCCATTTGAATTAAAAAATAATCAAAACAATTGTCAAAATGACACCATAATAGCCAAAAAAAAGGATAAAATAACTAAATACATAACCATGTGAATATGTTAATTTACAATAAAAAAAGGAATTGTGCGTCTCTACTAGGGATGTCCCAATCCAGGTTTTTGCACTTCCGATCCGATACCGATACTGGCCTATCCGAGCATGTATTAAAGTTTAAAGTTATTTAGCCTAGTTGGTTGTCAGATTTATGCTGAAAAGGATTTTAGTACTCTTGATAACAACTAGCCAGCTGAATTAGGTGAGTTTGAATAATACACAATTATTGGTATTCAAGGATAAACACAAAATATCAAAAATTATACATGACAAACAGAAATGGCATCATTAAACAGTAGAAAAGTGAACAGTATTAAGTGCAAATAATGCTGTAAACATTATTAAAAAAAGCAAAACACACAAATAACCTGAGTGGGATAAAATGTCTATAACTCAGCATCAATACTTGCTCTTGAACAAGTGTAAACTTAAAAAAAAAAAAAAATATATATATATATATATATCTACACACTCCCTTCAATTGTTTGCCCCAGTCAGGGGGGGCAAACAATTGAAGTCCAAGCATAATGGGGAGACTAACAATGACGAGCACTTCAAGATGCTCTTGAACGCTTACACTTGCTCTTGAACAAGTGTAAACTTAAAAAAAAAAAAATATATAGGGCTTCACGGTGGCAGAGGGGTTAGTGCGTCTGCCTCACAATACGAAGGTCCTGCAGTCCTGGGTTCAATTCCAGGCTGAGGATCTTTCTGTGTGGAGTTTGCATGTTCTCCCCGTGAATGCGTGGGTTCCCTCCGAGTACTCCGGCTTCCTCCCACTTCCAAAGACATGCACCTGGGGATAGGTTGATTGGCAACACTAAATTGGCCCTAGTGTGTGAATGTGAGTGTGAATGTTGTCTGTCTATCTGTGTTGGCCCTGCGATGAGGTGGCGACTTGTCCAGGGTGTACCCCGCCTTCCGCCCGATTGTAGCTGAGATAGGCGCCAGCGCCCCCCGCAACCCCGAAAGGGAACAAGCGGTAGAAAATGGATGGATGGATGGATATATATATATATATATATATATATATATATATATATATATATATATATATATATATATATATATATATATATATATATATATATATATATATATATATATATATATATATATATATATATATATATATATATATATATATATATATATATATATATATATATATATATATATATATCTACACACTCCCTTCAATTGTTTGCCCCAGTCAGGGGGGGGCAAACAATTGAAGTCCAAGCATAATGGGGAGACTAACAAAGACGAGCACTTCAAGATGCCCAGGTGTCAGCCTGCTCCTGTGTTTATTTATGCTGATTGCTAAAAAGCCTCTCACTCGCAAGAGTCATTAAAATGTCTTACAAATTTACCACCACGCTTGACTTTATTGTGGCATGTTTTGCACTCCACCTCTTCATCTTTTTCATTTTGTAGGATAAAATAGTCCCACACAGCTGACATTTTTACCGTAACTTTTAATTCACACGGCCGTCTGAACGGTTAGAACGCAGACTTGTGGATGTTTTGAAGGTGTTCTGGAAAATGCGGAACGGAGTTGAGGGAGCAGAGTGGAATGTATTATTTAAATCGGTGTGTTGAAAACACGGACCGGAGTTTTTTTAAAAACTGGATCTGAACCGGCATTTTCCCATGCCTTGCCGATACGCATTTTTTGGCAAATATTGGCGGCCGATCCGATCCAAATATCGGATCTGGACAACCCTAGTCTCTACTGCATCAATCTGCCGCCAGTCACAACAAGGAGCAGTGGAGTAGCGGCAGCCAATCCAGAGGTCGCTCAAAGTCAGCTGTCACGTCATCTTTAAACAGTGTGATGTGTGACATGGGTTACACTGGAAATGATTCTCAACATCCAGTGGACACATTTAAAGTTAAAGTACCAATGATTGTCACACACACTAGGTGTGGTGAGATTATCCTCTGCATTTGACCCATCACCCTCATCACTTGGGAGGGGGGGGGCAATGAGCAGCAGGGTGGCCGCGCCCAAGAATCATATTATAACAGCAGTTTCTTTCATTCAAAAATTGCAGCTAATTTTTCTACCTAGCAAACTCATATTGCGGGTCGGGATAGGCTCCAGCACCTCCGTGACCCCGAAAGGGACAAGCAGTAGAAAATGGATGGATGGGACAAACCTGTTCGTTTGACACCCTTGCATTAGGCTGATTGTTCGGATCTCTGCAGAGTCTTGTGCATTAGTTTTTTTTTTGTGTGCTATGAAAAAAAAAAAGATTGTCCCAATTCAGCTGGTATACAGCCACTGTTGTAAATTATGGTGCACAGTCTCGTTAATAATGCTGTATTATGTCCATTTAGAGCTTTCAAGGATTCTGTTGGTATATCCTCTGGGCTGTTGAACTTTTCCTTTTTTAATTATTTTTATAACATGTACTACTTCCTTTTTCATATTATGTCTATCAGTTGACTATTACCAGGGGCATTTCTGTTATGTTTTTGTAATCATATAGCTCAGTTACATATTCAGCCAATATGGTCGCTATTTGCTCTTAGGCAAATCTTTTGTTTTTCTTTGATAGAGTTACCACCTTTTTTCTGTGTTAATCCTTTGATTTTATCATACATTTATTTTTATTTATTTTAAATTCAAAACATTGACATTTTATCCATTGCTCATTAGTATTTCGACAATCTCTTTTGAGCTCCATATTAATGATGTGGTACTTTTTTTTGAGTAGATATTTGGTTTTGTAAATGTTCTTTTTTTCCATTTTGGCTATTCTTTTGTGAGTCATCCATTCTTTCTTTTCAATTGTTTTCTGTAATGGCACCATTTCTCCAATGATGTTTGGATACATGTTTTCCGTATGTGCCATTCTTTTTCAACCCCTCTTGAATATTTGGTCCTTGGACTATGTATTCTGACCTTCCGAGATTTGTAGAATTTCCCTCGGGATCGATATTTGAATTTCCCTCGGGATCAATAAAGTATCTATCCATCTATGGGTTGTACTTGTACTTGTACTTGTACCTGTATAGCGCTTTTCTACCTTCAAGGTACTCAAAGCGCTTTGACACTACTTCCACATTTACCCATCCACACACACATTCACATACTGATAGAGGGAGCTGCCATGCAAGGCGCTAACCAGCACCCATCAGGAGCAAGGCTGAAGTGTCTTGCTCAGGACACAACAGACGTGACGAGGTTGGTACTAGGCTGGGGATTGAACCAGGGACCCTCGGGTTGCGCACGACCCCTCTTCCACTGCGCCACGCCGTCCCTAATCTAAGCTCTATCTGTATCTTCTGTATGTAGTGTGTGTGTTAGATATTTGTGACTTCAGTATTAAACCTTTGTTTGTTGTCCTCTTGTAATACTAGGTTTAGGTTTTGGTGTTCTCTTCTTTAATATGTTTAAGTTTGACTTGCAGTTTGATCACGACATGGTTATTGTCTTAATTAATGTCTGCACCAGGATATGTTTTTGTCATTTTTACATTATGTTTGAATCGCTTGTTGATCAGGAAACACTGTAGACATTCACCTACAAGCACCTGCAGTGAGCAAACCCGTCCAAAAGGACGGGGTTTTTCCATGTGTATAATATCCTTGGATGTTATTGTCTTGTTTATTTGGCAAAATTATTTTAGTCTACATCTTCTATAATTTATTTTTCCCAGTCCAAACTGACCTGCAATTTCATCACATTTACCTTTTTCAATTTTAATTATGTTAGTTTTTCCTTTTAGTTTTACTAAAATTACCCTATCTGATAATAGTGAATAAAAATATTTTTAAATTTTTTTTTTTGCAAAATTATTTGTCAGCATAACAGCAACTCTTTTTAATTGTTTCCATTTACTGTCAATCTTGTTTCAGGAAATTCCATAAAGGCCAGATTCATATTTCATGCTTTTTGCATTAGGGTTTCAAACTTTGCTGCGTTGTACAAAGTTCACACGTTCCAAGTACCTATTCTAAAGAGCTTTTTTCCTGTTTGAGGGAAACACTATCAAAAGATAACCTTCCCTTGGGATTTAAGTTAGCTTCATCATAAGCTGTCCTACTTGAGCAGTCATTCTCTTCTTCGCTGGAGTTGAGGCCTGAAGGTGTTGCAGGGGGCCCAACTTCTCTGTTGTATTCCTTACGTCATCCGTGATCCATTGATAACTAGGGGTAAGTACATGGTGAGGACCAAATCTTTTCCATGGTGGCTGTCCACAAGTATTGTCCATCAAGAGAGTGCCCTGGATGTGCCACACATCTGACTGTCCTGCCTTCAGAGCCATTAACAAGAACAAATTCATATGTCTTCAAATGTCTTTTCTGCCATTCCATTCCCCTGCACAATACTCATTTGAGACTACTGGTAACTACTCTAACCTAGTTTAGCCATCAGCGGAGATGATTTACCGTGTTTTTTTTAAATTTATTGATTGAAACTGTTATTAGCTGCAATGAGGTGGCGACTTGTCCAGGGTGTACCCCGCCTTCCGCCTGATTGTAGCTGAGATAGGCACCAGCGCCCCCCGCGACCCCAAAGGGAATAAGCGATAGAAAATGGATGGATGGAACTGTTATTAGTAGATTGCACAGTACAGTACATATTCCGTACAATTGACCACTAAAAGGTATCACCCGAATAAGTTTATCAACTTGTTAAAGTTGGGGTGCACATTAATCAATTGTTGACTGGTGTCCCAGTCGGTGTGCACTACCGATTATTTGGTAGCGTACGTGAGAGTTTTGCAGTTGTGGTGGACCAGAGCCCCTAGCCACATCTATCTTGACGAAGATGTGCTGCGTGACAGGTTTACATAGGTAGTAACCCTCACAAGCTACACCAAATACCACACTCTCGCTTCCATATTTTTGAATGTATAAAAAAAGAAAAACAAAGAAGAGAGTGTGCAAAAAAAACCCATCTTGCTTGTGTTGTAATATTGATGCTTTTAATTCCCAGGGTTTGTGAATGCAACCTTGCTCGGAGTAATTGTCATTGATGCTTAATGAGGAAGTTCTGTGTTGTTGTGTTTACTGGCTAATAGCACTGGGGCGCCAGCGTTATGATGGCTGTTTGGGGTGTTAAGGTATGCAACAAAGTTTAAGCAAAGCATCAGACCGTGTGCTTCTGTCGGAATGCTAAACTACTTACAATAGATTATTTGCACAATATCAATGGCTGAGACTGCATTAATTTGCACTGAAATGAGACGGCATTTTTTAAAATCAAGGATTCTTTAGGAGATAGAACTTGGTGGAAATCTGTGCTCTTTGAGTACTTTTATATTTTATCATATTGTTACTGGAGTGGAATTAGCTGTCAGCTGCATTCCTGACTGTCTTTAATGATTTTTTTACAGTGGATATGGAAATGGAGGAGACAGACTCTAACATCATTGCTGTAAACGACCCTGACATTGATTCTGCATTAAACGGCATCCTTGAAGCTGCACAAGGAGACAAAACGGATGAAGTCGTCCAAAATCCACTCCCTTCAAAGACGAAATCCCAACGTCGAAGTATGATCTGGAGACACTTTGAGCGTTTGGAAAGTTTAGATGCTTGCCAATGTTTGATCTGCAATAAGAAGATAAAGTGGTCTGGGGAGGGCAGCACCAGCAATCTGCACAGACACTTGTCAAAGAGACACCCGCATGTAAATTTGCGGACAGGAAAGGTGATGAATCAGCCAACATCAAACACATCTTCTGACATTAAGGATGTCACAGTTTCAGGTAAGCTGTGATGGTCACTAATATATATGCTGTACTCGCAGTAACTCATATATTTGTGGACCTTGTCTTTTGTCAGATGTGCTCCAGGTTTCACAGGCAACTGCAGGAGAGAGGAGTGCTTTTAAGAGGGAGCTGGAATTGATAGAAGCTCTAAGGAGTGCACAGAGGGAGGAGGCGCAGGCTCTGGAGCATCAGAGGGAGCTTGTCGAGAAGCTGAGGGCCATCAACGCCAGAGAGGCTGCTCTAGAGAAAGAGCAAATTGAATTTCTCAGGAGAGCACAGCAGGAGGAAGCCCAAAAATTAAACAGACAGAGAGAAGAGCTTGAGGTAGAAAAGGCGGCGTTACAGAGGAAATAAGAACTCTAGCAAAAGGAGCAACTATTTTTGCTTTCAAGAGAACATCCGACCTCTTTTTCACTTATAGTGAGATTATTTTTTTTAATTGACTAGTCACTAGTTTGACACCAACGCAAATACCTGTTGTTTTTTTCTGTGACCAAAATCTGCCTTGTAGGCCAGTTTTTGCATCTTTGATTTTGCTTCCTGGAGTAACGTATGATTAATTCAAAGTACAAACTGTAAAGGGTAAACAAGAGCATCTCTTGTGCACATTCCTCTACAGGTGCACTAAAATGTCACAGCAACTACGCTACAGAGGGCATTTAAGTAAAAGCATGCAATGCGGATCTCCTCATTTCAAACTATTTAATGAAACAAATGCCATAGAGCATCAATTACAGCTTTTCATTGAACACTTCTGGAGTACAATTACGAGCCCCTGCAAGGCAAATACCTAATTCCAATGGTATTCAGGCCTGGAAGAAGTGCAGGTTGCTCGATTTTCGGTTCCCCTTATCTCTAGCAGCTGCCCCTAATGAGCATTGTGGTCCATGAAGATCAAATCAGGCCTGTGTTGTTTACAGGCACAATAACTGTATTGATCATGTTATTTAGCTAGTATGGGATTGTCACCGTACTATTCACAGAGTGTATTGAATCTATCACAACTTGACTTTGCAGAGGTTTTTTCCTCTCATCTTAGCAGGCTTCATCAGTTATATGTAGACTAGATCTGGCCTGTCTACGTAAGTGTGTGTGGAAGAGAATATTATTCAGTGTGGGGCAGTTTGTATTAATTCAACCAGGGGTTGGGAACTTCTATCAAAAGAGAGCCATTTGTCTCCTATTCCATTAAAAAAAAAAGCTTACAACTACCAAAATGAAACATCCTATAAAGTTTTATGATTTTAATCTTTTTTTTTTTTTTAATTGAATTGTTACAACTAAAGAATACTATACAGCAAAAAGAAGTGCATGTGTAACAAATGCCATGTGGCTGTGCAATAATAGAGTATGTTGGTTGAACCTCACAAGAACTGCGCTGCACAGTCAAGTGACAGCCTCTGGTTTTCATCTGCTACACATTTGTAAGTTTACTTTGAAATAAATGACTACTTTTTAGAAAATGCAAAGTGTTTGTTTCGAAAATGTTTTTTCAACATTGCATTTTATTTTGTTTGCTCATTTCTTGCCACATATCAATTACAGGTTGGCCAGCATTGTTTTTTTCACTGAGATTATTCACAATATTGTTGTGATTCCTTTCGATCTGTCATCAGTACATTAATTACCTACCTAATCTCTATTAAGCCATATGCACCCTTAACAGCTCTTAAGGCCCAAGCTGTTTACATGCTTTTTTTTAATTTCGCTTTGATTTGGGCTCATTAGTTCCTAAATAAAATTAATAATCATCTTTTTATATGATTTACTTAGTCCATAAGCAACAAATGCATACTTCATGTTTAGTGACATTCTTATTTTTACACTTTTTTTTTCCAAATTCCATTGTATGTTATACTCTTCTGACACCACCAGTATTAGTGTCTACATAAGGGCCATAAGACCCCAATTCAGTAGTGTACACAATTTTGGAACTAAGAGCTAAAAGGTGCTGTCCACGCATGTGGCCAACTAAGCCTTTAGAGTTGTTTTAAGCCCAAGACAGGCATTACATCTGTTCCTATTGTGATATGAATGTTCAGTTTAAAGGGTTAGCAGCCTGACATTTTAAGAGGGAGTTTTTTCACAAGTTCAGTTTTTTTTTTGTAAAATTGCTGTCGTGTGGCCATTGTGTTGCTCCTTCTTTTGTTTGCACTTGCCCTTATTTGGAGTTCCTAGGCAGATCCACTGCAACACACCTGTGGCCATTTACAAGTAGGCCAGTTCTTAAGCTAAGGGCTGAGACAGGCTCGCCGCCAGATGATTCTCCTTGCCTTTACCTGCGTTGTGCATGTTTCCTCATCTATGCTGCTTTCTTTGAGCGTATTCTCCCAAGTACTTGTTGAACTTTTATTAGTAAGTGGCCTTTTATTTGCACTTTGTTTCCTTTGCTACTTTGGTAGCTTCCCAGTGGCCTTTCAATCATACTTTGTACCTCTCCCTGTAGTGTGCTTTTTGTTATAGATTAAATTAATTGTTAAAGGGACAAAAATTATTCCTAGGTAAATAATCCTCTCCCTAATTGGAATATTACTTATGGACAGGATTTCACATCTGTTCACAGCCATTAATTCACACTTATTCACATTTACGTGGAGACCAAAATACACAAATCACATTCAAGGCAAGAGTCCTTCAAAAAGAGTGTTGTGTTGTCATCCAGTTGTCTGATAATTATTTCTCTGTCTAATATTGAGATCCCTTTCAAATGACTAGTTTTTATATGAACTGATAACAATTGGGTGGCTAGCAAAAATAGATACGGAGAAATAGGACAACTTTGCCGTATATCCACGTTTTAATTCGAACTTTGGAGATGTAACTGTTTTTTTTTTTAATTTC
This sequence comes from Nerophis ophidion, assembly GCF_033978795.1. Taxonomy (NCBI): domain Eukaryota; kingdom Metazoa; phylum Chordata; class Actinopteri; order Syngnathiformes; family Syngnathidae; genus Nerophis; species Nerophis ophidion. Next base: position 31,751,095 of record NC_084612.1, read on the forward strand.
ATTGAGCTATTACTATTGCGGGACAAAGTCTTGATAGTTTTGCAGAAAAAGTTGCCGAAGCCAAATTTGTCAAGTGTCTTGAAGATAAATTCATGTTCTATTGAATCAAAGGCTTTGTTGAAGTCCAAAAAAAGAAGGAAGCCTTCAACATTGATTACCTTTGGCTAGTCCAGTATGTCAAGTACAATCCTGATATTATTAATATTATTTGATATGTAATTTCTCTGCAGCATCGCGTGGACATCGGGGGCGGTACCTCTGGATTGGCAGACCGGGGTGGTGGTTCCTCTCTTTAAGAAGGGGGACCGGAGGGTGTGTTCCAACTATCGTGGGATCACACTCCTCAGCCTTCCCGGTAAGGTTTATTCAGGTGTACTGGAGAGGAGGCTACGCCGGATAGTCGAACCTCGGATCCAGGAGGAACAGTGTGGTTTTCGTCCTGGTCGTGGAACTGTGGACCAACTCTATACTCGGCAGGGTTCTTGAGGGTGCATGGGAGTTTGCCCAACCAGTCTACATGTGCTTTGTGGACTTGGAGAAGGCATTCGACCGTGTCCCTCGGGAAGTCCTGTGGGGAGTGCTCAGAGAGTATGGGGTATCGGACTGTCTTATTGTGGCGGTCCGCTCCCTGTATGATCAGTGTCAGAGCTTGGTCCGCATTGCTGGAAGTAAGTCGGACACGTTTCCAGTGAGGGTTGGACTCCGCCAAGGCTGTCCTTTGTCACCGATTCTGTTCATAACTTGTATGGACAGAATTTCTAGGCGCAGCCAAGGTGTTGAGGGGTTCCGGTTTGGTGGCCGCGGGATTGGGTCTCTGCTTTTTGCAGATGATGTGGTCCTGATGGCTTCATCTGGCAGGGATCTTCAGCTCTCACTGGATCGGTTCGCAGCAGAGTTTGAAGCGACCGGAATAAGAATCAGCACCTCCAAGTCCGAGTCCATGGTTCTCGCCCGGAAAAGGGTGGAGTGCCATCTCCGGGTTGGGGAGGAGACCCTGCCCCAAGTGGAGGAGTTCAAGTACCTAGGAGTCTTGTTCACGAGTGGGGGTAGAGTGGATCGTGAGATCGACAGGCGGATCGGTGCGGCGTCTTCAGTAATGCGAACGTTGTATCGATCCGTTGTGGTGAAGGAGGAGCTGAGCCGGAAGGCAGAGCTCTCAATTTACCGATCGATCTACGTTCCCATCCTCACCTATGGTCATGAGCTTTGGGTCATGACCGAAAGGATAAGATCACGGGTACAAGCGGCTGAAATGAGTTTCCTCCGCCGGGTGGCGGGGCTCTCCCTTAGAGATAGGGTGAGAAGCTCTGCCATCCGGGAGGAACTCAGAGTACAGCCGCTGCTCCTCCTCATCGAGAGGAGCCAGATGAGGTGGCTCGGGCATCTGGTCAGGATGCCACCCGAACGCCTCCCTAGGGAGGTGTTTAGGGCAAGTCCAGCCGGTAGGAGGCCACGGGGGAAGACCCAGGACACGTTGGGAAGACTATGTGTCCCAGCTGGCCTGGGAACACCTCGGGATCCCCCGGGAAGAGCTAGACGAAATGGCTGGTGAGAGGGAAGTCTGGGCTTCCCTACTTAGGCTTCTGCCCCCGCGACCCGACCTCGGATAAGCGGAAGATGATGGATGGATGTAATTTCTCTCATAAACTCTCATAAATCCTGACTGTGCCTCGTCAATTATGTCATCCGGAACCAGTTTTAAACGTTTAGCAAAATTAATAGGTTCAATCTTATAGTCATTGTTTAGAAGGTTAATTGGACATTAGCTGTCCATCCATCCCATCCATTTTCTACTGTGTGTCCCTTTTGGGGTCGCAGGGGTGCTGGAGCCTATCCCACCTGCACTCGGGCGGAAGAAGGGGTACACACTGGACAAGTCGCCACGTCATCGCAGGGCCAACACAGATAGACAGACAACATTCACACTCACATTCACACACTAGGGACCATTTAGTGTTGCCAATCATGTGACTGTCTTTGGAGGTGGGAGGAACTCTGAGTACCCGTAGGGAACCCATACAGTCACGGGGAGAACATGCAAACTCCACACAGAAAGATCCCGAGCCCAGGATCGAATATTAATAATAAATGGCCTATTTTCATAGTTCAATCAATCCATCAATGTTTACTTATGTAGCCCTAAATCACTACTGTCTCAAAGGGCTGGACAAACCACAACACAAACCACTACGACATCCTCGGTAGGCCCACATAAGGGCAAGGAAAACTCACACCCAGTGGGACGTCGGTGACAAGGATGACTATGAAAACCTTGGAGAGGAGGAAAGCAATGGATGTCGAGCGGGTCTAACATGATACTGTGAAAGTTCAATCCATAATGGATCCAACACAGTCGCAAGAGTCCAGTCCAAAGCGGATCCAACACAGCAGCGAGAGTCCCGTTCACAGCGGAGCCAGCAGGAAAACATCCCAAGCGGAGGCGGATCAGCAGCGCAGAGATGTCCCCAGCCGATACACAAGCGAGCAGTACATGGCCACCGGATCGGACCGGACCCCCTCCACAAGGGACATAGGAGAAAAAGAAAAGAAACGGCAGATCAACTGGTCTAAAAAGGGAGTCTATTTAAAGGCTAGAGTATACAAATGAGTTTTAAGGTGAGACTTAAATGCTTCTACTGAGGTGGCATCTCGAACTTTTACCGGGAGGGCATTCCAGAGTACTGGAGCCCGAATGGAAAACGCTCTATAGCCCGCAGACTTTTTTTGGGCTTTGGGAATCACTAATAAGCCGGAGTCCTTTGAACGCAGATTTCTTGCCGGGACATATGGTACAATACAATCGGCAAGATAGGATGGAGCTAGACCGTGTAGTATTTTATACGTAAGTAGTAAAACCTTAAAGTCACATCTTAAGTGCACAGGAAGCCAGTGCAGGTGAGCCAGTACAGGCGTAATATGATCAAACTTTCTTGTTCTTGTCAAAAGTCTAGCAACCGCATTTTGTACCAACTGTAATCTTTTAATGCTAGACATGGGGAGACCCGAAAATAATACATTACAGTAGTCGAGGCGAGGCGTAACAAACGCATGGATAATGATCTCAGCGTCTTTAGTGGACAGAATGGAGCGAATTTTTTGCGATATTACGGAGATGAAAGAAGGCCGTTTTAGTAACGCTTTTAATGTGTGACTCAAAGGAGAGAGTTGGGTCAAAGATAACACGCAGATACTTTACCGAGTCGCCTTGTTTAATTGTTTGGTTGTCAAATGTTAGAGTTGTATTATTAGATAGAGGTCGGTGTCTAGCAGGACCGATAATCAGCATTTCCGTTTTTTTGGCGTTGAGTTGCAAAAAGTTAGCGGACATCCATTGTTTAATTTCATTAAGACACGCCTCCAGGTGACTACAATCCGGCGTGTTGGTCAGCTTTAGGGGCATGTAGAGTTGGGTGTCATCAGCATAACAGTGAAAGCTAACACCGTATTTGCGTATGATGTCACCTAGCGGCAGCATGTAGATGCTGAAGAGTGCAGGGCCAAGGACCGAACCCTGGGGAACTCCACACGTTACCTTAACGTAGTCCGAGGTCACATTGTTATGGGAGACGCACTGCATCCTATCAGTAAGATAAGAGTTAAACCAAGACAGGGCTGAGTCTGACATACCAATTCGTGTTTTGATACGTTCTAATAAAATATAATGATCGACGGTATCGAAAGCAGCGCTAAGATCGAGGAGCAGCAACATAGATGACGAATCAGAATCCATCGTTAGCAATAGATCATTAGTCATTTTTGCGAGGGCTGTCTCCGTGGAGTGATTTGCCCTGAAACCGGATTGAAAGGTTTCATATAGCTTGTTGGACGCTAAGTGTTCATTTAACTGCTCCGCAACAATTTTTTCGACGATTTTTGAAATAAAGGGAAGGTGAGACACCGGTCGGTAGTTTACCATGAGGTCAGGATCGAGGTTAGGTCTTTTAGGAAGAGGATGAATAACCGCTTTTTTGAATGCTTGGGGGAACAGTGCCCGAGGAAAGTGATAAGTTTATAATATTTAGCACTGATGGACCTAATAATACAAAGAGCTCCTTGATCAGTTTCCCAGGAAGTGGGTCAAGTAAACATGTTGTTTGTTTTATTACATTTACACGTTGTAACAATTCCTCTAATGTTATTTCCTCAAAACGAGATAAACTATTTTGGAGGGCAGTATCCGCCGTATATACAATTGTGTCAGTATTAATAGAACCCAGTTGTAGCTGAGACACATTGTCTTTAATCTCCTTTCTAATGACTTCAATTTTCTTACTAAATGGGTTGTACTTGTATAGCGCTTTTCTACCTTCAAGGTACTCAAAGCGCTTTGACACTACTTCCCCATTTACCCATTCACACACACATTCACACACTGATGGAGGGAGCTGCCATGCAAGGCCAGCACCCATCAGGAGCAAGGGTGAAGTGTCTTGCTCAGGACACAACGGACGTGACAAGGTTGGTTCTAGGTGGGATTTGAACCAGTGACCCTCGGGTTGCGCACGGCCACTCTCCCACTGCGCCACGCCGTCCCGTCTACTAAAGAATTGCATAAAGTCATCAGCTGAATGGGTGGAGCTACTGGAAGGAGTCCCTTCTTGGGTTAGCGATGCTACCGTACTAAACAAAAATTTAGGATCGTATTTATTACGGTGAATAAGATTTGAGTAATATTTAGCTTTAGCTAAGGTAAGCATGCGTTTATAAGTTATTAAACTATCACTCCATGCTTGATGGTGCACCTCAAGTTTAGTCGTGCGCCATTTGCGTTCCAGCTTTCTACATAATAATTTTTGAGCTCTAGTTTCTTCTGTAAACCACGGGGTACGCTTTTTTGGAGCCTTTTTTTAACTTTTGCGGTGCTATATTATCAATGGTTTCGCGCAGGGCGTCGTTAAAGTTGTTAGTGAGGTTATCAATAGAGCCCACATACTTTGGGAATGGTGCCATTACCGAGGGCAGTACGTCAGCAAGAGTTGTCGTTGTGGCCGTATTAATGTTGCTGCTGCTATAGCAGTTATTATTATTATTAGTTTGACGAACATGCGTCTGAACCTCGAATTTTATAAGGTAATGATCGGACAATACTTTAGTATACGGGAGTATTGTAACTTTGGAAACGGTGATACCCCTGACAAGCACTAGGTCTATCGTATTACCGTTGCGATGCGTGGGTTCATTTATTATTTGTGAGACCACAGATATCAATTATTGTCTGGAGCGCTACGCACGGTGAGTCCGATGGGGTATTCATATGGATATTAAAGTCCCCCATTATGATTATATTATCGGCGTGTGTCACTAGATTAGCAACGAACTCTGAGAATTCATTGATAAAGTCCGAATATGGCCCTGGGGGGCAGTAGATAACAGCCAGGTGTAGAGGCAGCGGTGTGACAGACCTCATAGTAAGCACCTCAAACGATTTATATTTATTATTTATGTTAGGACTAAGGTTAAAGTTTTCGTTGTATATTAGTGCGACCCCCCCCCCACCCACCCCTTTTAAGATGACGGGCAATATGCGCATGTGTAAAGTTAGGAGGACATGCCTCATTTAGCGCAAAAAAGTCGTTTGGTTTAAGCCAGGTTTTGCTGAGACCGATAACATTAAGATTGTTGTCTCTGATGATATCATTAACTAACAACGTTTTGGGAGACAATGATCTTATGTTTAAAAAACCTATATTGTAGGTAGTGGGCTGTTTTAGGGAATTTTTGATCAAATTATCCGTAGTAGCAATATTAATAATGTTGTGTTTATTATGCCCAGTGCATTTAGTATAATTACGACCATATTTAGGAATTGATACGACGGGAATTTTCCGATTGTTTGTTTGTTGCTTTGATAAACTGCACGCATCATAGTTAGCCACCTCAGTAAAACACATGTCCAACTCTGAAACAATCAAAGCAGAAAAAACTTGTTCTAATTTAACTGACTCCTTACCCAGACCAGTAGTCTCGCATCTTCCATTTAAATCCGGCTTCAGGATGGAGGGAAGTGGTGTTCTGTTAGTTAAAGCAGAACAGACTGTTTAAAACCAAGACCTTCTTATTGTGAGGCACACATACTAACCCCTGTTCCACCATATCTTTGTTTAGTTTGGGTGTATGGGTATGAGGCCTTGTGTTAAAGTTGGAGGAAGGACTCATTTATCAATACAGAATACTTCTAGTCAGAAGGAAGCTCGCTCTTCAGAAAATATTCTATACAATTCAGATGTAATACCATCCACTCCAGCAGATTTGTTATATTTTAAGCTATTAATTGATTCCACTACTAACTTCCTTGAGACAATTTGGACGGTCACAGATTTCTTGCCTTAACTGATACTAAATAAATCAGCACAGCTGATTTATTTAGTATCAGTTAAGGCATCCATAAACAAAACTTTTTTTGTAAAATTGAGAACAATGATTGGCAATCTGTTTTGCATTGTTTCAAACCATTTTGTATATTTTCAGTTGACCAATGGTGTTATTTTTAGCCTGCACTTTTTCTAATCGAAAGAAATATGCCTAAATATGTTCACCTTCCTCCAACCATTGTCCCCTTGAGCTTACAAACGCTCCTTCTACTTTCGATTAATATCTATCCATCCATTTTCTACCGCTTATTCCCTTTTTGGGGTTGCGGGGGGCGCTGGTGCCTATCTCAGCTATACAATTGGTCAGAAGGCAGTGTACACCCTGGAAAAGTCTCCATCTCATCGCAGGCTTTCGATTAATACATTTTGTCTAATTTATTTTGACTTTCAAAGAGCCTTGCTGACATATCATCTGAACACATAGAGGATAATACAGTAATGATGGACATCACATGTTTTCCACAGATCGCTTTTTCTTAACTAGATTACTGCATTATATTTTGTACTAAATTGACCTCCCTCATTTGTAAGGAGTTTCCAGCTACCACCATAAATGTTTGGGGTCTTAGCTTTAAACCCAAAAAAATGTAATAGTTCTTTAATCCTCATTATAACTGCTTCATGACATAAAACCGAACTATTGAGTTTCCAGTATGAGTTATTTGGACAATTGTGAACGAGCCCATGTCCTTGTGCTTTTAGCAAAGTGGTCCAAGTGTGTGAATGTGAGTGTGAATGTTGTCTGTCTAGCTGTGTTGGCCCTGCAATGATTTGGTGACTTGTCCAAGGTGTACCCCGCCTTCCGCTCGAATGCAGCTATAATAGGCTCCAGCATACCCCGCGGCCCCGAAAGGGATAAGCGGTAGAAATTTGATGGATGCAATATTAATACGCCACGTAAATTACTAGATGTGCGAGAGGGAAATATGTTCTTATATTATTATCAGCGTGGCAGAATGGTGAAACAGGGATTAGTGCATGTGCCTCACAATACAAAGGTCCTGGGTTCGATCCTGGGCTCGGGATCTTTCTGTGTGGAGTTTGCATGTTCTCTCCGTGACAGTCTTGGCTCTCTCCGGGTGCTCAAGCTTCCTCCCACCTCCAAAGACATGCACCTGGGGATAGGTTGATTGGCAACACTAAATGGTCCCTAGTGTGTGAATGTGAGTGTGAATGTTGTCTGTCTATCTGTGTTGGCCCTGCGATGAGGTGGCGACTTGTCCAGGGTGTACACCGCCTTCCGCCCGAATGAAGCTGAGATAGGCTCCAGCACCCCAGGCTACCCCAAAAGGGACAAGGGGTATAAAATGGATGGATGGATGGATAAATTATCATCAGTGACAGAACGTGACATGGTCAGAAGTATTTGGGGTAGAATTTTATATGAAGGGCCTTGTCATTCAATAGTTCATATTTGACATGTGCTTGTGCTTCTTTACGTAAAACAGGCCACCCCATGGATCGCGAAAAACTATGCGCAGCTACTTGGCGGGCTTGATCTATGTCAGTGTTTCTCAAAGTGTGGGGAATAGAGACATGACAGGTGGGGCGCGAGGAACGGGAGGAAATGTCACTTTATTTATTTATTTTTCTATACACACTGTAAATCACTTTGTTATTCTGTCTGTGAAATCTGTATATATAAATAAATATTAATTACTTATTTTTCCTGTAGGCTTTAAATTTCTAGGTAGGAGCAAAAGTTTGACAAACATAGCGACAGTAACTAATGGGGGAACAAACGGAACAAACTTTCGCACGGATGGGTAGCAGGCTATTATGTGGACCACATTTACACAAAATGGATAAATTTGTGACTCCCACCTCAAAGGTCGTCGAGCCAGAGCCAGCGCCGGCAGAGAAACAAAAATCTGACCGGCCTAATCAACCAAAAAGCCAACCGAAAAGAAAATATGATGAAGGGTATCTTGCTCTTGGATTCACAGCAGCGGTGGTGGGGGCAGAGGAGAGACCCCTTTGTGTTCTGTGTCTAAAACTGCTAGCAGCAGACAGCATGAGACCCAACAAATTAAGGAGACACCTCGAGACCACACACCCCAATCATGTCAATAAGCCACTTGATTTCTTTCAAAGAAAACTGGAAGAGTACCATCAACAGGAGAAGCGCATGGTAAAAGCTGCATCAGTAAACAGCAATGCTCAAATGGCTTCATATAGAGTTGCATACAGAACTGCAGAATGCGAAAAAGCACACACAATTGCTGAGCAGCTCATTCTCCCTGCTGCAATAGACATGGTGTCAGTCATGCTTGATGAGACAAGCGCAGCAAAATTAAAAGCTGTCCCACTGTAAAACCACACAGTTGCGAGACGTATATGCAACATTGCAAGTGATCTTGAGGAACAACTCGTAGGCAAATTAAAAGAACGTCGTTTTGCTTTACAAGTGGACAAAGCTACTGACAGCAATAAAGACTGCCTGTTCATCGCATACGTCCGCTTTGTGAATGGCGAGTCACTGTGCGAGGATTTGCAAATGCATAGCTCCTCCTTTTTTTTTGCAGATTGTAAAGTGGCACTTTTATTTTATTTATTATTGAACTTGATGCATTTTATTTATTATTGAACTTGATGCAAGCTATAAGACTTATTTGATTTATTATTGAATTTGATGCAAGTTATAAGACTTTTATTTGATTTATTATTGAACTTGATGCAAGTTATAACACTTGTTTTGATTTATTATTGAACTTGATACAAGTAATAACACTTTTGTTTTATTTATTATTGAACTTGATGCAAGGGTTGTGATTTAAAATATTCTTAAACCCCCCTAAATAATTTGCCATTATATTTTATTTGTATTTATTTTCTTTTTTTTACAAATACATGCCAAAATAATCATTTTAAAGTGGCCCGAATAAGAGTTTAAAATAAATAATCATATAACCTGTCATTATTCACTCAAGTTTCCCCTCACTTCATAGCGTGAGGAGCGCTACTGCCTACTGGCGCTGGCGAGATTAGACGCGGGGCCTGCCATCTTGGAGTGCATCTCAGTCCAATTCTTTTGGCAGGAGCAAAGTCAGCGCATTTTATCTCACTGAATACCACTGATTTTCACACGCTTTTTTTATCATACGTGTAACTATGATAAAGGACACATGTTTTGGCTGGTTCATAGTTTGCTTAACAGTAATACAAAATTTGTGTATGCTATAAGTCAGTGGTCCCGATTGGTACCGGGCCGCGGAAGAATTTTTTATAAAAAAAAAAAATTATTATTTTTTTTTTTTTAATTAAATCAACATAAATAACACAATATACACTTACAACCACAAAAAACTCCCTTTTTCATGACAAAAACGTCCCTTTTTCATGACAAAGAAGAAAAAAAAAAAGAAAAAAAAAGGACACCCCCCCCCCGGGCCGCGGGACAAATTATTAAGCGTTGACCGGTCCGCGGATACAAAAAGGTTGGGGACCACTGCTATAAGTGACCAGACGTCCAAGATCAAAACTGGGAATAATAAACCCAGAGAAGGGGGAAAAAACGGTCAGCTATTTTTAAGTTGAAGAAACAATATGATTAGATGATATATACATGTGTATATCCTACGTAAACAATGTATGAATATACTATATATCTATATATCTTACGGACCAATAGACTGTATCTCTGTTGCTGCAACAGCAGAGAGTTTATTCTGTCTTGACACTTTGTATTGATATTTTCTATTACATTCTTCCTGTAAACGATCATGTTTACAGGTATTTTTCATGTATGTTGATTTGGATAAAAAGTCTTTATAATCTGGTAAAACCACCAATTTATTTCACTGGATTCAGAAAAAAAACAAAGTCTGTTTTACCCAACAAAGTTAGTATTTGAATATTGTTACTTGAAGACTTCTTCCTGGTTACAGTAATACTGTTAAGAGAGTATTGTCTTATGTTTTGCCTAAAATGAGAATGCATCATAATCAGTGGTGGCTGGTGAATTTTGTTTTAGGTTGGGCTGAAAGTTTGTAAAGCAAATACCTGTAGGGGCGTCATCCTCCCCAGAAGATTTCTTTTTTTATTTTCACATACAAATATTGAAGATCTTTGCTCCTTCTCAACTCTGTGGTCAAGCTGCACAAAACCTTCCATCCATTTCCTACCGCTTGTCCCTTTCGGGTTTGCTTGTGTCTGCAATTGTAAATAATTTAGCTTTTAAGTTTTGTGTTTCTTGTAGAATCTATATAAAGTAGTATACATTAGCCTATTGTTAAAATAATGGAAAAAAAACATCCTTAAAAAATATATTTGCTTTATTGCATTGATTTGTTACATTAATAGCTGTTGTATTATTATAGGATGGCTTCTTAAACATTTCATAGGATTTTCAGAGGGAGGAAAATCCAAGACATTTAATATAAAATGTAAAATTAATAAATACATAAAGAGAAAAAGAAAAAAATGGTTAAAAGCCATCGTCCTGTGCATTTTTTTTTATACCGTCCCCGGGACAACGGGACATAATTAGTGTCGAGCCCTGGAAGTTACATTTTATTGTTTGCATTATTTGTTTCAGCATTGCACTTTGAAGATGGTCCCTCAGGTCTTGGACAGCTTTGGCTCTTTTTCAGATCAGCAGACGGACTTTCTTACAGTATACATAAACGTTTCTCACTTCTATTCAGACTTCCATACATATTTAATTTCCTTAACCGAATGAAATTATAATAATAACAAAGAACAATTTCTAAGTCTTTGTTAGCCCTTTGTGAAGTTTTGTACTCGTGCGCTACGTTTGCTCACATCCTGTTCATCTCCTGGGGGCTAACCCCCCATGTCCTTAAAAGCTGGTAACGCCCCTGGTGTAACGTATTCTCTTCTTCCTCCTATTTGCTTGGATTGTGCTATGCGCTACAAACTAAGCCACTAGGGGGTAGCGTAAACCTTTTAATATCAGTTTGCAACGCATTAAGTAAACCGAAAAAGTCAACGCGGAAGAAGCTCGCATTTGTTGACGAATTCAGGTCAGTCGAAATAAAAACTAATAATAAAAAAAAGTCTTACAGATCATATCATGGCATTTTGTTGAGTGAAAAGCATGACTAGTAGGACTAGTGTCGTTTGGGATTATTTTGCGGAAATCGGTACAGAATGGACAGTGTGCCTGTTGTGTAAACATGTAAACAAGAACATGGCAGAAGTACAACACAGATGTTGAGACATTTGCGCGCCAAACACCCCGAAGTTACCGCCATGGAACTTGGTAAGACCTAAGGACAAGAATCTTCGACTGGACAAGGTACGTACGGAATATACCCTCTTTAATTGTTGGCTTTACCACATTTCCTTCCTTTACTATAGTTCTGTATGAAAAGAAAAGGTAAACAAACAATGATTTTGGTCGTAACTACCAATTGCTACCGTTGAGCTGATACGGGACTCACAAAAACACCTGCTCCCTGATAATGTACTGTATAGTAGTTTTTTGTTTGTTTTTACAAGAAAGAGCGATACTGTACAACCTCAGTAAAATTTACATTTAAAGGTGAACTGCACTTTTTTTTTGAATTGTACCTATTATTCATAATCCCTATGCAAGACAAGAACACATATGGTCATCTTTTATTAATACATTTTATTTTGTAAAGTACAACGAGGTGGTTAACAATACAGCTAATGTGAGTGCCCTGAGACCATGTGCACATTTACACAGCAGGCCAAAGTGGTCCAAATATAATTTTTTTTGGATCTGATTTTTTCCAGCTGACTGTTTACACCGCAAATAAAATGTGATTTTTATCAGACTCCGATGTAAACGCGCACAGGCCCATATGGGCCCAACGTCACTGGCATGGCACTTCCATCCATCCATCCATTTTCTACCGCTTGTCCCGTTCAGGGTCGCAGGGGGTGCTGGAGCCTATCTCAGCTGCTTTGGGCAGAAGGCGGCGTACACCCTGCTCAAGTTGCCACCTCATCACAGGGCTAACACAGATAGACAGACAACATTAACAATCGCATACACACACTGGGGCCAATATAGTGTTGCCAATCAACTTATCCCCTGGTGCATGTCTTTGGAGGTGGGAGGAAGCCGGAGTACCCGTAGGGAACCCACGCATTCACGGGGGAGAACATGCAAACTCCACACAGAAAGATCCCGAGCCCGGGATTGAACCCAGGACCTTCGTATTGTGAGTCACATGCACTAACCCTTGTTCCACCGACAATTTTTTTCATACGGTGTTGATCTGGAAATGTTTGCCTCTGCATTTTGGTGGTGTGGGCGTGTGACACCAAATGGAGATGTTGAAATGCGGAGTAAGCACTCTTCATTTTCTAGCAGGTAACTTTTCAAATGATGCTACATATTAGCAGTAATGCTACTTTTTCTAGCAACGCTTTTGCCGCATACTTGACAAATTACGGTTGTCTGTTCGACATATTCCCACTTGAAGCCAAACCACCGCCAGACGATGGACCCCCTGCTGTTTTTCTTGGGAATTAATTCTTCCTTCATTTGTTACCAGATTCGCACCTTCTTTCTCTCGTATTACCACTCGCACCACAGCTAATGTTACCCATGCTGCTACCTCTCTGCTCAGCGAGGGCATATACGTATGTGACATATGTTAGAGGGTGCGCTTGCAGTCTGTGAGAAGGAGAGACAACAAGGAGCCAGAAGAGCCTGTAGTGTATTGCCAGGAGCTAAAAGCAACTGTGTGAGAACGTATACTCGAATATCACTATATAGTTATTTTCTATATCGCACAGAGACAAACCCGCGATATATCGAGTATTTCGATATATCGCCCAGCCCTACTGCACACACAAGGTGCACACACAACAACCTATTTGGAATATATAAAAGGATTTGATAATGGCATCAACATCGATAATTTCTTAACCAACATCACTGGTTTTGGTTTTTGTACATAACAAAAATAGGATGAGCTGTTAAACACATCCCTAACTATTTCTTTATATTTCTCTTTACAGTACAAGTTAATCTGAAGGCGGCAGACTCTAACATTATCGCTATAAACAACACAGACATTGATTCTTCACTAAATGGCATCCCTGAAGCTGCACGAAGAGAGTCCAATGAAGACAGAATAGTAAAAGAAGTCGTGGTCCAAAATCCACTCCCTTAAAGGATGAAATTGCGACGCAGGAGTATGATCTGGAGACACTTTGAGCGCTTGGAAAGTTTACATGCTTGTCAGTGTTTGATTTGCAATACGAAGATAAGGTGCTCCCCTGAGGGCAGCACCGGCAACCTGCACAAACACATGTCAAAAAGACACCCGCATGTGAACATTAAAACCGGCGAGGTGCTTAATCACCCAACATCCAACACCTCAGAACTAGAGTCACCGCATTGTCAGAAGACATGTCCAGCAAAGGTCACCAATGATGTAGCAGTTTTAGGTAAGCTTTTATAATCACTATGCTCTCTTATTTAAGTACCGTGATTAATGTATTTGTGGACCTTGTCTTTGGTCAGATGTACTCCAGGTTTCACAGGCAACTGCAAGAGAGAGGCGTGTTTTTAGGAGGGAGCTGGAGTTGATAGAAGCTATGAGAAGGACGCAGAGGGAGGAGGCGAAGGCTGTGGAGCATCAGAGGGAGCTTGTCAAGAAGCTGAGGGCTATCAGCACCAGAGAGGCTGCTCTTGAGAAAAAGCATATTGAATCTCTAAGGAGAGCACAGCAGGAGGAAGCACAGAACTTAAGCAGACAAAGAGAAGAACTCGAAAGACAAATGGCGGCATTGCAAAGGAAATAGGAGCAGAGGAAGGAGTGAAAACTTTTGCTTTCTGAAGAACATCCAACCTCATTCTCACCAAATGTGAGAATGTTTTTTACTGATTACTTTGGGATCGTTGCAAATGTCAGATTTGTGTTAGTGTTTTTTATTTTACAATAAAATCTGCTTTGTAGAACAGTTTTTGGATCATTAATTTCACTTCCTAAGATTATTTATGGTAAGTTCGAACTAACAAAGTCATCTTATGTGCAAAGTACTCTTCTGAATTACTGTACTGTACATTCAACATTACAGTAGGCTTCAAGAATGATACAATTTACATAATATGTACCCCTGCACTATTGTAGTAGCCTTATATTAGCAGCACAACTAAATGAAATGAGCAAATTATTTACCTCTGAGCATGTTTACAGTCATTTATAGGGACGGTGTGGCGCAGTTGGGAGAGTGGCCGTGCGCAACCTGGTTCAATCCCCACCTAGTACCAACCTCGTCATGTCCGTTGTGTCCTGAGCAAGACACTTATCTCTTGCTCCTGATGGGTGCTGGTTAGCGCCTTGCATGGCAGATCCCTTCATCAGTGTGTGAATGGGTAAATGTGGAAGTAGTGTCGAAGTGCTTTGAAGGTAGAAAAGCGCTATACAAGTACAACCCATTTACTATTTATACTACAATCACACCATTGTTTTCAGAGGAAAAATATAATACTCTTTTTATTTTGGTTGTTTTTTTAGAGAAGTTTTGAGCCATTTTGTCTATTTGCATTTAGGGAATCATAATAAAATTCTGTGTTCACGGGCAGCGATTAAAAGTGTTTAAAAATAATACATTGTAAATGTAGTTTTGAAATGAACTTCAAGTGGTAAGTTTGAAGGATTGTACAACAGTAAAATAATACTTAAAAATATTTTTTCGACAGATATTGCAGCAGTACTTGCATGAGTATTAAACTTTTTGTTTTAAATATTTATACTCAACTGGCTTCACGGTGGAAGAGGGGTTAGTACGTCTGCCTCCCAATACGAAGGTCCTGAGTAGTCCTGGGTTCAATTCAATCTGTGTGGAGTTTGCATGTCCTCCTCGTGACTGCGTGGGTTCCCTCCGGGTAATCCTGCTTCCTCTTACCTCCAAAGACATGCACCTGGGGATAAGTTGATTGGCAACACTAAATTGGCCCTAGTGTGTGAATGTGAGTGTGAATGTTGTCTATCTGTGTTGGCCCTTGCGATGAGGCGGAGACTTGTCCAGGGTGTACACCGCCTTCCGCCCGATTGTAGCTGAGATAGGCACCAGCGCCCCCCGCAACCCCAAAGGGAATAAGCGGTAGAAAATAGATGGATGGATACTCAATTGGAAGCGCACACTTCCACTATTTTTTACATATGCACTGTTTAACCCCTTATTAAACATTTTTAATAATGGGGAATGTCGTACGAGAACATAAACGTTCACAAAACTGAGGTGTATTGTTGGGCGCATAACATAATTATAACATGAAATGGGAAAAATAGAACGCTTTATTGTCGTCAAACATAATAAAATGGTAAGAACAACAACAAAAATAACACATTACATTTTAATGTATTTTATGATTGAATGCAATCAAAATGGGGACTTGAAGGGGAATGCATACATTTTGGTGCTGTACAACGAAGATCAGTACTTCTGGCGGACTGACAAAGTAAGCCACCAGTATTTTAATATTATTTTGCACCACATTAACTAAAGCGAAGAAGTCGACTAACTCAACATGGACTCTGCAGTTTGTTTGTTTTAGTTTAGTACAATCAAATCTAGAACAGCTGAGTAAAAACTGTCATCAAATACAGACGATATAATAATCTACACAACGCGTTTGACCAACACGAATAATCGTGTTCGGTGAGAAGCCTACTCTGTGTTGTTTGGGATTATTTTGAAGAAGTCGATCCGGAATGGGTGTTTTGCCTGCTGTGTAAAGATGAAGTGTGTGAAGTTACCGTGAACACGACAGACATGGTAACACACCCCGAAGAGGCTGTCATGGAACTTGGTCGGACAGAAGGGCGAGAAACTTCGACTGGCCAACAGCCCATGGACACTGATTGTGAACAAGGTACTGAAACACATGATCTCGCTGGTCGCCATTTGACGTCTAACGTCTTACAAGTCGTGAACGATCGTTTGAATCTCGCTAGTATTGTTGTTATTTTACTTAATAGGTACTTACCTACATTAACTCGTTCACTACTTGCCACCCCTGCTAGTTCTAACTGAATAGAGAAACCACGTTACCTGCCATTAATTGTGCAGCCTCCCCTTCTTGCCCAAGCAGCATCACGGATGCATGAAGACTGCGGTTTCACTGACTCATGGTACTCGACAAAGACTCGAGTTTCACTGACTCATGGTACTCAACAAATACTCGAGTTGCACTGACTCATGGTACTCGGCAATGACTAGAATTTCACTGACTCATGGTACAAGACAAAGACTCGAGTTTCACTGACTCGTGGTACTTGTCAAAGACTCAAATTTCACTGACACATGTACTCAACAAAGATTCAAGTTTCACTGACTCATGCTTGACAAAGACTTGAGTTTCACTTACCCGTGGTACTCGACAAAGATTTGAGTTTCACTGACTCATGGGACTCGACAAAGACTCGAGTCTCACTGACACATGGCACTCGACAATGACTCAAATTTCACTGACTCATGGTACAAGACAAAGACACAAGTTTCACTGACTAATGGTACTCGACAAGGACTCGGGTTTCACTGACTCATGGTACTCGACAATGATTTGAGTTTCACTGACTCATGGTACTCGACAAAGACTCGGGTTTCACTGACTCATGGTATTCGACAATGATTTGAGTTTCACTGACTCATGGTACTCGACAAAGACTTGAGTTTCACTGACTCATGGTACTCGTCAAAGACGCAAGTTTCACTGACTCTTAATACTCGTCAAAGACTTGATTTCACTGACTCATGGTACTCGACAAAGAGTCGATTTTCACCGACTCATGGTACTCGTCAAAGACTTGTGTTTCACTGACACCCGTACTCAACAAAGATTCAAGTGTCACTGACTCATGGTACTCGACAAAGACGCAAGTTTCACTGACTCTTAATACTCGTCAAAGACTTGATTTTGAATGACTCATGGTACTCGACAGACTTGATTTTCACCGACACATGGTACTCGTCAAAGACTCGAGTTTCAATGACTCTTAGTACTCGTCAAAGACTTGATTTTCACTGACTCATGGTACTCGACAAAGACTCGAGTTTCACAATTTCAGGTATATCTCCTGATATAAGGTTTATATATATATATATATATATATATATATATATATATATATATATATATATATATATATATATATATACTATATATATATATATATATATATGACGTAAGCCCTTTTTGTAAAAAAAAAAAATGTTTTTAAAACACACAAAGTGATTTTAATTCATTATTTTTGAGCAATGACATTTCTTTTTTTTTCCAATCCCACCAAAATTATTGGAATCCCCAAGTAGTTGTAGTTGTTTGGAATACACAACTACCACAAAGATGCACGTTCCAATCAAACATGTGGTCTGTTAAATGTTAAATAGAAACAATTGTAATATTATTTTATTTATCCACTCTCAAAAGTGTAAAAAATAAGTCATAATTTTTTTTAAATCTTTAATTCAACTTTAGATCTATCCATCAAATGAAAGTTTTTTTTAGGGTTTTTGTATCTATATGCAATATATTCCACCCAAAACAATTCAAAGTGAAGGAATTGGAACCCTAAGTAGGTCAATAATTCATAAGAAGGTGATTTTAATTCTATATAATCTTTTGAGCATTGACAGTTTAAAAAAAAAATCCAAATCAAATTCTTGGGGATCCAGAAGGGACCCACTCACAAAAGTGTAAAAATAAATTATAGTTATTTTCAACTCTTAAATCTCTAGATTAACTTTAGATCCATCCTTCGGATATATCTTTTAAAAATTTTTTGTTTTTTTGTTTGTTTTATGTCCTTTTTGTTGAAGAAAACCATGTTTTTCGTATGGCAAATACGCTAAGTATGCAATATTATGTCCCCCCCAAAAAATTCTAAGTGGAATATTTGATGTGAAGTAATTGACATTGAATTGGTCAATAATTCATACCATAGATTTTCATTCATTATTATTTTTTGAACAATGAGTTTTAAAAAAAAAAAACGCCTGCGGGGCAGCTTTGTATTTTTTAGATGTACTGTAGGTCGTTGTAGCGGTAAAGTCCGATACTATTACTGCTACTGGTTGCCGAATATAAATGAAGCTAGTTCAGACGTGTGCAGCCAGCTAATAATTGATGTCCAAAATTATGTCCATGTTTAACAAAACTATTTAATATCATAAAGTCACATTTATATAATACACTTTGTACAAAAACGGAAAATACACGGGAGCAAACAAACACTAGCCCGGCACACTCAAAAACTGTTGCGCCTCTACTCAGCAACACCTGAGCAAGATCCTGACTCCTCCCTAAATAGCCAGGCACTTGGCCTTGGAGCCAACCCCTTTAGTGACGTCATCAATTTGACAGACAGAAAGTGTATTTGGCTCTAACACACCAGCCCCTAATTGCTACTGGCGTGATGAACAGAGCAATTTAATTTGGAATAAATAAAAACAAAAATAGAGCCATAATACCAAAACAAACACCTCTTTCTTTGGTTTTCATGTTCCCTTTTGCAATAATGCAGTTAATTTACTCCATACCTTCACATAGAAGGCATATCTTGGCAACAGGTCTTTAGATGAAAATCATTTTTGTTTGCAGATGAACTTTTTTCATTTGTCCACTTTTGTCGCAACGTTAAATATTCATGAAACCACCTGTTCCAAAAAAAAAGGTCAGCGATATATGAACTCTGCCTTCATTCATAGCCTGCATTTCCTTATGCACATCCACTACTGGTGATCTATTACCAACAGTATATGTAGACTGTAGCTGTCTTCTTTTCTTACTCCTTGCCATTAGCTTTCTTCGTCACTTTAGGGGTAGGAGAGCTTTTCTTTTTCTCAGTTTCCTCCTCTTCTTCTCCCAAAGGACTCTCGGGGTCGTTTTCTTCCTCCTCTTTCGGGGAACTCTTCTCTTTTTGGACTTGCCATAGTCGCTGTCTTCGTCATGTTCCACCATGAAGTCTTCATCACTGCCAGACTCATCAGGATCCAGGTAAGCTTCCTCTGGGTCATCCTGCTCTTCATCCTCACGGCCTCCGTCACCCAGAAGGATTTCCCGCTGTTTTGACACGGCTTTGGAGACTGCCTGGCGTATTGTTCGCATTCGACTGACTTTTCTTTCATCGTCACTGTCATCTGCGCTCAGTTTTCTTTTTGATGTCTTCCTGCTGGGCTTCTCTATCTTGGGCTTCTTTCCCTTTTTTGACATATCCTCTTGATCTTTGGAACCCTGCTCATTGAAATCATGCATGTACTGGTTCATAAGCAGTTCCTCCAAACTGTTAACAATTGTGCGGTTAACAGTAACTGTGGGGCTCCCATTATGCGTGTCATTGCCTTGTAATGGCCCATTAATTACCCACCCCGATAGGGTTCTGACAGCATAAGGTCCATCTCCGTGGCTGTTAATCACCTCCCGTGGTTCTATTAACTTGGAGGCGTTTGTACCAATTAACAGGTCCACGTTGGCAGTTATCCGAGGAATTTTGATGCCTTGGATGTAAGGCCACTTATCAAGCTCTGCCTCACTAATCAGATTGTTTGTGTACACGGGCATCTCCCTTTGAGTGAAGACATCAGGAAGCTCAAAAAACTTACTACAAGTAAGCTCAGAGATTTCCAGACCATTTACAATGCTGCTCGGGACCACCTTACTGTGCCCCATGGTGCGCAAGTGGATTTTTGTTTTTCGGCCTTCTGTGTTCAGCCTGTTTACCAATTGTTCAGAGCAGAAGGTCCCTGTGCTTCCTGGATCTAGGAAAGTATATGTCTGGACTATCTTGCTGCCCTTTGAGCACTTTACTTGAACAGGCAGGATAGGTAAAATTCCAGAGTTTCCAGCCCCTGTATGGCCACAAGTTGATGACATAGTGTAAATATCTGCTTTTACCTTTGGAAGTTGGCTATTTTCTCCACTTTCCAGATGCCTCCTGTCAATATGTAGCACTTTGGGATGAGTCTTGTTGCAGTAAGAGCAAGTGATGCGCCTGTCGCAACTCTTGCTCAGGTGCCCTGTGCACAGGCAACCAAAACACAGGCCTTTTTCTTTTAGAAAGTCAAGCTTTTCCCTGTATGCCTTATTTTCCAGTATCAGACAGTGCTCCAATGCATGTTCACTTTTACAGTAAAGACAGGAAATAGAGTTAGTCTTGGAGGTGTTCACAAATTTATTGAGGTGTGGAGCCGGTTTAGGTCTAGTGGCAACTGTCACATGAGTTGCGAAACTGTTCCTTCTGTACTGTGATTTGCTTTGATGTATAGGCTTGGGTTTGGTTATTGTTTTATCTCGAGGGATGTCCTGAATGTCGCCAAAGACAGGATCTGAAGCAATTCTGACCTGCTGTTCAATAAATTTAACAATCTCTGTGAAACAAGCACGTCACTTTTGTTGGTCAACAATGTCGGCTGCTTTTCCTCTCCACTGGTCCCTTAATTTGTATGGAAGCTTTTGTATGAGCATCTTCATGCTAGCTGGCATGTTGAGCTTGTCCAAGTACTGCAGCTCATCCATGGCATTGGAGCATTCTCGCAAGTACAGTGCAAAAGCTTGGAGATTTTTTACATCCTCAGACTTGATGTTTGGCCATACCATTATTTTGTCCAGGTAGGCTGCTGTTATTTTTGAAGGATTTCCAAATTGTTCCCTTAGTAGGCGTTTTGCTGTAGCATAGCCTCTCTCTGTAGGCATATAGAGGCAACTGCGCACCAACTCTCTGGGCTGTCCTTTGGTAAACTGTTCCAGATAGTATAAGCAGTCACCACGATCATTGGTTTTTGCCTCTATACAATATTCAAAAGCTTTTATGAAATTTGTCTGTGTGGAGGTAATTGGGAGGTTTGTGCTTGAACCGGGAGTGCCATCATTTCATTCTGCCTCTGTAATACAGTGTGGAATTCACCTGGTATTGTGTTGCCTTGAAATGATTGAAATGCTTGAGGTAAATTTTGCCGTGATTGGTTTTCCACAGGATCCAAAGTTGATGAGCGAAGAGGTTGTTTGTTTGGTTGAGGGTGTGAATGGACCTTGTTTGGGGCATTTTTGGCTGTGTGAAGCTCTGAAGGAGCAGCTTTAACAGACGGCTGAAGTTGTTGTACAGGCGGAGTAGGCACTTTTTTCGGTTTTGTCCCTTGCCTGTAATAGGACTCCATTCCATCAGACTTTTGGCTTCTGCCAGAAACACTGGCTTCATGGAGGACAGACAATTTAGCATCGTGGGCTGCTATTTCAGCATCCAACTCCATTTGCTCCTTTTTTCTCCTTATGGCGTCTGCTTGCGCCTCCAATGCATGGATCTCTTTTAAAGCAATAGCACGGGCGACAAGTACTGCCTTATCTGCCTCTGCTATTATGCAAGCAGAAGAAGTGGAAGACATGTTGCTTTTGTTTGAGACTATGGATTGAATGACCTTTGATAAGACAATAGATGGAACATTTGAAATGCTGTCGTGGGGTTGTACACTTTCATTTTCAAAACCATCAACAGCGGAATCCTTATTTTCAACATCATCATCATCATCATCTTTAAAACACATCAACCTGTAAACCTTTTCAATAAAACCCTCAAAATTCAAAATTTTTGCTTTGTACCATGTCTCATGTTTAGTACTCTCATATTCTGGCAACAGAGACAATAAAGTTATGTGCACTTTTCTAATTTCATGATATAAATCCATGAACCTGCTAAATTCCTCCTTTAGCTCATGTGAACGTGTTTCATCATTTAATACGGCAATGACCCCCTCTTTTAGTAATGAGAGTCTTTGCAACTTTGATTTTCTTTCCCCGTGCAAACTTTCAATTTTGTGACCTAGATTTTTGGGTGTCATTTTTACCACACGTTTTTTCCCTTCAACCCCTTGTCCAACATTGTCACGTTCAGCCACAGTGTCCCCTTGTGGCTGTTTATGTTCATCAGCGCATGCGTGTGCTCCCTACTCCTCCATTTGGAAAAGTCAAAGTTTGTCGACCCGCGCGCAAGTCAAGTCAAATAGTCACCAATAAATTGGATTTTTCAATATTTGTGTGCACACAATTTAACGATGGCCATTTTATTTTTTTTTATTATTTTTTTTTTTAATTGGGCGGGGCGTGGGTTCCCTCCGGGTACTCCGGCTTCCTCCCACTTCCAAAGACATGCACCTGGGGATAGGTTGATTGGCGACACTAAATTGGCCCTAGTGTGTGAATGTGAGTGTGAATGTTGTCTGTCTATCTGTGTTGGCCCTGCGATGAGGTGGCGACTTGTCCAGGGTGTACCCCGCCTTCCGCCCGTTGTAGCTGAGATAGGCGCCAGCGCCCCCCGCGACCCCGAAAGGGAATAAGCGGTAGAAAATGGATGGATGGATGAATTGGGCGGGCCGCTAAAACATACCACACTCAACGCTGCTCTGCGTCCTCCTCCACGCACGACACGCACGCGCGCGCGCGGCTTGATCCGATGGGATGATCTGCAGGTGCTGCTGCTGGCTGCTGTCCCCGATAAGATGAGCGACCCTGTTGCTCTCCAGTGGGACTCGGAGCTGTCGATGCAGAGCTTGATTGCAGGAATGTGTCCGCCGCTTCGCCGATCCGTCTCTTCCGCCGCCGGCTGGCAATCAAACACTGACAGCGGCAGGTGCGATCCTCTTCCAAAACAAGCCTCGCAGCTTGTTGCTTCCCAATAAACAACTCACCTTTAGGTGAGGCAGTTTTTGACGTAAATGTAGCGGTAAAGTCCTATACTATTACTGCTACTGGTTGCCGAATATAAATGAAGCTAGTTCAGACGTGTGCAGCCAGCTAATAATTGATGTCCAAAATTGTGTCCATGTTTAACAAAAATATTTAATATCATAAAGTCACATTTATATAATACACTTTGTACAAAAACGGAAAATACACGGGAGCAAACAAACACTTGCCTGGCACACTCAAAAACTGTTGCGCCTCTACTCAGCAACACCTGAGCAAGATCCTGACTCCTCCCTAAATAGCCAGGCACTTGGCCTTGGAGCCAACCCCTTTAGTGACGTCATCAATTTGACAGACAGAAAGTGTATTTGGCTCTAACAGTCGTGAATAAAATTGTTGCCACCGTGGGACCCAAAATAAAGTGTTTGTTTAAAGCAGGGATCTCAAACTTTTATAACTATTAGAGCTACTTCGACAAAAAAATAGATGTGAGCTACTTTTTATATGACTGGTAACATGTAATTTGTACTTTATTTACAAACAATAGCTTGGTAATTTTCTGTGTGCTATTTTTAGTTAGTTTTCATTCAATATGGGCATATTATATTGAAACAGTTTAAAACTTGTAAAATATAACAAATTTGAAGAAAATATTATTCAACCCTGAGGTGAGATCAGGTTGTGAGCAACTGGTAACTCATGATCTACCTGATGGAAATCCTTAGTTTAACCTATGTCTCCTTGCTTGCTTGTTTGTTGTTGTTACTATTGTCTTATACAAACCCCGTTTCCATGAGTTGGGAAATTATCTTAGAGGTAAATAAAAACAGAATACAATGATTTGCAAATTCTTTTCAACCCATATTCAATTGAATGCACTACAAAGACAAGATATTTGATGTTGAAACTCATAAACTTAATTTTTTTTTGCAAATAATTATTAACTTAGAATTTCATGGCTGCAACACTTGCCAAAGTAGTTGGGAAAGGGCATGTTCACCAATGTGTTACATCACCTTTTCTTTTAACAACACTCAATAAATGTTTGGGAACTGAGGAAACTAATTGTTGAAGCTTTGAAAGTGGAATTATTTCCCATTCTTCTTTTATGTAGAGCTTCAGTCGTTCAACAGTCCGGGGTATCCACTGTCGTATTTTACGCCTCATACTGCGCCACACATTTTCAATGGGAGACAGGTCTGGACTGCAGGCGGTCCAGGAAAGTACCCGCACTCTTTTTTTTTACGAAGCCACGCTTTTGTAACACGTGCTGAATGTGGCTTGGCATTGTCTTGCTGAAATAAGCAGGGGCATCCATTAAAAAGACGGCGCTTAGATGGCAGCATATGTTGTTCTAAAACCTGTATGTACCTTTCAGCATTAATGGTGCCTTCACAGATGTGTAAGTTACCCATGTCTTGGGCACTAATGCACCCCCATACCATCACAGATGCTGGCTTTTGAACTTTGCGTCGATAACAGTCTGGATGGTTCGCTTCCCCTTTGGTCCGGATGACACGATGTCGAATATTTCCAAAAACAATTTGAAATGTGCACTCGTCAGACCACAGAACACCTTTCCAGTTTGCATCAGTCCATCTTAGATGATCTCGGACCCAGAGAAGCCGGCGGCGCTTCTGGATGTTGTTGATGAATGGCTTTCGCTTTGCATAGTAGAGCTTTAACCTGTACTTACAGATGTAGCGACAAACTGTATTTAGTGACAGTGGTTTTCTGAAGTGTTCCTGAGCCCATGTGGTGATATCCTTTAATCAATCAATCAATGTTTACTTATATAGCCCTAAATCACTAGTGTCTCAAAGGGCTGCACAAACCACTACGACATCCTCGGTAGGCCCACATAAGGGCAAGGAAAACTCACACCCAGTGGGACATTGGTGACAATAATGACCCAGTGGGACGTCGGTGACAATGATGACTATGAGAACCTTAGAGAGGAGGAAAGCAATGGATGTCGAGCGGATCTAACAGGATACTGTGAAAGTTCAATCCACAATGGATACAACACAGTCGCGAGAGTCCAGTCCAAAGAGGATCCAAGACACAGCAGCGAGAGTCCCGTTCACAGCGGAGCCAGCAGGAAACCATCCCAAGCGTAGGCGGACCAGCAGCGCAGAGATGTCCCCAGCCGATACACAGGCGAGCAGTACATGGCCACCGGATCGGACCGGACCCCCTCCACACGGGAGAGTGGGACATAGAAGAAAAAGAAAAGAAACGGCAGATCAACTGGTCTAAAAAGGAAGTCTATTTAAAGGCTAGAGTATACAAATGAGTTTTAAGGTGAGACTTAAATGCTTCTACTGAGGTGGCATCGCGAACTGTTACCGGGAGGGTATTCCAGAGTACTGGAGCCTGAACGGAAAATGCTCTATAGCCCGCAGAGAGATTGATGTTGTTTTTGATACAGTGCCGTCTGAGGGATCGAAGGTCATGGTCATTCTATGTTGGTTTCCGGCCATGCCGCTTACGTGGAGTGATTTCTCCAGATTCTCTGAACTTTTTGATGATATTATGGACCGTAGATGTTGAAATCCCTAAATTTCTTGCAATTGCACTTTGAGAAACGTTGTTCTTAAACTGTTTGACTATTTGCTCACGCAGTTGAGGACAAAGGGGTGTACCTCGCCCCATCCTTTCTTGTGAAAGACTGAGCATTTTTTGGGAAGCTGTTTTTATACCCAATCATGGCACCCACCTGTTCCCAATTAGCCTGCACACCTGTCGGATGTTCCAAATAAGTGTTGGTTTAAAGTTAATGAATTTTTGCAAAAAAAAAAAGTTATTAGTTTGAACATCAAATATGTTGTCTTTGTATCATATTCAACTGAATATGGGTTGAAAATGATTTGCAAATCATTGTATTCCGTTTATATTTACATCTAACACAATGTCCCAACTCATATGGAAACGGGGTTTGTATTTTGTCATTCTGTCTACATCCCTAACTATCTTTTTAATTCTTCAACAGAGACAGCGTACCTGGTTGAGGCAGACGCCAACGTCGTCACTGTAAACAACTCTTACCTAGATTCTTCACTAAACAGCATCCTTGTAGCTACGCAGGGAGAGCCCATGGAAGAAAGAATAGTCGAAGAAGTCATGGTCAAAAATCTGCTTCCTTCAAAGACCAAATCGCAGCGTCGGAGTTTGATATGGAGGCACTTTAAACGTTTGGAAAGTTTGGATACTTGTCAATGTTTGATTTGCAATAAGAAGATAAAGTGCTCTGGTGAGGGCAGCACCAGCAACTTGCACAGACACATTTCAAAGTTACACCCGCATGTGAATTTGCTATCAGGCGAGGTGCTGAATCAGCCAGCATCTTTTCATACAAAGTCAGATCATCGTAGGAAGACATGTCCAGCAAAGGTCACCAAGGATGTAGCAGTTTCAGGTAAGCTTTTATACTCACTATTTGTGACGCATACCAAATTGATACTACCGGGTACTGATTCACCTAAAATTCAACGGTAAGTACCATATTTTGATACCTCTGTTGCATTCAATGTCATGTCCGGTTGCAGCCTCGACACCAGCTCAAGCAATATGCAGGCAAACAGGTATATCATAGTGGAAAGCCTATAGATAATGTTACAACTTTTCATGCCAACAAATTAAGCATGCCTGATATTTAAAAAAAACACCTCTTCTTTTCAAAATGCATTATTATTATGCATTATTATTATTATTAATAATTGGTACCGTATCGACTCAAATGTGAAAAGTACCCATCCCTTACATGTATTGTACATGGCCCTTTTAACCAGTATATTTGTGGACCTTGTCTTTTCCCAGATGTGCTGCAGGTTTCACAGGCAACTGCAGGAGAGCGGTGTCTTTTTAGGAGGGAGCTGGAGTTGATAGAAGCTCTGAGAAGGACACAAAGGGAGGAAGCACAGGCTCTGGCCCATCAGAGGGAGCTTGTCGGGAAGCTGAGGGCTGTCAGCGCCAGAGAGGTGGCGTTCGAGAAAGAGCAAATTGAATCTCTCAGGAGAGCACAGCAAGTGGAAGCCCAACATTTAAGCAAACTGAGGGAAGAGCTGGAGACAGAAAAGGCGGCATTGCAGAGGAAATAGGAGCAGCTGGAGAAAAAGGAGGAACTATGGTTTTCCAGCGAACATTCCAACCTCTTTCTCACTAAAAGTGATATATCTTTTATTATGAACTAGTTTGGCAACCTTGCCAATGTCTTTCTTAGTTTTTTAAATAAAATATGCATTTTCGACTGGTATTATGATTTTTTTTTTTTTAGCTTTGAAGGTTACTTTTAAATGATCAATACAAACAAAGCAAACAATACTATTCGGGTTTACTACACATTTACGGCAACATAAATTATCAATATATTACGATATTATTTGAGAACATTGCAATTTACATTATTTATCCACTTGTTTGTAGCGACCCATAGCAATATTTTTGCACAACTAAATTAAATAAGCAAATGTTCTTCCTGTGAGCATTTGTCCAGTAATGTATACCATAATTACCTTAAAATATAATTAATACTTTCATTATGTAGTTTCTGGTAGAGAATTTAAAAAAACATTTTAAAGTTTTTTCTTTAATTCGGGGAAGAAAAACACGAATTTTATTGGTAATCGCTGTGTTTCATTGAAAAGCATTTAGCTGCATGCGTTTTCCTGATCTTGGGCTCACAGGTAGCAATTTCGCACCAGTACGCAATTAATGTGATAATGCCCAAATATTACAATGTAAATATAAGTATTTTTCCATATACAATCAATTTTTGGGTGAATGAACCCGGTATTTTGATTTTTAATTAGCTGATTTGTCAAATAGTTGTGCCTAACAGACGTCGACGAGGAATTATTTTTTACGGCCAGAGTGGAAGATGGCTGACAGCGGGTCGCTCGCACCGAGACGATGCGGCTCTGGTAATCTGCCCTCTGCTAGTATGGACTCAATCGCAGCGCTGACGGAGCTGGAGGACCTGGAGAAAGTTTATCAGCAACTATGTGTTGAGGAGGTTGGTATAAAATGACATATAATGACATATATCCAGTATGTGGACGTGTACACTGCGGCCAGCTACGCTAGTTTAACTTCCGGTTGTCGGCTCGTGCTAAATAGCTCTCTTTTACCTTTGAAGGAACATCCATAGTCAAGTGTTGTACATCCATAGTGGTCTTGTTTGCTAATTCACCTTAGTATTTATAAATATTGCAAAATGAAATCCTGCAATGAGTTGGCGACTTGTCCAGGGTGTACGCCGCCTTCCGCCCGATTGTAGCTGAGATAGGCACCAGCGACCCCAAAAGGAATAAGCGGTAGAAATGGATGAATGAAAATAAAATCATCCATATACCAATTTTCTACTGCTTGTCCCTAATTGGCTCGCAGTGTGTATGTTTCTTTTAAATAAATAAAAAATGTTTTTTTTGGAGTGTGTAAATAATCCTGTCATTAAGTTACTGTGAAAATGCAATTAATATTATGCCAGCTAGTTATAATGGTCAGCCGAATACAAATGTGTGTAAGCATTATGCATATATTATATGCTTTCACCGACCACAACTTCAGGTCAACTAAGACAAGATGTGGAGAATATTGCCAAAAATATGTGATAACCATGTTTGGTTGTACAGTAGTTACAAACTTGGTAATATTTCTATTTATACTTATATCCATAACCTGTACATTTCAGTACAGTACATTCGTATTATCCCAGTAGGAGTTCATGTTCCTCTTTTTCTTGTGTTGATTTTTTTTCATGTAGGAAGCAGTGGAGGCTGAGCTGGACCAGCTGGTGGGCCAGGAAGGAACTATTCACACAAAAATGCTGGCCCTTCAAAGAATGGGGTACAGTTTAAAAAAATACTGACTGCTAACTGAAATTCTACATTTAATGGGGTCATAGTAGGATTTTTTCCCCTACTTATAAAACACTTTATTGTGGTCTACTGTGTGTAATGGAGGTCCTTTGGTCAAAATGTTGGATATTTTATGTTTTACAGACCATCTTCAAGCTTCTTTTTGACATTCTCGTCACGATGCACAGTTTGGTGGACGGGCTTATTTTAGTGCCTCCCCTTTGAATGCGTCTTCTCCCCATCTGCGATGTTGTAATTTTTACTGACAGATATGTTTTTGAACAACGCGCCATTTTGTATTAGAAATGGTAACAGCAGAGGATGCATGTGCTGTGTACATCTACAAGCCAGTATGCCCCACAACAACACAACAAAAGTTTAGAGAGGGAAAAAAATTTACTTATTGACTACAGCGTCTGCCTACAACGGTGGACTCGCAGAAAGCTCTTTGGATAAAATGTTATCATATATGGCAATATCCACTGACGGCACCAGTGCGAAAGACTTCACAAATCGGGCAAATTCGAAACGGCTCATTTGGAGCAAGTAGGAAAGCAGGCAAGATTATTTTACAAATATTTCCGCCATGCCTCTATGGTTTGACTTTAAATTTTCAGGAGTTATGCAGATCCCAAATACACTAAAAAACATGCACGTGGGGATAGGTTGATTGCCAACACTAAATTGGCCCTACTGTCTGGATGTGAGTATAAATGTTGTCAATAATGTTGGCCCTGTGATGAGGTGGAGACTTGTACAGAGTGTATACCGCCTTGTGTCCGAGTGCAGCTGGGATAGGCTCCAGCACCCCCCGCGACCCCAAAAGGGGCAAGCGGTAGAAAATGGATGGATGTACAAATAGGTAAGAAAAGTTGTTTTTGCATAGTGGGTCCCCCCCTTTTGGGTCTTCTTGTGGTGATTTGTCATTGTTTTTGTTCTTTTCTTGGAAGGTTGTACTTAAAACTAATTTTGTTGTATTTTTTAAGTGCAGTGACAATAAAGTTCTATTGTATTAAGCCATATTTGAAGGTGGGTGCTTGTCGTAAAAACTGCTTCTGTCATTTCAGGCCCAACCTACAGTTGATTGGAGGAGATGCCAGCCAGCTGTCAGGCATGATCACATTTACCTGCAGCCTAGCAGAGAATGTCAGTCGCAAAGTCAGACAGCTAGATCTAGCAAAGGTAAATTTATCAAAAGACGCTTTTTAAGTTAAAAATGTACTGATGCTTGTTTATGTTTTTTGTTTATTTTTAGACACGACTATATAATGTCATCCAGCGTGCTGATGACATACTTGATCTGAAGTTCTGTACGGATGGCGTGCAGACAGCTCTGCACAATGAAGATTACGAACAGGCAGCTGCTCACATCCACAGATACCTTTCTCTGGACCAGTCTGTCATTGAGCTGAGCAGGCAGGGAGAAGAAAGTAGGTGTCTTCTGGTTAACCTTTATAGCCTTGATTCTTGTACTTACACATACTTTCACCAAACAAGAAAATAGCAAGTAAGACGCAATAATCAATATATTTTTGAGAATTTGATGGATTGTGCAGAACGTGTTATTCACTTAACGGGTTAAAGCTTTGGCGGCACAACAGAGTGCACTTAATGGCTAAAACCAGTAGAGGCGCTGTTTTTTAACTCAACTGTTTTGTGTTTACCTTTGATGAGCATTCTTTTACCCACTGCAAAAACCTTGGCAAGGAAACAGGAGTTCAGAACATTTACACATAGATCCTCTCATCCTAGTAAGAATAATATTATAAAAATAACTTGTGTTAGTTAATTAAGCACAATTTTGTCTGTCTATCTGTGTTGGCCCTGTGATGAGGTGGCGACTTGTCCAGTGTAGACCGCCTTCTGCCCGTGTGCAGCTGAGATAGGCTCCAGCACCCCCCGCAACGCCGTAAGGTATAAGCGGTCAAAATGGATGGAAGTATAATCAAATACATAGCCCTAATAATTGTGTTTGTTAATTTTCATTGACATATGCCTATTTTTTTTTTTACTGTGAGCGGGCCTGTTAATAACATTGCATACGTGAATGTGGAGTCAATGAATAATGTGTTGTCACTTCTCTGTGAGCGCTTTGAGTATTGAGTCGATCGAAAAGCGTTGTATAAGTTTAATATCCAGAGAGTCCAGGGAGAAACATTATAAAGTCATAGAGAAGTTTCTTAAGCCCAAAAATGATAGATAGATAGATAGATAGATGGATAGATAGTACTTTATTGATTCCTTCAGGAGAGTTCCTTCAGGAAAATTAAAATTCCAGCAGCAGTGTACAGAGTTGAGATCAATTTAAAAAAAAGTAAAAAGTAAATAATGGGGGTTTAAAAGGAAACAAAATAGAGAAATATTACAAAAAGAATAAAAACAATGGGAATAGCAATATAACAGTAAAATAAGAATATAACAAGACAAAGTAGGCAGTAGTGACCATGTTATGAAAACGTATTGCACTGTTAATGTTTTGCATCCCCTGTCATCCTAATACCCCCCGTCCCAGAGAGGAGTTGTACAGTCTAATGGCGTGTGGGACAAAGGAGTTCTTGAGTCTATTAGTCCTGCACTTGGGATGAAGCAGTCTAGCACTGATGACTAAAGTCTTGAAACTATATTTTCATTTGCACTTTAATCTTATTGAACGTTGAGTTAAGAAAAATATTCATTATTAATTTAGTTTTTTTATTTTAGCACAACATAATTTAATTTAAATCTGTTTTTTGTCTGAGCTCTGTTGTTAGTCCTTCCTTATGCTGTATATTTGGTTAGTACTTATTTTTTTAATCAGCATGACCTAAGCCCAAGGTTTATGTGTTACATTAAATAATGTTTGTGATTAACATGGTTTTATATCATTTGACAAGGTTGTAAACTGTAAGTTGGTTAGATATAATTATTGAATATGATTAAAATCAAGAGTAAGATTACTATTTCAGGTTTGATATTTCATTAGACCCTGGGCCCCTCTGCAGTGGAAAACTTGGGCCCCAAGGTCAAAAAGGTTAAAGGGGAACTGCACTTTTGAAGGGGGAATTTGGCCTATCGTTCACAATTATTACGAGAGACATGACTTAAATGTTGCTGATGAGTCAACATTCATGTTTCCCGGGTACGGCACCGCTGCTACCCACTGCTCCCCTCACTTTCCAGGGGGTGATCAAGG
Source organism: Nerophis ophidion (assembly GCF_033978795.1). Taxonomy (NCBI): domain Eukaryota; kingdom Metazoa; phylum Chordata; class Actinopteri; order Syngnathiformes; family Syngnathidae; genus Nerophis; species Nerophis ophidion. The sequence continues at coordinate 31,783,123 of NC_084612.1, forward strand.
GGATGGGTCAAATGCAGTGGACAAATTTCACCACACCTAATGTGTGTGTGACAATCATTGGTACTTTAACTTTAACTTTTGATTTTTTTTGCATTCCAAATATTGAATAAATGCGATCAAAAGTCATAGAGCCTGTGGGAGCGGCTTTTCCTGTCGTTCTCGCTATTTTTGGGTCCTAAATGGTTGTCAAAGTGTACCAACTTTTCGGAATACGTCCTCTGACTTCTTCTTTCCAGGTGAGATGCATGATTTATAATCTATAAACTTCCAGGGAGCAATCATTCCAGTCGATTTATATCAAAATTTTACACAGGCTTGTGATCACAGCGCCCCTCTAAATAGTTTGTCTGCATCAGCCCTTATAATAACAATATCACTAATACCTGGTTAATATTCAAATCACAACATGTAAATTTAATATTTTTGGCCTTTTTTTAATGGTTATTTATTGGATTTTATGTGCGAAATAGACGACCTCCCATTGGCTCCATTGTAAGCAGACTTTTATTTATGTTTACTTACAAGTTAGAATGTATAAATAGATAAAAAAATAATGATTGTGAACGATAAGCAAAATTCCAAAAAAAGTGCAGTTCCCCTTTTAAGAACCACTCTTCTAGTGTACATTGTTGTGGCTTCTGAATGTATGTTTAACACAAAGCAGATAAAGTGCACGTCTGAGTTTGTTATTAAATTATTTGTCTAAAATAGTAAGACTCTTTTGTTGCACAGGTAGTGCTGTGGATGCCAGTCTGTTACTGCTACAAGAGGCTGAGCAGAAACTGAAGGTTATTGTCGCCAAAAAGTTGGATGAAGCTGTGGCTGCAGTTGACCTTCCCCAGGTGGAAAGGTTTTTCAAGATCTTTCCTCTGTTGGGCCTCCACCAGCAGGGCCTCGCTCGCTTCGGACAATATCTCTGCAGTCAGGTCAGTGCGGATGGTAATGTGTTGTGACAATAGTGCATGAATACGAATGACTCACACCCATTGTACCACAAAGCTTGCCTCCAAAGCTGATGAGAACCTGCTGTTGGCAACAGGAGGAGACTTAAACGACAAAAGAGCTCCACTCGTATTTGCAGATACTCTGACACTTTTGCTAGAAGGTGAGCATACACAAGAAATCTATACTTACCACAGCATATAGAGTAGTGTGCAAAATTCCTTCACTAGTTTTAATTGTTTCAATAATGTGTATAGCAGGATGTATGCAGAAGAAATACACGTAACAACAACTGTAGATGAGTGGCACAGGGTAGAACAGATTCAATAAATAAAGGTGCGGATACAATAATGTATATTTGCTGATCAGTCACGATGGCATGGCGGTCATTTTTCATGAACCAGGTAGTTGCCTGTTAACTAGCAAATAATTGGACACACAATGCTGAATTATCTGGGCTTATTTATTTTACAATTTGGCTTGATGGAGATATGTACTGTTTTTTGTGACTGTCTTTTTATGTATGGCCATCATGGTTGTGCTACAATATCAACTTGCCTTGGCCAATAATAAGTCAATTAATCGAACAATATTTTAAAAATGAACTCGATCATTTTGCCAGCATCGAAAAGCTTTCCATGTTCGTGTGTGTGAACGCTCTTGTCAGTCTTCCACAATCATCTTTGTGAGTGGACGCGAAACTGCTAGCTTCCGAAAGAGGCAGAGTATCGTCGAGTCATGCCCGCTAGTGAAAAGAACTGCAAAGTAACACAAATCAGGAGAAAAAAAACAAGTTTGCAAAGCCAAATGTAACATTATGGGAATAAGTCAGTTTCAAACTGTGAGCAAGATAAGCTCATCAAATGTATTGTAAAGTGATGGCAACAAAAAAACCGACCCTATTTTTTCAAAAGGGGAAACTGCACAGAAACGCTAACAATAATTGAGAGTCCATTTTATTTATACAGTCTGTTTACTTCCTTAGGATAATTAAAAGTTGTTAACCTTCCAATTTCAATGGTAGACAAAAAATATGAGAAATACAATTTCATTGCGTTTGAAATTGTTATTTGCATTGTTATTATTATACTATGATTACATTAGTGCTTAAATTGGTATCAAAATAGTGCTGACATTAATAGTGTTAATCATCAGTAATTTATGGAACAATATCTTATTGGACCAGGCCCACCACAATACTCTATGTAATGTTATGTACTGTCTATATTAAATATACCTGATTACTTGCAGGCATTGCTCGCGTCGTTGAGACGCATCAGCCCATCGTAGAGACGTATTACGGTCCAGGCCACCTGTATACTCTCATTACACATTTGCAGCAAGAATGTGACCAGCAGGCACAAAAGATAGTGGACAAGTTCATTCAGCAGCGGGGATACCGCAACAAGGTGTGTAACACAAGTCTAATGCAGTGGTCCCCAACCTTTTTGTATCCGTGGACCGGTCAACGCTTAATAATTTGTCCCGCGGCCCTTCTTTGTCATGAAAAAGGGACGTTTTTGTCATGAAAAAGGGAGTTGTTTGTGGTTGGTGCACTATTTGTAAGTGTTTATTGTGTTTTTTATGTTGATTTAATAAAAAATATATATATATTTTTTTTTTTTTTTTTTTAATAAAAAATTCTTCTGCGGCCCGGTACCAATCGGGCCACGAGGGGACCACTGTTCTAATGCATGGTCTAAAGGTTTTGTAATGTGTCACCCACTGAACGGCTGCTGTAGTTTCAGGTTGTCCAAAGCAGCATGATGAAGAGCATGCCTGGGGAGAGGATCGAGCCCAGGTAATTTGATTTAACATTATTTCCTCTCAATAACAGCAATAATGAGAGCTGTATCAAAATTGATGCTGTCAGAAAAAATATATCTTATTGTTAAGTATTTTCACCACTATTTTATTTTCAATCCTTTTATTCATACATCAACAGAGAGTTGGATCCTGTATTAGCAGAAGTCACCTTAATGAATGCTAGGGCGGAGCTTTACTTGCGTTTTCTGCGTCGGCGTATGTTGGCAGACTTTGAAGTTGGCGATGCTCAGAGTGTCACACCAGGTAAGGGAGCAAGTGTTGTGTCAATTCATCATGTAGAATTTAATTGATCATTTGATTTAAAATGTGTGGGCTTTTGCAACCCAGAGCATCAGCGGAACGTGGAGACGCTGCTGAAACATTGCGTGCTCAGCAGGAACATGCAGGAGCTGATCGGCTATTACGTACCAATGGAGGAATACTACATGAGGGAGTCTGTAAACAAGGTCCATTACTGTTTTATTTCTAATTGTGATCCTTTGCTGGTAGACTCTAATATTTGATGAGATCCAACACAATAATTGTATCAAAATTATGAAAACAAAAGAAAACTAACACAGTCTAAACATACTATAAATAACCAGGGTTTCTGTGGGTCATTAAAAAGCATTAAAAGTCATTACATGGATTTTGTGAAAATTAAGGCCATAAATAACATTAAAAAGCATTAAATACAATGTCAATGTCTTTCAAAAATTTCATATATCTGCAATTGGCAACAAAAAGACAACAGAACAAACCACCCAAATCAGTTTTTTCAAATGGGAGAAATGTGTTATATATTTTATGTTATGTTATATATTGTTAAATATTTTTACCTGTTTAGAATAATTAAATTATACACCTTCCAATTGCAGTAGTACAAATACCACAAAAATGAAAAATATGTTTATTGCATTTGATAGGGTTACAAAACTTATTTTTGGTTGGTGACATATACACGCAGCAACTAAGCATTGAGATGGTCTAAAAACGTGTGTATTAAAAAAAATCTATATGTATTTATATATATTTTATTTATCAAGTAAAACAAATACATTTTTGAAAATTATGTATTGATTCAGTAACAAAAATATATAAAATATGCGATTCGGATGCAAATATATTTTTTGAGCACCCCTAATCTTAATGTCTGTTATCTGTTATTGGAGACTGTACTCTTATTTAAAGAGTAGTTGAACATGTTTTTCCCTTACGTGAAAGACCACCAGCCGCCACAGGTTCCAGACACTAAAAATTACTAGCACAAAACACATTTTATAAAGAATAATTATAGTTGTACATGCAGAAAATTGTGTGCAGTATAAATAAACAATAAATGAAACAAATAAACATTTAACATCACTTTTATCCTAATTTAAACTTGTTGACAAAGACAGGTAACCTAGATGGAGAGGTAGGCTAATTCAATAGTGTTTCTAACCTTCTTTATCAAATTACTGTCACCTTCAACTTTCTTTGGCCCCATTATGGATTATTTTGCAGCCATAATTGATAATAAATATATAGAGACTGAGTCACCAACACGTAGAATTATTTGTTTGAGCACTGGATTCGACTGAATAACACAAAGGCGAATGGAGTAGTTTGTAACCAAGACGGTATACAAAAACCCCGTACCGCCCTATTAACTTCAGAATTCTGATACAACTCTTGTATTGCATCCAATTAAATTGTGGTGGGGATGTAGTATTGGATTATCCTTTAGTTCAGAGAGTTTCCAAGGTGCCATAACAAGAATTATGGCGAGGCGTAGCAACTTGAGAAAATAGTATTGTTTAAATTTGCTGAGCTAACTTGATTTTTAGTTTCGAAGCTTCCTACATTGAAAAAGTAAGCATAAAACTGAGCAGAAAAGGTTTTCTGGGGAAGGCCATAGATGCAGTGGAACGATTCCATTATCGTGTGTTTTTTTTGTTAGACACACATTTTAGTCTTTTGTAATACTGTATCTCTGACATTTCCAGGCTGTTACAATGGATACCTATGAGAAAGGTCAGCTGACTTCCAGCATGGTGGATGATTGCTTCTACATCGTAAAAAAGTGCATCAGTCGAGCTCTTTCCAGCTCCAGTATCGACTGCCTGTGTGCAATGATCAACCACGCCAACTCAGTGCTGGAATCCGACTTCAGGTTCCCATATTCGAAGCACTTTCATACACGACTGCTCAACTTTTTTTTCATTCGTTGTTGTCTCACCCATGTGTCCCTCCACCCAACCTCTTAGGGAGGTGCTGTACAATAAACTGCGCCAGGGCTTCCCTGCGACCACGCTGCAGGACATCCAGCGTGGCGTCAGTAGTGCCGTCAGCCTGATGCAGAGCAGCTTGCAGCAGGGAAAGTTCAACACAGAGTTCAACATCGAGAGCACTGAAAATGCCAAAGCTGCCTTTTTGGTGAGACCATTACTTAAACAATTAAATGAGAAATAATCTAAAAGAGTGAGTGTATGAACATTTTGTCTAAAAAAAATTGTTGAAAAAAAAAAATAGAACTAGTATTTTATGAGCTTTATTAGCATTGCAGCGTAATGTTTGTATTTCTTAAAACCAAGGTTGTTTGTCTCAATGTGCTTTGTGATTGGCTGGTGAGCAA